>NC_138033.1:52428215-52953215 GCF_964106645.2 Podarcis pityusensis | reverse complement strand
CTATTCCGCCCCCTCCCCTCCTTAAACAAGTGATTCCACTGCGCAAATCAATGTTGGCAGGGCAGGCAGCCCGCCACTAATCTTGGCATTACGAGTCTCCAATCACAACCTGGCAGGTAATGGAGTTGTTATTGAACTTCATAGTTCGGATTAGATCCTCTGCAAAGATCAATGTGCTTCTAAAATAGGATTGATAAACCCTTGATAGAAATCTGAATCCCTGAAGCCACGGAGGGTACCCTGGAGTTTATATGCAGGCTGGGGGGGGGGGGAGTGGAATGTAGTGGAGGGGAAGGGGAGAAGAGACTGGAAGGATTGGAGACCCTTTTAGGAGAAAATGGATTCTTGAAGCTTTTGAAAGGGGTGTGTCTCCTAAGGAAAGTGTGTGCGTGTGCATGTGTGGCTCTGTTGTTTAAAATTTTAATATACTGTCAGTCTATCACTACAGGCGCCAGGAAAGAAAAATGCAATCTTAAGCATGCTTACCAGAAAGTAAGGCCACTGCAGACAGTGGGGCTTACTTCTGAGAAAACATGCATAGAATCAGGGTCCATGCGAGCTGCAATGGGTGGCATCTAATGCTAGCCCTACTGAGATTAGACTCATTGAAGTCAGTAGACATCAGTCATTCATTTCAGGGGGTCTACTCTGAGTAGGATTTAGTTGGCTCCAACTCTATGCCCCTAGAGAGAATGAAATGCCTCAGGAAGACTAGCAACCTAATCCTTTACATGTTTACTCAGAAGTAAGAGTTACTTACTCCCAAGTCATTGTACAAAGATGTTTGTATTGTTAGCGCTCCCTGCCCAATTCCATAAGTGTGGGTGAACATCCTTTGGACAGTTCAGACTGAGCAAAGCAAAAAATACTCTGTGCATGCTTAGATGCTTTTAATTATTATGTTCCTTCCACCGCAGTGATTTCAGTGCACTGGGGTGATGTTATCTTATACATCTTATAAGATATCTTATATATCTTATAAATACGCTCCAAATGGGCTGGGGCGTGTTTGTTCCTGTTATCACCACAAGGTAAACCTCCAGTTACACCTACTGAGAAGTCAATTCCATTGTGTTCAGTTTGTTTGTTTGTTTGCTTGCTTGTTTTAACTCCTTAAATGGGGATGTTTAGAGCTGCAATCCTCATTCTAGAATTCAAATAGAGTAACTCTACAACAGCCTGAGCCCCGGATTCTTTATCACTCGCCTCTCTCAACAATTCGGGCGAATGTGGAAGAGAAATAGGAGTCCTGGTTTGGAAATAAATATTACCTACCAGGCCGAAACTAAAGATTCCTAAGATGCGTATCTGTGGGAGACCGGCTCACACGTGCACGTCTGCGCCTTGCCTTTGCCTTACGGTATCCGAGAAGGCGGGAGGCTGAATGTGTGAATGGATCCCACCGAAGCGTTCAGCAGCAGAGCGTTCTCAATCAACTGCGCTGTTCAGAGTTCTGATTACGAGTTCACGCTGGCTTGCAAGTCAGCACGTGATGCTGTCTTCAATGTGAACGTGTGAACCAACTCCTCAGTAATCTCTCTCTGCGCGCGAGAGATATTTGGGTCTCACGTTCATACACAACACACAAGCATAAAAATTCAAGCAGACTGAACAAGACCCAAACAAAGCCGAGCGTTTTAATGTCTCATTACATTTCAGAGGGACTGGACACATATTTCTCGTGGAAATCAATGCGCTATAAAAGTACTCAGTATTGGCTAAATCACACCCCGTGCCAATTGTTGCTGTTATTTTAATATATACCTATTCCTTCTGTACCGGAATAAAGAGAATAATGATATCTGTCTTCTATACGCGCCTGCAGGCACAATTCAACACAGTACCAGCACCCGAATCCGGATCGACATAATTCGGAGCATACTGAAGATCCCAAATCAAAAGAGCGCGATCTTATACGAGTCTACTCGAAAGTAAGCCGCATTGATTGCAGAGGAGCTTGCTCCCAGGAAAGTGGTTCTAGCGCTGTAGCCTAAATATCTGATTCTCCAATTTCCTCCTTTCCATTTACACTACTAGTTCTGAGACTTCTAGCCGAGGCTATCAATGACGGGTGTCTTGCCAGGTTGAGAAACGCCTTTCGATGTACAATGCATCCATTGTTTTAAAAATGAAATAAGAAAGATTATTTGGATTAGACAAGGGCCAACCCCGTTTGGCAGAAAGTTCTTAACCTTTGCTTTAACAAAGGGGGGGGGAGAGCAGCAGGCCTCTCTACAACCTGACTTGAGAGTAAGCCTTATTGAACGGAGTGGGACTCACTTTTGAATGCATTCGGCTGGGATCGGACCACAAGACTGCAGCTTGGAAGACTCCGCTAAAGGTGAGGTTCCTCTGCCTCCTTAGTGAACGCAACGAGTTTGATTTCGAGAGAAATCTGCAATAGCATAGGGCTAGTAAGAACCTAGAGTCTCTCCTTTCCTTCTTAGCTCCGGCTAGTGGCCTGCACAGATTGCCTTGCTTTTGAAGGCGGGCGATTGAACGTGTGAACGGGCTGTCTCGAAAACCCCCGCATTGGAGTTGATCAGAATGTTCTTTCTGTGGTGCTGAAACTGGGATAGAGAGAGGCGGTCCATCTAGCGTAGAATAGGCTCACTGACAATGACTTTCCAGAGTTTCAGACAATCGTCTTTTTCAGATCTTACCTGGAGCTGTTAGGGATTGAATTTAGGACCTTTTGCGATATCTCTGATGTTCTGGGTGCCATTTTTGTCTGAAGAGCGGGCTAAAAATCCTTTAACTAAAACAACATAAAGGCAAAGAGATACAATCCTATGTGTGCTTACTCACAAGGGAATCCCATTGAATTCATTCCTGCTTTCTCTTGAGCAGAGGACTGCTAGGACTGTGGCAAAGTCCATGCTTCCAACCAGCACCCATAAAACTGCATATTATGGGAGCAGCAGTAAACAATAGTGGTTAGAAGGTTGGACTGGCGTTCAAATCCATGCTCAACCATCATAGGAGCCAACTCTTGGGGGGGGGGGCAATAAAATATTTGAGGGCCTTGGGCCGCCCCAAAGTTGATGGGCATTGTCATTCAAATGGTGTGCCTGCACCGCATCATGTGATTGATTATGCATGGCGGGACTTACCTGCCGCCCCCTCAATATTTTATTCAAGTTGGCACCCCTGTCAACCATCAAGCTGACCGGGTGGTCACTATCTCTGAGCCTAACCTACCTCACAGGGTTGTTGTGAGGATTTTAAAAAGGAGCCATGTCTTGTGCTCATTGGAGGAGAGGTGTAATCGTCCTCTTTTAGGCTGAGGCCTAGTGACAATGTTACTGGTTGCCACCATCTTCTTTTGTTCTTATTTTAAAAACATTTTATATTTAGACAGCATGTATATCATGCTTACAGACTGTCATATTATTATATTTACTTTACAAATAAACTCTCGTTTTCTACAAGGGAATGGTACTTGTCTGAATTCGTAAGTAAATGTGCTCATAGAAGCAAGCTCTGTTTTATTCCTATAGTCATGGTGGTATTGCTATGATTTACGTAAGTGGGCTTCAAATATGAAACTGCACATGCTCAGAGTCTGCCATAGTTTTAATACAGTATCATTGTTGAAAAACTGTTTTTATTTCTTAATGTATCAAGATTGCAGAAGCAGATGTGGGGCATGAAAGGGCTGGAGAGGTGGAGGAGGAGAGAAATGTTAATTGTTTGCTTCACAACTAAAGTGATACATTTGGCCACCCAAAAATGGGGAGGGGGCACTCCATAAGGACCATTATGTCGAAGGTCTAAAATAACTGAGTAAATATGCACAGGATAGCAGCCTTAGAAAAGCAACCCTCTCTGAAACCGACCCACTCACAAACCCTCAAAACTGCAATATGAGGATGAGAGGCCAACATTAGAAGGCTGTTGTAAGGATTTCTGGAAGATGACACGTGACACCATTTGAACTCTACAGCATAATTATTATCAGGTTGTATCCAATACCAGCTCTACTCAGAGAAAACCCATTGACATTACTATAAATTTATTAAATTTATATATTGTGCTTCATCAAAAGACCACAGAGTGGTTTATAACATGGAACACAAATGTCATCTATACAATATAAAAATCAAAACAACTACATAAACAGAATTGTAATAGTAAAAACATTATAATCAGATACTATTTCTCATAAAATACAGATTCTCATAACAGCAATGGCATATACAATAAGGGAGGAGACAATTCTCATGATAATGTACATGACTAACTTGGGTCCATCAATTTCAACAGGTCTATTCTGAGTACAGATTTGTTGAATACAGCCATTATTATTATTATACCACCTTATCCCTTATATACCCACAAATTCTTCTGGGGGAGAGCAGAAGAGGAGGAGCAGGAGAGTTTCTCCCTGAAATCCCTAAAGTATCAGAAGCCCACACCACAATTCCTCCAAGCGAGGCCTTCTGCATGGCTGCCCCTCTTCTGTGGAACACCACCTCTGTTGAGATCCAAGAGGCACCCACTATCTGTACTTTCAGAAACAGCTGGAGACATTTTTGGTTTGCACAAGCTTTTCCAGCTGCATGAAAAGGTCTCTCTGTCTTTAGTGATTGTTTTGTATAGGTTTTGAAACCTCTCATTTGCTGCTTTATGGTGTGCTTGTAAATCACCTGTAGACTCATTAGGCTGTGTGTACACATCATACATTTAAAGCACATGCCTCATCCCAGATAATCCTTGGACATTATATTATTAATAATAATATTATTACTATTATATTATTATTATTATTATTATTATTATTATTATTATTATTAACGTGTGAATCACCTTTCAGGGGAGGCTGCCTGTCAACACCATACCTTTAAAACACACTTAAAGGGCATGGCTCCTTCAAAAGCATCTTGGGAACTGTAGTTTCTTAAGGGTGTTGGAAACTGTCACTCTGTGAGGGGTCAGCTACAGTTCCCAATATCCTTTTGAAGAAGCCTTGTGTTTTAAGTGTATTTTAAAGATATATTGTGGAGGTCCCCTCGCCTGAACGGTGATCCATAAATTAATAAAATACTCAAAACAATTTGACCGTGGTGCCCTCACAAGACTTTTATGGATAAGTTTAATGTTCTGTTTTTAAAAGAGGTTTTGTTACAATCAAATGGTATGTAAAAAAAGAAAAGCAGCAAATAAATAAATGGTTGCAATTTAAGTTGTGAAACAGCCGCTTAAGGAAGAAGGAACCGTTCGCTTCTCCCGCGTCCTTTTTACGCGGTGGTGTCCGCATCTCGAGGACCATTCGTGGGGAGGTCTTTTCTCCAGAGCCTTTTCGGGAAACGTGGTGGTTGTGCCTGTGTCTCTGTGTGTGGATTTAAAGAAGCCATCGTGGTGAATGAAAGAGGCCCCGGTGAGCCGTCTGTCTCCTTCGTCTCCCTGGCCAGAGCCCCCGTTCCGCCTCCCCTCTTTAGCGCTTGTGCCAAGCGAGACAGGCTGGGCGCGCCTTGGCGGATCGATGGGCGATCGATGCAGGAGGCAAATCAATCACGCGGGTTTTCTTTACGAAATATTTAATTAAATGCGGTGGCAAATAACTCCAGGATTTATGGCTCGACGCTAAGAGCTCTGCCGATTTCCGCGCTGCTAAATTTCCACACGGGGACCCTCTTTCCTCGGTTGCGCCAGCTCGGGAAGGGATTAGCAAGGGACGAGGGAGGCCGCCCAAAGACAGATTCCCGATATATAATAACTTGTCTATGTACATGATTATGGACTCACGCGCCGCGCTTTAAATAAATCTATTCTGCTGCCGATGACTCATTCCATTAGCGCAGAGAAATAGCGCGCCTCGGCTTTTGAGGCGCGCGCGCGCGCACGCGCAAAAAGTGCAATCCGGTTCAGAAGATCCTCAGTGTCGCTGAGGTTCGACGCCGATATTAGAGGGACTAGGAAATCCTCAACAGTGACAAGGAAACCAGAAGGTCAGGGCAGGGTTCAAATCATTCCCCCCACCCCCAAGTCATAAAAGTTCATGGGATGACCTCAGGCCAGTCAGTGCCTCTCAGCCTAACCCACTTCACAGGGTATTTGTGGGGATTCAGTGAGGAAAGGGTAGAACCCATGTGCACCCCCTAGTTGGAGAAATAGGTAGGATATGACTGTAATAAATATCTGTTTATTCCGAAACATTTATACCTCTCCCTTTAGCAGAAAAAGCTCCCAGAGTGCCTTATTAATCAATATAAAAAATAGCACAGGCTTTGCCCTCAGGTTAACAATCTAAAGAGACATGACATAAAAGGAAAAGAGGAAGGGAGGGAAGAGGAAAACTAGCAAACTCACCTCCACAATTTCTTAATGTTGTAGTGACCAGTTTGGATGGGAAAGGGCTATTTACTGTCATTGTTGTTGTTGTTTAAAAAAAGAAAAACAGAATGAATGGCTTTATGGAAAGATATGTGCTATTTTCCTCCTTTGTTATTTTGTGGGAAAGCGGGAAAGAAATATCTGCCTTCATTTTTCTTCTGCTTTCCATGCTGCTTGTCTCATCTGGATGGAATCTGAGATTGCAAGCTACCAGAGGCGGAGACCTGTCCTTTTGTGCTCTTCAAGCAGGAAACAGAGAGCAGAGAGAGAGAGAGAAAGTGTTAATGACAGGTAAAGATACACTTCCCTTATATTTTCTGAGGAGAGAGAGAGAGAGAGAGAGTGCACTGGGGTTTAAAGGACAAGTAGGTCATTTTAGATGGAAGCTCCTTGGGAGATATTGCTGCACTTAATGCGGAGGCCTCATCCATCTTAAGAGCGATTTAGTGAACAATTGCTTTGTAAGGAAAGAAACTTCAGTAGGAGGAGGGAAAAATGCTCCCCTGCCATCTGCATCATCTCCACCACCAAGCATGACAGCCACCAGTGTTAAGCACTATGTGTCAGTGTCTCCAAATACAGAACAAGGAACTGTCCCACTAGAGAAGGACAGAGCTTGGGCAAATCAGCTTTGCAGAATGGCCGATTCAGTTCAGGCCCAGGTGGCAGTGGTGGGAATATGACTAAAGTGGTACCTCAGGTTAAGAACTTAATTCGTTCTGGAGGTCCGTTCTTAACCTGAAACTGTTCTTAACCTGAAGCACCACTTTAGCTAATGGGGCCTCCCGCTGCCGCTGCACCGCTGCTGCGAAATTTCTGTTCTCATCCTGAAGCAAAGTTGTTAACCTGAGGTACTATTTCTGGGTTAGCGGAGTCTGTAACCTGAAGCGCCTGTAACCTGAAGTGTCTGTAACCCAAGGTACCACTGTACTACAAATCATACATGTAAAGCACGTTTCTTTTCTCCCCACAAAGAATCCTGGAAATTGTGGTTTGTTAAGGGTGATGGAAACCAGAGCTCTGTGAGGAAGTAAACTACAATTCCCAAGATTCTTTGGAGGGGCGTTCTTGCCATTTATTTTTATTTATTACTTTTATTTATTGTTACATTCCTTCACGATCAAAGATGTCTCCCCTTCTCTGAGGTGCACATCTCCCCCTTGCCATTTATCCTCGCAACAACAGCCCTGTGAGGTAGGTTAGCCTGAGAGTTAGTGGCAAGCCCCAAATCATACCAATGAGCTTTATGGGTGAGTGGGAATTTGAATGCTGGTCTCCCAAGTCCTTCTAGCCCAGCAGACTAACCGTCACACCACACTGACTCTAGGGGAGGATGTTATCCTCACAACAACCTTGTGAGGTAGGGTGCATTTTAAGCATGTGCTGTGTACTGTTCACCTTGACAGGTTACTGCCAAGTGACTTCCCTTGTCCAAAACTAATTGAGAAATGCCCTATTTGTAGTAAAATGCCTCCACTGTTCCTCCCAAGACACACATACTCCTCCCCCCCACCTCACTTTCTTTCAAGGAAACAATCCTCAGAAAGAGCAGAAGGGAATCAATAGCACCTAACGATCTCATCTGACCTGCTTAAGAAAACAGCAGTAATTGTTATCAGCCACCTTCTAAAAAAAGAAACCAGGTTTGTTTGCATATCTTATTTTAATGAACAAAATAAACAAAATTTAAAAAGCCATTTTAGAATCACAGTGCTCTAGAGAAGGAAGGAGTTCAGGGCAGCCTTTGGGTGTGCCAGTGATTCTACCTGGATAAGTGGCCCTGATATGAGAGAGAGAGAGAGAGAGAGAGAGAGAGAGAGAGAGAGAGGGAGATCTGCTTCACAGCAGGCCAAGCATTGCATGAAAGCAAGCCACAAATCAATACAGTCTGGGAAATTAATCTTTTTCTCCAGAGCCTACACTGAGACTGTCTTAAAGAGGTAAGGTGAGTTCAAGGGTTAGCAGCAGCTGACTGGTAAATAATATGCTCTACCAGGGGAACCCTTTGAGAGGTGAGAGGATGGAGAGAGGGAGAGCAAACTAAACTGACAGAGGCAAATAATAAAGAAATTACAACAGATAATATAAATACAGAGTAGAGGGCTAAGGAGCAGAAATGGGAGAGAGACAGAGAAAGGGGATCACTGTGCTTAGTTTTACATAGGTTATAGCTTTCATAAGAACATAGGAAGAGCCCTGCAGGATCAGGGGAAGAGCTCATCTAGTCCAGCATTGAGTCGCACAGGTGCCTATGGGAAGCCTGCAAGCAGGAACTGAACGCAGCCAGTGTGGTCAGAACATTGGACTAAGACCAAGGTTTGAAACTGCCACAGAGCCATGAAGCTCACTGGATGACCTTTGGCCAATCACTGCCTCTCAGCCTAACCTACCTCACAGGATTGTTGTGAAGATAAAAATCAGGAGCGGGATAACCATGTCGACTGCTTTGAACTCCTTGGAAGAAAAGGTGGCAAAAAGATGCATTAAACAAACAAACAACACAATGCAGCACTAACTGAGGGTGCTTCCAGATTGGAAGGGAAACTTGCCACTGCAAAGGGTCCTTGAGATACCACAAATGGGTCATTGGGAACAGGGTTGTTTTTAAAAAACTGTTAAGGTTTTCCTTGGAAAGGAAAAAATACAACACTTTGAACAGGGCAGTCGAGGTGCCATTTTGGATGCCAATCATGTCATAGGGATGCTACAAAAATGCTTGCTTGCAGGCAAGGAGACCCCATCTCACAATAAACACCCATCTGGATACACTCTGAGTTGTCACTATCTATGGGTGGGGGGTTGAATTTCACGTCCTTTGACCATACTGCTTGGCACTCCTATTCCCCCCCCCCTCACCTAAAGCAAAAGAAATGGACCGAGCTAGGCAAAAGAAGCTTAGAAAATAAACAAGAACTGGGTTAGATGAATAGAGAAGAAATCTTAAAAGATGAAAATTTGAGAATGGGGAGATTTGGGGGGGGGGTGTTAGATTTTGATTTAATATGTTTAAAACCTGCCCTGACTTTTCAACAATAGCATTCAAGTGGATGGATGGATATAGCTGGATCAAGGAAGGAAGGAAGGATGTCATAACTTCCAAATATCACCTCCATTGCAAGATTCCCAGCAAAGCTGACCATAGCATGGGTCTTCCCAAATCCCTTCATGTAGTAACAAAGTAGTTGTGAAAGGCCCAATAAAATCAGAGAGAGAAACTAACTTGAGTTTAGCACTTGCACCCAATTCTGTTCAGTAAGATGGGGGAGAGGCCATTCACTGGGCAGCAGAGCATCTTTTCTGCATGCAGACAGTCCCAGGTTCAGACCCCAGGCAGGCCTGGGGAAGCCCCCTGCCTGAAGCCCTGGTGAGCCACTGCCAATCAGTGTAGACAATATGGAGCTATATCAACTATCTGAGTGCCTGAATCAAGTTCCATATCCACACTCTGCTGGATCCCAGCTGCAGCAGGAACAACATTCCAGCTGATCCCTTTGGGAAACCTGGGCAGGCAAGAAATGCAGCATCCTTGCACAATATCAGGTGCTTGAGTGCCATGACTCCGTGGAAGGGAATCTTCCTGCCCAGGCAGCACAAAACAAGCCTATATTTTTTCTGATGCCATTTTGGTGAAGGGAAGCAGATGGTGTGTGTTTGCGTGTTTGCTCTGCTTGTTATTGACATCACACCCTGACTCCCATCCCATAATTTTGTATAATTCAAGGCCTTCTTCTTCCTCCCTCCATGCTGCCCAGGCTCCCCCGCACCTGCTGAGGTTTCTTTCACTTGGTAACCTGCTCTGTCTTCCACTGTCTGCCTCTCCCTCCCTCCCTCTCTCTTTTTCTTCCCAGTTGGAGGCAACAATCTCTATTGGAAATCAATGTGGGTCACGCTTTCGTTAATGATGGTGAGCCTATAAAAATTAGCCATGGAGAAAACAGTGTGAAGACTGGGGCAAAGGCCATCCACAGAGGCACTGGGGCTCCTTCCCCAGCCCATCTCCTGATCCGATTTGCTGTTCAGCATGTCAACTAGACCCTTTCCCTGCTAGCCCTTCTCCTTGTACCTCTTCCATGGAGACAGGAGACAGAAATTCTGTACCATGTACAGGCCCAGTCCTATCTAGAATTGTTGAGTCGGAAGGGGGCCCTCAAAGGTCATCCAGCCCAACGCTGGGGATTAGGCATCCCGCTGGAACACCATCCAGCCTCTACTGAAAAAAGGAGAGTCGGCCACCTTTGGAGGCAGTCTGTTTGCCTGTCAAGCAGATCCTAACATCAGAAAATTCTTCCTGATGCTTAGTCTCAATTGTTTGTTTGTTTGTTATCTGAACCCAGAAAGTACTACCCTCTGAAGCAACTTGGCGTGAAATCCTCCACCATCAACATGGCAGCCCTTGAAGATGTTTGGGGGAGCAGGCAGAGGGCCTTCTCGGTAGTGGCGCCCTCCTTGTGGAACACCTTCCCTTCAGATGTCAAGGAAATAAACAACTATCTGACTTTTAGAAGACATCTGAAGGCAACCCTGTTCAGGGAAGTTTTTACCGTTTGATGTTTTACCGTGTTTCTAATATTCTGTTGGGAGCTGCCCAGAGTGGCGGGGGAAACCCAGCCAGATGGGTGGGGTATAAATAAATTATTATTATTATTATTATTATTATTATTATTATTATTATTATTAATTATTATTATTATTATTATTATTATTATTATTATTATATGGCAGAAGGGCTGTAGCTCAGCGGTAGAGCATTTGTTTTGCATGTAGAAGGTCTTGGATTCAGTCTCTGGCACCTCTCCAGGTATGACTGGGAGAGACACCTGTCTGGATCCCTGGAGTGCCACTACCAGCCAATGTAGATAATCTTGAGCAAGGTGGATCAGTGTTCCGACTCAGGCAGCTTCCTATGTTCCTGTGCTACCTTACTGCTTTTTAACCGTCTCTTCTTCAGGCGAAATTTAATCAACTATTTCCAACTATTTTGGATAGTGCTGGACAATATGGGTTCCTTCTTAAACCACAGTGCCCATTACTAGACACAGATCTCATGATCTGACACTATGCTTCCATTGATGCAGCTTAGAATTGTATTACCCTGTTTAGCTGCTGCATCACACTTCTGACTGATGCTTCTGGTTTGGTCTTTAATTGTCGTGAGCTGCTTTGAGCTCAGCTTGATAGCTGGGAAAGCAGCATACAAATATTCAATCAAACAAATGTTTATTAAGCACTACTGGTTTTTATTGGGGGATTCGATTATGCTGTGGTTTTATTTATTTTTTTAAATGGTTTTCTAATTATTGCTAGCTGCCTCATGGATTTTCTGAACTGCAAAGCTTTAAATAAATGTCACTCACACCAGCCTCCTCATTTCTTCAGGTCGTCATTAGAGACCCCACTCTGAGTGCTCATACTTTCAGTGGATGACAGCTGGGGAAAAGAGCCTTTTCAGTGGTTGACCCCTGATTTTGGAATCCTCATTGAAGCAGTGGCGAAGCTGCATGCTCCACTACCAGGAGCGGAGAGCAGGTGGGGGCATGGCTGGGGCCTCCCCTGAGGCGTGGCGCACATCCTGGGGGCATGGTACGCCACTCACGAGGGTGTGGCACGCGTTCTGGGGGCGTGGCATGCTGCCTGTGGGGGCATGGAGCCCAGCGCATGGGGGAGTACACAGTGCATGTCTGGGGGGGCGCTGTGATGGCACCATAGTGGTGCCGGGGGCGGTCTGCTCCCTCTGCACTCCTATTCCTCCACCAGTGCATTGAAGGGCTGCCTGCTAAGCATCTTCTTTGATAAACTTCAGATGCCAAGCTGAGGGTGGTATCCAACATGAATGGAGTTCTGCTCACACAGAATAGCACTGTCGGTAGAGCATGAGACTCAGGGTCATGTGTTTGAGCCCCACGTTGGGCAAAAGGATGCCTGTATTGCCAAGGACTAGATGACCCTCATGGTCCCTTCCAACTCTATGATTGTGTGATTCTGTTATTCGAAGGTGCCACCGGGGTGTGCAAGGGGCTGGAGGAGGCAGGAGAAGAAGATGATGTTTGTGTACACAAAAGTATGTTGCATGAGTGGATACAGCCCTAGGATTTTTCTCCATCACAGCTTTATTATTACTGCTGCTGCTATATATATTTTTTACTCCAAGGAGTTCAAGGCAGTATAGGTTTTTCTCTTCCCCTCTCCATTTTATCATGGCTCAGACAGCATCCTCCTGTTGGGTGGCCTCTATATATTTTGGACTACAAGTCCCATTAGCTCATGGTTAGGAACGATGGGGGCTGTAGTCCAGCGACATCTGGAGGGCACCATCTTGGGGAAGAATATATTTAACCATAAAGCTCACTGGGCCACTTTGGAGCAGACACTGTTTCTCAACCTAACACACCTCACAGGGTGGTTGTGAGGATAAAATGCAGAGGGAGAGAACAATGGTTTCCACCTTGAGCTGCATAGCTTATTGTCATTGCTGTTTTTAAAAGTATTTTCAGGAAATGCTGCAAATATTGTGTGTTCATGCTTTTGTCAGTTTGTTTATGGTTGTTTTCCTGGAGGGATCACAAGCCACTTTTAATTATAAGATGGGTATAGAATTCTTTTTTAATGAATGAATGAGTGAGCTGTGCTGGTCCTCTGTACCTGACCATACTGTGCAATCAGTTCTGTCCCTTAAATGAGCAGCAGCACCTTGAAGTTATTTCATGCAGTCCTGATATGGATCCAAGCCCTCGCCCGCCACACACACACAAACACACGCACACTCCTTCAACCTCGCTTTCTGCTAGACAACAGATGCAGCCTCTAATGCAAATATCGCCATTTCCCTGCTGAATTAGCCTTGTCACTTAGCCCAGAAGCTGGCAGTGTTAAGCCAGCTTGCATTTTAATTTGGCCCTGAAGTTACTTATTTCATTATTGATCAAACATAATGCTGAATCAATGTTCATCTTGTTACCTGGGCCATTTCCATGTAATACAGTGATAGCACTGCCTGGAGTTACTCATTCCCATCCCAAAGTGACTTTACCATAAAATCAATGCTTGTTTGTTACTGATATAAGGGGGCAGCATCTATGGAATGAAGTGAAAACCCAGCGCTTATATAGAGCAGGTGAGAAGGTCTCTGGCAAAGCCTCCCCCAGACAGCTCTGAGATGCAAACAGCAGCTTATCAGCATCAGAACCACCCAAGCCCAGCATCAAAGGCTTCAAAAAATGAGAAATGTTGAGTCCCCTCCCCCCTTGAGTGTTGCCCTGCACAATACGATGCACCCCCAGCTTGGGAGAAAATATTTTCTGAGCCAGCCTGGCCATAGCCTAGCAGATCATGTGGGATGGCAAAATTATGGGGCAAGGAATTGCTTTTCTTCACCTCTGAATAAAGTGATAAGCGAGAGTGAGTCCAAAATTCTGCACATATTTTTATTTGTTTTGTGGGGGATACCAGATTCGGCATATATATTGAACTGGAGTGTTTTGCAATTCCAGCTGCAAAATCTCCCACTGAAGACACATTTTCACAACTACAGTGGTACCTCTACCGGAACTTAATTCGTTCCGGAGGGCCGTTCTTAACCTGAAACTGTTCTTAACTAGAAGTGTGCTTTCGCTAATGGGGCCTCTTGCTGCCGCTGCGCCGCCGGCACACGATTTCCATTCTCATGCTGGGACAAAGTTCTCAACTCGAGGTAACTCTTCCATGTTAGCGGAGTTTGTAACCTGAAGTGTTTGTAACCTGAGGTGTTTGTAACTTGAGGTACCACTGTACCAGGGACCTCTAGAGGGCAAATAAATTTGCTTTTCGGCAGGGTGGAGTCATATTTGGCACCTAACCTGTTGGCCAAGCCCAAAACAGACAATACAGCAGTGAAAGTGCAAGGTTAATGGCCACATTTATTGTAATGATGATAGTGATATACTAGCAATCTCAGTTTTCACCATACACACACAGTAGGGAAAGATTAACAGGCATGGGGTAAACCACTACTAACAGAAGTACAGTGGTGCCTCGGGTTACATACGCTTCAGGTTACATATGCTTCAGGTTACAGACTCCGCTAACCCAGAAATATTACCTCGGGTTAAGAACTTTGCTTCAGGATGAGAACAGAAATCGTGCTCTGGTGGCGTGGCAGCAGGAGGCTCGATTAGCTAAAGTGGTGCTTCAGGTTAAGAAAAGTTTCAGGTTAAGAACAGACCTCCAGAACAAATTAAGTTCTTAACCCGAGGTACCACTGTACAAAAGAACTTTAGGGGGGAAATTCAAGGAAAACAGCTCCCGCAAATGACAGCCAATGAGGAATGAGCATGCTCAGCTGAGAGGAGGGGAGAGAAAACTAGGGAAGTGGAAGCAGAATAAATTGCATTGTCTGAAATCCAGAACAGAGCAAGGTATTCCACAGTTTGGAGGCCACTGCTGAAAAGGCCCTGTTTCTTATACTTGCCCATCTGCTCTCACTTAATGATGGAATGGAAAGCAATCCCAAGGTTCAGCCATGGGTTCTCGAACATTTTTTCTCTGGGCCACACTTTGAGAATAAAAATTTGCCATTGTCACACTAAATTTTAATTGATAAGAAATACACTGGAAAACAAGAAGAAACAACTCCCAACAGTGCTTGATTTATAAGAGACAACACAACTATTTTATAATATATGATGACAGTACCCTCAGGAAGTAGAAAACAATGCAGCTGCATAAGAACATGAAGCGTTCCCAAAATATAATATTGGTTTTCCTTGAATCTTCCTGCCACACTTGCCATCTTCTCCTGTGCCACACCCATTGAGAACCACTCTCCTAAGCTTAAGTCCAGGTGCACACATAAAACCTTTTATGGGTTTATCTACAAAATGTGAACATGTGAAGTGGTCAGCAGCTGGGGGAGTGGAAGAGGAACATATCCCGGAATTATGGGGGGTGGGGAGCCATGGCTGTTTAAAGTGGTATCATGGTGCCTTAAATGTGTGGTGTGACCATGGGCACAAGAGCAGGAAGAGTCTTGCAGAATTAGGTTTAGTACCCAGTTGCTGTTGAATCCTGACTGCTCCTTCTAATCCACATCATTGAGTTGGATCTACTGTTTAAACAGCAGCACCTGCATGGGAGCCAGCCTGAGCAAACAGAAAGCCAAATTTTGGAGGGGGCGGCGGCTGTTGTTTTTTGTGGGGTTTTGCTTTTCATGCTTTGGTTTCAAAAGCCTCCCATTCACCTCTTAGGGCCCTTGATCTCAAGGCTGGAAAATGAGTTTATTATGCCGGCTTCTCCAGATGAGTCCATAATGGAGGCTCAAGAGGCCTCAAGCCACTACCCTCTTCTCCCCACCCCAAGGTTGTGTTTACATTGATTAATTAACACGTCCCTGCAGTATTTGGCTAGAGCTGGCATTGAAGAGGAGGGAGATGAGAAAGAGAGGCTTCCTCTCTCTCCATCCCCCATGCGCACGCACACACACACACACACACACACACACACGACCATGTTCAACTCAGAGCAAGCATTGGAGTTCATTGGGGACATACAAGGGTAAATACCAAAATGGGGAATTGTGAGGAGGAGGCACAAAGAGAATAATCGGATTTAAAAGGACCTAATAAACCCCAAGAAGCCCAGCTCAGCCAAGATCAACAAGCTAATATTGACAAAGAAAGAGAATGTAGATGCCCAAAAGGGCATTCGCCACACAAACACACACACCTACTGTCTCCATCAATACTTTCTGGCTGTGGCTCTTTGGTGATTGAATGCATTTGTAGGAGTTGGGGGGGGCAGGTTCTGGGACTAGGGGTGAGCTGATCACTAAGCAGATTTCTCTGCTCCCAGTGAGCTCCTGGTTCACCCAGGCCAGAAGCATGGCCCTTGTTCCCATAGGGGAAATTATGGCATTGAACCTTAATGAATTGCATGTGTTGTGTGTGTGGTCTGAAGGCACAAAGCACAGAAGATTCAGATCTGATTTCTGCCTAGAGGGAAGGCAGGGCGACCATGTGTCCTACTTTACAGAGGGCAGTCCTCCACTGAAGAGCTGTCCAGTCTATATCCAGTTTAGATAGCAAGAACCAGAGGAAAGGGTGAACAGGGTTGCACAGCAACAGTTAGCACCTGGGCAGCAGATGGAGGAGCAGCCTTACAGGTCACACCCTATCCATGGCAGACGTGGGGAACCTTTGACTCTCCAGCTGTTGCTGAACTACAACTCCCATCAGCCACATTTGCTAGGGATGGTGGGAGCTGTGGTTCAGCAACATCTGGAGGGCCAAGGGTTCTCCACACTTGAGCTATGGTCTTCTCCACTGCAGTGTATTTCTGTTTAAACCATGGACAGGGAACCTGTGGCTCTCCAGATGTCATGGAACTCCAACTCCCATCAGTCCCAGTTAACATGGACCCCAAATGGTCAGGGATGATGGGAGTTGAAATCCAACAACATCTGCAGAGCAACAGGTTCTCCATCTGATTTAAATTGTAGCAATTATTTATAAAGCTAAATAAAAATCCATTAAATATTACGTGGACATTTTTAAAAGGAAGTTGTAGGAAGCTTCTGGCGCCTAATGAAGTCATTCTAATTCCAGCAAGCATTTTAACTGAAGTTTGAGTTTATAGTTTTAACTGACTAATGATGGTGATGATGAATGATTATATTGTATCTTTGTAAACCACTTAGAGACTATTGTAGTTTACCAGTATATAACTTGTTAAAATAAATAAAACTATAAATCACCTTCAGGGTCAACAATCAAAAAGTTTGATCTGAAAGTTGTTTTGAGAGGCTTCCATTTACTAACAGTTATATAATGATTTTTAAATAAAAACCTTTTTTTAGAACAAACTTCACTCTAATTGGTGGAAGGTGTTGGGGGGGTATTTCTTCCTCTCTCTCTTTCTGCCTTCAGACGCTTTCCAGGAAAAAATAAGTTTATACCTCTAAAGTTTAAAATAAAGAAAGGCAGCAGAAAAGAGGTGAGGAAAGACAACCTTCAAGGCCTTGTTTTCCCAAATCGGGAGAAATCATAGAACAGTAAGGAGAAAATTCTATACCAGGGAACATTAAGTGTGTGGTGTGATGTGGTGTGGTGTGGGGATATGCTTTCTTTGAAGTACTGAAGCTATTAGCCAAAGTCTCTTATGGGCAAACCTCTGAGGGCTGCATGCTAGTGATGGGTGGAGCCATAGCCAAAAGTGGGTGGAGCCATCATTTTTAGTTTTACCTTCGTAGAGTAGGCTGATTTCTAAACATATGTACCTCTCTGTCCTCCACTCAGAGTCTGCCTGCAATGTAAAGAAGGGCATGCAAGGAGTGTGGGAATGTTAAGGTAGATCAGAGAGGATATATTGTTTTGATATTATCCCTCCTCACGCACGCTAGTGAGTAAACAGCAGAGCACATTCCCATTGCAACTTACTGGAAGCAAGTTGATGATTTGTTAGAATCCTTTGATTAAGCAATCCAGTCTGGCTTGTCCAGTCTGGCTTGTCCAGTCTGGATTGCTCCTGGTAAGTTTCCCCTTTATTTGCCCTCTTAAAATAATAATAACACAACACGGTCTTATTTAAAAGTAAGAATAAAGTTTTACTCACATTCCGTTCACAGCAGTAATCTGAAGGCAGGCTTTATCTTGTGGAAAGTAGTCTGAGCTACATCTCGGACTTTCTGTTTGTGGGCTCCATCCTATGAGAAGGTTGAGCCATGCGCTGGCTAAGAGCCAGGAGAGCAAGAGTCCAAGAGTAAGAATCCAAGAGACCAAGAGAGAGATGATTGTGTGGCCTGCCCTTTCATCTGGTCAACTGCGGTCACCCCATCTACCTGGTCACACACAGTGAGAGGAAGCTCCAGAGCAGGCATGACAGAAAAGTCCTCTCTGCCTGGAGCCACATTCCCCTGTATGTCCCTTCTAGGCAACAGGAAAATGTTGTACTTGTCTGCTCTAGTAATAATACATCCCACAAGGAGTGAAGCCTGGGGAGAAGTCTGAGGGCAAGGTGGGCCTCATTTGGCCCCTAGTCCAGAGTTTCCCCATCCCTGCTCCACTATGACAGGCGAGAAAAGGGGGCAAGAAACAGAACAGGCAGAATGCCCAAAGAGATCATCTTTTGGGGCCTTCTGTACAAAAATATTTTCTTCAAAACAATTGTTTTAGTCATATATGCAGATTTAATTGTTGCTCACTTTAGTCATCTATGCAGATTTAATTATTGCACTGTCCTTCATTTACCCAACTTTTAATATATTGTTTACTTTATTGAACTGAATTTGCAGGCCGTATCGCAACACTGATGCATGATTTATCGCTGTCACATAAGACAATGCATTCATGCCCACGGATCTGATCACAAGCTCTAACATGCCATATGTTGAATGGGTACAGATGTAGTACCTTTTATTAGGTACACAGGGAACCACCCTGGATTATATAGTCATCACATTGCCCATATCTAGCTCTGCTGCCAGCACAGCTGCTCTCCAGGATTCCAGGCAGGAATCTTTCCCAACCTTACCTGGGGATGCCAGAGGTTGAAGCTGAAACATTTGCATGGAAAGCCTCCCACGATGCTAAGGTCCTTCCCAATAATGCGTTTCCAAAAGACAAAAATACAAATTAAAAAGAAGGCTAATGCAATGATAGCAAAACATCAGAGATGCCAGCATCATCCTGGCCTGTTTATTTCAACAGCTGAGTACAGAGTGAGCTAAGATAGATAGATAGATAGATAGCCCTCCCCACAAAGTCAGCACTCCAGGCAGTCACCTGATTTGCCTGAGAAGATAAACCACAGGCTATAACCTTTAGTGCAGAAGGAAAAGGGAACCTTTTTTTCAATCTGAGGGCCACAATCCCTCATTGGTAACCGTCAGGGAGCCATACACCAGTTTATCATCCATCCAGGCAAGCCAGAGGCATTATCACGGTTCAAGGGCACATTCCAGGCCAGCAAAAACACTGGAGAAGCAAGGTCTGTGAGGGGTGTGGCCTAGGGAAAAGAGGTGTGGTCTGAGGAGAGTCCAAGAGCCAGATAGAGAGGCCTGGAGGCCAGGCTGAATTTGATCTTTGGGCCTGAATTTCCCCTGCTTCCAAGGTATCCCAGACCTGAAGGAATTTGGTTTGAATACAGGCTACACTTCCCTTCAAAGTCTAGCTTGTTTAAGGCCTCAATGATAAGTGCATGATTTGAGATAAGACCTCAGGAACCACACAGAACTTCAGTATACTTTGGTAGTTTTTGTGAAAGGATCACCAATGTGACAGGCAGTGCTTGTTGCCCAGTGAGTTGCTCATTGTGAGATGAGTCTAGAGGCTGCTTATGTTTATTAGATTTTAAGAAGCACTGGTCCTTATATTAAGAAGCATTATGGCAATATTGTGGGATATGGGAGTGTTAAGAACCAGCAGCAATATTACTTGCAATAGGGGAAAATAAAACACACAGAACTTAAAGATGCTTTGGACATCTGTACATTTTTCTTGTAACTTGCTTTTTCTCTGTGCAGGTACTTTGCCTTCCCTTCTTCTCTCCCCCCCCCCCCCGCCCCCCTAAATGGCTTAGAAAGCACTTAAGACTCCTGGAGCCGCTGTTGGCGAGTGTTTCCAGATTAACTAATTTCACTTCGATCCTATTAAAATGGAGGCTTTATAACCTTCAATTGAACTCCCCACCTCCAAAAGAAAATCCTTTTGCCTTCACATTTAATGACAGAGAGCGCTTGCTCTCTCTTTCCAGAAGGCTATCACACCATCTGGATCCAGTCTCTGCAGTCCTTATGTTTTGCAAGATCTAAGGCGCGCTTGTGAAAATATAACAGTATGTCTTCTTCCACAAAGGAAGAAGAGAGCAGGAGTTAGCTCACCTCAGATCTGATTGTTTATAATGTGAGGGTTTTGCTTTGGAATATGCAATGGGGTAACAGGCATGGCAGAGCTTCTGAAAATGTGCAAAGGGCCTTTTCCTCACCACCAAGGAGGTACAAGCCTAGTTCTCATTGTGGTGATCTGCTCGTTCTGAGGCGTTCCACTTCGGACTACAGCTCATATGACGTAATGCTACACACACAAGTAAACATTCCTATCAGGTGTGTCACACATTTAAAGAAAACTTAATCCATTGATCAAAGGAGCTTTCACCAGCTGAGCAATAACTAAATCTGCATATATGACTAAAACTATTGTTTTGAAGGAAATATTGTTGTACAAAAGACCATATTATCATAGGAGCATTCAATATGCAGTGAGGCCTCTTAGTGGGCCAAAGTTTGTGCAGAGAAAGCAGAAGTCACCAGCATTTTGGGGGAATGCAGGCAGATTTACAAATGGGAAAGGCTGTTGTGCACACACACCACAACTAAGCGCACACTGCTATCAAAGCTATTGGCAACAATAGGATGCTTTTTTCAAGTCTCATTTCAGCAGGGAGAAGGCATTCCACAGGCACCAGGGAAAGTCTCTGTGGGCCCCATGTTAGAACCCCTTGAGAAAATGTGGTTTCCATGGTGGAAAGGGGGGCAGAACTGAACTGAACATTCTTCAGGATGCTTCCTTGTTTTGACTATAGTGAAAGATGTGGCAACAGGACCGTCTGAAGTCCCAGAATTTAAGCCTGAGACCTCCTCTGCTATGATGAATATAAACAAGAGAGACCGGAGTTCAAATCCCTCCCTATCACTACTCCAAATTATATTGTTTTAATATTTGATAAATTTAGATGTGGCATACAGACTGGGGGAGGGGGGGAGAGAGAGATTCTCTAGAGAAGTATATCAAGGCAGGGTACACCAATCAAAGCAACAAATAAAAAAACAACACATTGGGAGTGGATTTTCTTTATTTTCCTCCCCCCCCCCACTTTCACTTTCTTTAGGTTTCTCCTTTCTTCCTTGTGCTTTACTTCCTTCTAAGAAGACTAAGCAGCTGTTTTATCTCAGTGTGAAGATACTTTGTAATGGGTATGTATTTTTGTATATCTTTGAAGTATGTGTATGTGTTGGGAGGCGGAGCGGGTAACAATAATAAAGAATCTTAAAACACAAGTGACAGTAATTATAAATTTAACAATGAGAGGAACAATTACTAAGCTCTAGAGTAAATAACCAGGTTTTAAACTGGTGATGAAATGAAAACAAGGTTGGCTTCAAGTAAATATCAGTTTGAGGGCATTCCGCTATCTGGGTGCCACTACAAAGAAGCACACACACCTACCCTCTAAAGACAGTTTAGCAGGGCAGGCCCCCTCTGCCCTCTTACAATTTGAGTGCTGATCCCTACTCATCAAGTTCACAGGGCAATTCATTCATTCATATGGTTTTGAATACTTGTATTCCACTTTATAGCTCCCAGAGGTTTTCAAAAGCAGTTTACAAAAGGTTATCAAACTCAAATCTACTGCAAATCTTCCATCAAGGTGGTGTAGATCAGGTGGTCTCCCATCCAAGCACGGACTAGATTTGGACCTGCTTCAATTCAACAAGGTGGTAGCTTCAAATACCTTTAATGTGGTTTCTATATGGACTCATTTGGGACCTAGGAACTGGTTATAACAACAGTGGAAGAGCAGATCTCTCCCTCCACCTCAATTTATTGTCAAGACTCTTAAGTAAACTGGAGTTTATAGGAAGGCCCTTTATTATTATTGTTAGTAACTACCAACTCCCCGCTCTTTCCCAGGGGACCCTTGCAGATTTTATAAAAACAAAGAGGAGGAGAAAAAGAAATCAACTGTAAAAAAGCAGTAGACACAACAACCACAAACGTTTTCAGCGACGCCTCAGTCCTAATCGCTCGCAAATGAAGCAAAACCGTATTTGTTGGGGAATGTTGATCTCCAGTGGAAAGAGATCGGCAGCGCCCCCTTAGCCAGGGAAGGGGGACCGTCTCGCTTTGTGCTGGCTGTCCCGGATCAGACGTGACCGCAATTAACGAATCGTTGATCAAGAAGGCGAGCGCAAGATTGATCCCATATGGGATAAAGGAATGCGGAGAGCGCTATCTATTCGGTAGCTTAGAAAACGTCAGCGGGGCCCGGTTTTTGTTGTTGTTGTTTGTTTGTTTTGAGAAGGAGGGCTCGAGCAGAAGCTAGCAAATGGGAAGGTGTTAAACGACACCCCCCCCCCCCGTCCCGACCGTCCTTCTCTTTTAATTACCTATTGCTTGGGACGGCTTAATTAGCACCTTTTAGCTTCACGTCGCTTTGGGGCGTTTACAGGGTGGATCAGGAAGCTGTGTTCCCTCCCCTCAAAGTTGTCAGAGTCCATCTCTTATCGCCCACTCCAAGCCAGCATGACCAATGGTCTCAGAGGTGATGGAAGCTGCTGGAGGCCGACAGAAGGCCCGCGGTCTGGTTCAAAGCAAATTCCTCTTTTCCTCCATATTTTTTTTAAGGGGGAGCATGGACTTTTCCTTACTTACATATATAGTCCGCCTTTCCTCCCAGGAGCGCAAGGAGACCTACACGGTTCTTCTCTGCCATGTTATTCTCACAACAACCCTGTGAAGTAGGCTACCGCAGTGAGATGGCGACTGGCGCCAAGGACACGCCCACTGAGTGGGGATTTGAACCCTTGTCTTTCAAATGTTTTGGACCACGGAGCCCATCATTTATGACCATTGGCTGCTGGGGGACCTCTGGGAAATCCCGAAACATCTGGAGGAGGACCCCACGTCTACTACATCTTGTGATGCAGGATCTCCGCTTAGCTTTCAATCTTGGAGCGCCAGCCCCGTTGCCTGAAACGGGTTTTTACTTCCGAGTAAACTTGCTTAGGCTGGAGCTGAAAAAGCTATCATCGGGTGATGATTTGCTGGAGAGGAGCAGCACTGAGTGCAGAGATATTTGTTTCATAGGAAACGTGCATAGGGCATGGCTGTAAATTAGCGATCTAAGCAGGATCCAAGCAAAGTTCAGTCGCAATTCTTAGGTACAATTGTTAAGTGTGTCCCAGTGAACAAAAATCCAGGTGTGGAGGCTGCGTTTAAATGACGTTTTGATAGAGAAGACAGAATGGCTGGATTTTGTAAAGGGGGAACGAATCCACCTTCTTCGCCCTGTGAAATAGACTCAACCTGCCTGCCACGGATGCTTTGTGGAAGAGCCTCCACATGAAAGAGCAGTATACCTCTCAACACCAGATGCTGGAGACCATCGCTTCCTTGAGACTGGCTGGACGCTGTTGGAGGCTGGACGCTGGAAGAGCCGGACACCTTAATCTAATACTAACGGATCTCTTGACGCTGGGGTGAGAACTTAAATAAAATATTGTGGGGGACCACGTAAGCCCCGCCCCGCATAATCGATCACATGACGCAGTGCACACACACTATTTGAATGGCAATGCCCATCACTTTTGTGGAGGCTAGGCCCCCTCAAATATTTTATTGTGGGGGCCGAAGCCCCCACGGATCCTAGGAGTTTGCTCCTATGCTTGACGTTAAAGTGAAAATGAATAGCTCAGTACCCCCCCCCCCGCGAGATTCTCCCCCGCTCCCTTCCTCAAGTATAGCAAGGGACAGAGGAGTCAACTCCTAGGGGCTGAGGTCACTTAGGGTCTCCCCAATAAAACATTTGCGGGCAGCCCCCAAAGTTGATGAGTGTTGCCATTCAAATGGTGTGTGCACACCGTGTCATGTGATCGATTATGTGGGGCGGGATTTACCTGGGCCTCCCAATATTTTATTCAAGTTGGCACCCCTGGCAAGGGTTGCTAAAGTTAGGGCTCTCCCGATGTTGTTGTTATTGTTTTTTGGACTATGACTCTCATCAGTCCCAGCCAGCTGGCCAACGGTCAGGGCCCAGGGATGACGAGAGTTGTAGTCCAACACCTGGGGACCCCAGTTTGAGAAACACTGGGCTAGGACCTGGGAGACTAGAGTTCAGATCCTCCCCTCGGCTATGAAGTTCAGTGGGTGACCTTGGGTCAACTCTCAGGCTAACTGACCTCACAGGGTTTTTTGTGAGGATCATACGGAGGGGCGGGAGAGAACAATGTACGACACCCTGAGCTCCTTGGAGAAGGAGTGGGATATAAAATGCGATCAAATAAATAATTATGTTAGGATTATGCCAATTCCCGCCCCCCATTTGCCAAATACCCACATTCATCCTTACAAAAAGCAAAATAAAGCAAAAACCCGACAGCGTAAATGTGTGGGGCTTGGGGGAGACGCTTATGGGAAGCATCTAAAAAAACGAATGGACTCCCCACTACTACTGCTACCACCACCCATCCAAAGGCTCTTTTTAAGGGTTGCAGATGCAGGCAGGAATCCAACAGGTATATCTTTCATCTCACCAGGGAGATGTTAACTAAGCAATTGGGAAGTAATGAGTTCTCTGTGGAAATCCCACCAGCTGTTCAAAGCAGAGGAGCCCTGCGGGAAACAGACCCACAGAGGACGGCAACCCCTATAGAAACTGTGCCGCGCGAGGAGGGAGAAGGACGGTAAAGAAAAAGGCTTTTCTCTCTTTGTCCCTCTCTCTCCTCATGCCCCCTTCCAGGGCGGAGAAGGCCTTAATATTTGAGCAAGTGCTTCAACCCGGGAGCCTGCCAGGACTCAGCTCCTCAGTAAGAGGAGCAAAACGAGAGTATTTTCGAGCATGAACAGAATCACTTCATTCATGGTCGAATAACCCTGACCTCGCCTCATGTCTAGAATTGGGGTGCGAAAGGTGCGGAACCCGTCCCCGCCCCAGACCCCAGCCCAGGTATGTAGAAGTAGCAATATACAATATGGTTACAGTTGTCAAAAACAAATGAAGCCCTTAAAGTGGGAAGGGTGGAGGAATAAAAGTGGCTTCTTATTTAGTCCCGGGATAACAGATCAAGAAGCAAAGCTCCTGGCTTTTGACAGATCTCAGACGAAGGACACGTGTCGGCGGGAGCTAATGGCTCTGCCCGGCTGGTTTTCCTTTTCTTGGCAGAGCCCGTGGCCGAGAACGGGGGCGGCCTCTTCTTCTCCCCGCCTCGGTGGCTCGCTTCCCTAAAATTTGCAACTTGTGGAAGTTTTCTACAAACGCTTATCCCGTCAAAACGCAGACATGACTCTGCCACCTTTCACCCCAGGCGATCGTTACCTTTGGCCCTCTGGTTGTTGCGGAATTACAACCACCACCACCACCCATATCCATCGGTCAGTCTCTCTGAGGTTGATGGGAGTTGTAGTTCAGCAACATCCGGAGAGTCGAAGGCTCCCCACGTCTGCTTCACACGTTCCATCTTGCCCCTCCATGCAGCTTCTCCACGTGCAACTGGGATTGAGGATCTTTCCCCTGCTGCGATCTTCCCACCCTCCACTCTCGCCTCGACACCAGCAGCCCTTGCCGGCCTTCTGAGATTTCCTTCTTCCCTTTGCTCCCCGATTCACACAACCCCTAGGTACTGGCTTTTCCATTCCCTGCGCTCCCCATTCATTTTTCACCACTACAATGCTCCCACCACCTCCTCTCCTCTCCTCTCCCACCCCACACTTGCCACACTCAAAGAGGGGTGCTGGTGTCCCCTTTTGATCTGGGAATGGGGAAACTACAGAAGGAAACTGTAGTTTCTCCGCCCAACCGTTTTTCTTCCACCTTCGCTTCTGTTAGAAGCGTCCCACCAGGCCAGCTGCCCCTCTCTTCCCCCGGGACCGTGAACCGAGGAAGGGAGAGGAGGGAGGTCGCTCAAAGTCCCAAGCCCTACACAACACGTGTCTCTTTTCCTTATTAAAAGGCTCGACCTGTATTGAAAAAGGCTGTTTATAAAATTAATCACCACCACCCTTTCTTGAGGAAACCAAGCAGGATGGGAAACGTGGTGGGGAATTTCAGAACCCAGGAGTTTTGTTTCAACCTAGCTGCTCCGGAGATTATCCGGGAGAAGAAGGGACCGTGGCTCAGTTGGTAGAGCATCTGCTGCGCATGCAGAAGGTCCCAGGTTCAATCCCCGGCGTCGCCAGGAAGGGGCGGAGGAAAAACTCCTTGTCTGAGAGCCTGGGAGAACCGCTAGCTACCTGTCCCCGTTGGCAATGAAACAGAGAGGCTGGGGTTGCAAACAGGCACAAAGGCGGGCTGTGGATCGCTCCCATGAATTAAGAAGTTGAGGATCACAATGGGTGCGTGTGTCTAAAATCACATTGTTAAAAATTCGTGCACGAATTAATTTTAATATACCTCACCCATGAAGACACACACACACGTTGGACATATATATAAAGTACATGTGCAGGCTTGCAAATATTCACACGCACCTTCTCGTGTTGCTGTTTTTGTTATTTTTAAGCAATTAAGGAGGCCTTTTCTTAGAGGAAAGGTTGACCGGAAAGGAAGGGGTTAATCATCACACCACCGCCCGCCGGTCTTCCTCCTCCAGCTGACTGCTTTTCACTAAAGGAAGGACGAGGGAAGCCGTAGCAGGGAGGCTATTACGCGCATCTCTCGGGTACAGCGCCCGTTGGGCTCCGAAGCGCCCCACCAGCACCTCTCCGCACCCCGCTTTCAATGCAACCTGGCCAACTCTTTTCCCCACGCGTCTGTTGTATATTGGTTTTACACGCCACTGAAAGGCGCCTGTAGTCAAGCTAAAGACGGCTGAACTCCGGTCAGGGCCCTTTCCAGGGTTCAAAGCGCCCCAGCCGATCCGTACGACAGTCCTGCAATGCAGGACAGTGAGATGACGGCTGTAAGAGGGGAAACAGAATATCTGGAGATCTGAAGGAAGGGCGCGTGTGCGCCTGGACTATGATATCGACAGCACCTCCAGGCTTCACACGTGTGTGTGTGTTTAACCCTCTAAGATTTCTTTAGGGAACTCCAACTTGAACGAGCTGAGGTCCCAATCCCAGTCTGATGCCAAGAAACAGAATCGGCAAAACCTTTCGCTTTTTCTTCCTTGGGGAGACTGTCCCTTCTCGATATTGGAAGAGGAGGCAAAGATTACTCGCGAGTAAATTGCACCGAGGAGTGAGGTTTTCGACCGTTTCTCCCTTCCGGTTCCCCTTGGTCTCTAATCGACTTTTCCCGTCCTAGCTCTGCCAAATCACCACCATCTTAGCCCTATGGAAGATACTAAGTTATTGAAAATAATATAGAACAAAGCAGCAAGTAAAACGGGGAGCTGGCGTTTTCTCGTGAGGGTGCTTCTCTGTCTCTTTCTCTCTCTTCTCCCCCGCTCCCTCCCTCCCATATTTAATAATGATAATGATAATAATATCGAAACTCAGTTGAATATTGGGATATCCACCCATCACACGGCACTTCTAAAACTCCAAGAGGAAAAGTTTTAAAAATATTGGAGATGGGATACAGAGAAGACTGCATTAGATTAGCAGATAGGGAAAGCTATCAAGAGGAGCGTAATACGATTAGAGATGTTTCTTCGAGATTGCTCGCTATTGATTCCGAGAATTTTAATTCTGACTCTTGCTATTGGATATAATCCGCGTTTATTACAAGACAGGAGAGGTTTACGAGAGGAAGCTATCAAGGTCGATTTCTCGAACTGTTTAATCCGACATGCACTTCATTTTAAAAAATAAAATAAAAATAAAAATAAAAAAGAGGAATAGAGTTATAAAATTAAACCCAGACGGGACTGGAAGCTGGGAGGGAGGGAGGGAGGGAGGGGACAATGGGCGATTATCTGAGAGCACTCAAGATATATTGTGGAAGAAGTAATATACCCGGCGGGATCCGGGAAACGGAGGAGAAATTGCGATGCCACGTTAACTGTAACTTTGAAACGCTTAGAAACTTTTTATTTTGTGTGTGTGTGGAGGGGATATTCCACAAAGTGAAAACTCATGTCCCCAGGTGAGTTCTGAGCAGAACTTTATCTGCCGGACTTACTTCCCTGTAAAGGTGCGTAGGGGCTCCTAAGCAGATGGCCAAATCTATAAATAGGTACTGTGATGCATCTGATGGACTGTAGCCCACTAAAGGCTGACGCCAATGTTGCGAGCCCTGAAAGTGTCGCAAGACGCTTTGCTGATGTGTACGCGCGTGCACCGAGGCGACCATGTCCATGCAGACGTGCTTGTGCGTGTATACAAAACTATGCGTAAATTAGGGCATGACCGTAAACCGAAGGCTGGAAAAGGCTGTCAAACGACATACGCATAATAACATGTAATAAATCTACACTACGGTAAAATGTGTATGAGAGTGAGTGAGTGAGAATATGAAAAGGTTAGTAGAGTCTCATGAACAGCAAAATAAGTCTCTCAAGAGAAGAAGCAATTTTGCCATTGCTGGGGGGTGAGGGTAAATTAAGTCAGTGCGGTTGCAATATTTACATGTGGGACTAAGCCCCACTGAGCTTACTTCTGAGTAAATACGTGCAAGTTCGCCCTGCACAAGTCAATTAAATGCCCGTGCATTTGCGAAAGAAAATGATGACGTGGTGGTGGCAATTTTCGGAACAACGTCCGATTACAACATCCAGCAATAATTGAACCAAAAGGGGGTCTTTCTCCCTAAAAGTTCCCCCCTCTCTCATGCCCACAAACCCTCTTTCCCTCCTGCGATTTTCTTACAGTTTTGTCAGGTTCAGGTACTCAGGGAAGTGGTACCTCGCCCTTCCTTTGCGCGCACCGCTAAAGAACCCAGGGACCGAGCAAAACGATCATAAATTTCCTAATTAGAGTTTTAGCACCAAGACAAAAAGCTCTTAATGAGTTCCATTCAGATGTCTGTCATTGTCTCCTTGTCTGCATGTGTGGTGTCTCCCAACCACCGGCCCCCACCCCATTTTTTCACACCGCTTATTTACCAACGGCCCACGGGGCTGCCCCTACGTCTCCCTTGTTAAAATTTTAATTTGCCTTCTTTTCTCGCCTTTGATGTCAAAATTCTGACCTACAAGCCTTTGAAGTTTCTTATTAGGAGGGAAATTAACTTCGCTAACTCCCCCGTCTCACTTTATTTCCCCCCTCCTTTCTCTCTCTCCACCTTTACTGTATTTTGCCCTACTGTGTTAAAGAAACTACTTCAAAATTCGGTGCGAAAAGAGAAATTCACGGTGGGTAGGGGGCGGTTCGCGAAAGAAAGAGAGTGAAAGCAGACTTTTAAATCTATATTAGTGTTCAGTCCAGCAGCTCCAGGAATGAATAGGTTAATTTGCGCGAGGGAGGGAGGAGTCGAGGGAGTTTGGGAGAATAATTTTGTGGAGACAATCAGCAAAATAATAAAAACAACAACAATAATAATAATGAAGGGAGCCTGCGTGTGCCACAACTCTGCACGGATCCCTGTCTTAACTCTAGTTGATACATTTTCTTCTGAAGGGAGATTATTTTAATAATGGTAATAATAACAATAATAGCAATAATATTTATTATTATTCTGTTTTAAGCAACAACTCTCCTGGACTGAGTTAAATCTTTGTACAAACCCCGGACTGATTGGCGATGGCTTCCACCAGATTTGAAAAGCACTCAAATAAAAGACGGCGACGTCAGTAAATGGAAGGCGTGAGTGGCGGGGGGAGGGAGTGAGAAAAGAGCCGGAGTGAGAAACCGAGAGCGAGCGAGAGAGAGACTCACTTAAAAGAAAGAGGAGGAGCTTCGAGAGAGAGACTCCGGCTGTCAATCAAAGGCGGGAGTTCCAATAATCTCCAGCAATCTGTTAGGACCTGACCTGGAGTCCACTCAGATCAATAGGAAAAGTGAAGGGAGAAAGAGACGGAGGATCGTTACGCAGCAGCGGCTGGAGGAGGAGGAAGAAGAAGACGAAGAAGAGGAAGAGGAGGAGGCGGCGGCAGCAGCTGCAGCCCCCCCCCCCGGCCTCGCCTGGTCTCCCCACCCCGCTAACCCACCCGGCACCGCCAATGCCTGGCAGACTTTCTGAGACGCACTAAAAAAGTGCAGGCGAGGCGAGCAAAGGGCGAACGACCGGGCTCCTTTTCTTCGCTTCTGCGCCTCTCTCTCTCTCTTTCTTTCCTTCCTCGCGCTCTCTCCTTTCGCTTCTCTTTCCTTTCCTCCCCCTCCCTCTTTCCCCTCCCCTCTTTCCTTCCCCCCTTCCTTCCCCTCTTCCCCCCCTCCTCGCCTCTCCACCCCCCCACCCCAACCACACACCACCCCGCCATGGCATTTTCCCAGTTGGGATACCAGTATATCCGGCCGCTCTACCCGTCGGATCGCCAAGGGAACAGCAGCTCCCGAAGCGGGGCAGACCTCAGCCCGACGGGGACGCTCTCCAACGTGCTCTCCTCCATGTACGGAGCGCCGTACGCGGCAGCCGCGGCTGCTCAGGGATACGGAGCCTTCCTCCCCTACACCGCCGAGCTACCCATCTTCCCGCAGCTGGTAAGGAGACGAGTCCACAGATTCCGCTCTTCTTTCTTTCTCTCTTTCTCTTTCTCGCTCTCTGACACCCCCCCCAACTCCAGATTTCCCCTTTTAAAAACCCGCAGTCCTCCTTTCTCCCCCTTTCTTTCTCTTTTTGGAATCTTCAGCTTTTCTTTCTCTTCCAACTCCGCCTGCGATGTGACTTTGCACAGCTGCGGGCGTAAAGCGAAGGCGCAGGAAAAAGTGCAATTGGCTGGCGGTGCTTTGCAAGTGAGCAGCTCGGTCTCCTGGTTTCCCCCCCCCTCTCGATCTGGGCCCGGGGGTGCGCTAGGGGGGCCGAGCAGGCAAGGGGTTAAAAATCTCTCTTCGGCAGATTGAGAAGAGCATGCAAAAAAACTCCTGCCTCGGCTTTATTTTTTATTTTTTTAAAAAATAACTCGCAGAGTTTGGGACACAGTTCGCGGCCCCTCCCGTGACTTTTAAAATTTTTATTTATTTATTTATTTTTTAAAAGAGAGGCACCCGGATCCTTAAACCACTGCTTAGTCGGAAGTAATGGGCCGTATTAATTTCAATGCAGCTTTCAAATAATTCCGGGTGTGTGGAGAACTGAACTGAACCAAGGGCAGCGGGTGGGGGGGGGGGAGAAGAGAGAGAATCACCTCCGTGAGTGTCTTTGATCGTCTTTTCTCAACGTAAGAACAATCCCATATTGTGTCTTTTCCTTGTGAATAACACGCACTGGATGAGACGGGGGGGGGGGGGGGAGAGTCGGAATCCCGCTTTGAAAATCAGTAATCATGTTACTATTAATAAGCCTTGGAAGCAAAAAGATCTGCTGTGGGGATCCAAACCTACCAGAAAATAAAGTGTTCGGGTTTTTCATAATATAAGGGAGCCTGATTTCAACAGAGAGTTGTAGGAAGGAGTTACTGAGTCCTTTTGTTGTCCATATATCTTCGAGAGTTTGAATATAGTTTCAGAGCGCCATTCCTAGGCCCGTGTTTCCCCAATGAAAGTTGAAAAAGGGAAATCTAACAATTCCCCCAATACGGACACCCATACCCATCAAAACCCTTGCACACAAATGGGCGCTGGTATTCTCTCTCTCTCGCTGTCTCTCTCGCTCTCGCTCTCTCTCCTCCTTTCCGTGAGGGGTTGATTGACAGTTCGATCTAGCGCGCGGAGGAATCGTCAGGCAAAAGGGTGTTTTGTTTTTTTATTTAAAGGGGGTTTAGCAGTAACACCTCCGTTGTGCAAGTTGCGGGGGGGGGGGAGAGGAGAGACACACAGAAACTTCGAGCAGAGATTTTGTCAAGTTAAGCCTGAGCGTTTCTTTAAAGCAAAAACAAAATCCAACTTCTGCAAAGTTGCAAGCGGTGAATTAAAAACAACTACAACCCCTGTCTAATAATACCCTGATCTGTTATGTTTTCTCTCAAGGAAACAATGGGAGATTTAATAGGATCTCCCATTAAATGCATGGCATATGCTGTGCATCCCTCTCGTCTCCCCACACCACGTCTCATTTGGGGGTTGTGTGTGAATTTGGGGGTTGTGTGTGAATATATACGTAACCTATTTCACTTCTGTCATATATGTGATAACGCCCAGCTCCTTTTCGAGATTGTGTTTCCCGAGTTCTGAAGGCCAGGGCTGCATGCGAATGATCCAAGAAGTTTAAAAACGTGAGCGAGGTGCGCGCGCGTGTGCGCGTTCAACTCGCTATAGAAAATACTTTTCAAAAAGGACTGAGCAAGAAACTTGGCTGGGACACCTCTAGAACTCTGTGGATTTAAGAAATAACGGGCAGCCTCCCAACCGCCCCCCGCATACACATCAATCCCCTTTATAACTTTTGAAAGGAGAAATTATTATGAAACTGCAGGCGGAATCGCACTTCTCCATATCGAACTTAAAAGGGCAAGCTTCCGAGTCTCACAGCGTTCTTCGTCGCCCGGCAGAATGACAGCCGCGCAGCCCTTGATTCATTTGATCCCGTCGAATATATTGCTCGACTTATCTTCCACCCCTTTGGGAGTCATGAGGGCTACTGAACCGGTGTGGGGGCTCTCCCCTCCTTGAAAGAGCCCATTTCCATGGCTAACCGTTAATTGCTCTATGTAACGCCCCCCTCCCCATTTTTTCTGTCCTTCTCCAGGGAGCCCAGTATGAGCTGAAGGAGGGCCCCGGCGTCCAGCACCCGGCTTTTCCTCACCACCACCCGGCTTTCTACCCCTATGGCCAGTACCAGTTTGGCGACCCGTCGAGGCCCAAGAACGCCACCCGCGAGAGCACCAGCACCCTCAAGGCCTGGCTGAACGAGCACCGGAAAAACCCTTACCCCACCAAAGGCGAGAAGATCATGCTGGCCATCATCACCAAGATGACCCTCACGCAGGTCTCCACCTGGTTCGCCAACGCCCGGCGGCGCCTCAAAAAGGAGAATAAAATGACCTGGGCTCCGCGGAGCCGCACCGACGAGGAGGGCAACTCTTACGGCAGCGAGCACGACGAAGAGGACGGCGAAGGAGACAAGCGGGACCCCGACGACGAGGAGATCGACCTGGAGAACATCGACACCGAGAATATGGAGAGCGGGGCGCCAGGGGCCAAAGCGGGGCAGCTTCTCCTGGAAGGGGAGGACGACGAGGAGGACGACGACGAGGAGGAGGAAGAGGACGAGGAACCGCCGGATGATTCGGTGCTCCTCCATTCCGACGCCAAAACCACCGACTCGGAGGGCTCCGACGGCTTCGAGGACCTGCCGGGAGCTCAGGAGCGCTTCTTGAAGGCTATGGAGGCCCGTCAGCGCGCCTCGTCGGGCGAGCTGCCTTCGCCAGCGGCTCTCCAGCAGCAGCAGCAGCTACAGCAACCGCGCCATCTTTCCTCCCCAGCGTCCCCCCCAACGGCTCCCAGCCCCGCTTTGGCACCGCAAGCGCAGCCTCCCAAGCCCAAGATCTGGTCCTTAGCAGAGACGGCTACCAGCCCGGATAACCCGTCGCGGAAATCTCCCCCCAGCGGAGGTTCCCCCCCTGCGGCAGCAGCCACCCCCCAGAGCCTCCAGCTGGTGGGAGCCCCCGCACCGCCGCAGCCTCCTCCGACGGCCCCGGGCCCCGCGCACAGACTGGTCGCCTCTTGCCCTCTGGGCAAATTCGCTAACTGGTCCAGCCGGGCCTTCTCGGCCCACCCCCATCACCACCACCACCACCATCCCCACCCGCTCACTTTACTGAACACTCCCCACCTGCTGGGACTCGGGGGGGCGAACCCCAGCGCGGCCCCCAGCGCGGCGGCTATCGCGGCTTTCTCCAGACCCGCGGACCAAGCGCAGAGCGCGGAGTCCTCCGGAACAGGTAACCCATTCGATGGGAGGGAGGCGTATACCTGAGAGGGGGGAAAGGCAAGGTGGGAGGGGGAGGGGGGAAACAACTTGGCTGCAACCCTAAGATCCATGGGACTTACGTGGGGGAGAGGAGTTTGAACTAGGGTGGGTTTGTATGCGAGGCTGCGCGTTTATTCCCTGAGACTTATGTGGCATTCAGTTAAGTTTCCTTAGACAACACTGAAATGAACCTGAAGAAATTTGAGTCCATTCATTTCAGTGGGTCTACTCTGATTAAAACTAAGCTGGCTACCACTAAAACAATTTATAAGAACGCAAATGGTAGAAGGGAGGGGGACTTAGAAGGAAGCTCCAGAATAGAGTAGGTGGAATAAAAAACGACGAAAGCGGGAGGTATTCCTCGAGGGTTTGAAGCCCAAAGAAGCAATTCATTATGACGGGGAAAGACAGTCAGACCCTGACTGCTCCCTTTTCTGGACTCTCTATATCTCTTTTCCCAAAAGAGGTCCAGGCTTTCTTAGTTGGCCTAAAGATTCAGTTTGTATTTCGGACAGAAACATTGGCTGGATCTCTCCACAGCCCACGAACATGCAATATCATGCTGGATCAGTTTCTGGTCTCCTATTCTATCGACTTCAGTGCCAGGCTCCCCATTCAGAATCACTTGGTAATACAGTAAATAAATCAGAAGGCCTTTACCTGGGGCCCTTTCTTTTTAAAACAACAACAACTTCCACCAATATTGCCGTCAAAACTGGGGGAGCTTTTTTAAAAAAATTGCATTCTCCCAGTAAGGGATACCCTAGTTGCTGTGGTCAGAATTGGTGCTCTCTGTATTGATGGTATCATCTGCCTATTTTAAAAAGCACATTTAACACCCCCCCCCAAAAAAACCCCCCTCTCTTATATTTGCTAGGAAAGAAATCCCCAAACTGAAATCAAAGGAGTGGGTCTTTGGTTTTGTTTTGTTTTTTTACTTCCATGTAAAATGGGTTTGGCAATCCAGGTGTTCTGTGACCTTAAGCGCACACTTTGAAGCGATCAAGCAAAATCCCACTGAAATGAAGCATTTTAATTTTAATACTGGACATGGTTAGGATTTGGGTTCTCTTTAACAGGTTTTCATTTTTTTTCATTTTTTAAAAAAGAATGTACTGAGCTAAGTTGCTAAGAGTGACATGAATTCAGGAACCTTAGAGAAGCAAATCCAAGGTGGTTTTTTTTTTAAAAAAGGAACTTTTTTTTTCTTTGTTTGCTTTTGTTTGTTTTAGATCGATCTAGTGCCTTGGAAGTAGAGAAAAAGTTAATAAAGACAGCTTTTCAACCAGTTCAGAGGCGGTAAGAGATTATCTATGTCCTAGAGGGTACATTAAAAAGGGAGAGGAATTTGCTTGTAGACCAATTCCCATTGACATCAATGGGACTTGCTGCCCTGCAAGATGCAATCTCTTGCAGACTTACTTGGGAGTAAATGCCACTGAAACCAGGACTTGGACTTCCTTCCAAGTAAACATGTGAGGGATTTGGGCCCCACCATGTATATTTAGGACTGGGGAAGAATTATAAATGGCCAGTTTGGTTCCAGTCCCTCTGAGATTCATTTTCCAAGCCAGCTTTAGTGCACTTTTGTGATGTTAGGTAAGAGCACCAAGGAAATATTGCAGAGTCAGTTTTCTTGAATTTGTAAACTAGTGCTTGTGAGATACAAAGGTCCCCTCTGCAACTCTTTAGTGTCTTGTTAAAATCAATATAGGGGAGAAGAAAATTCCCAGTCTGATCACCTCCTTTTTAATCCTCCAGTTCAAAACTGGCCAAATTGAAATATTGGTTTAGTCTATGAAATAAGGTGGACAGGCCAATGTAAACTCTGCTCTCTTGCATACCTGTGGAGTTTAGGTGTGTGATATATCTGCATATATTTATTTGCACATGCACACCTATATGTATAATCTATCCTGGCTATGTACAAGTGTGCATTCACAAACGCACACAGATGCACCCTAATGAAATGAATAGATTTAATTGTGTGGTTGGTGCATATGCATACACACATATATTTCTTTGGTTATAATATGCATGTCAACTGTGTCTGCACGTTGACTAGAAAGAATGTGCCATGATTGCGTGTGAGAGAGTACATATGCTTGTGCATAAATGTACATATATTTCATAACTTGCATTTAGCAGTGAAATAGTGTTCACTGCAAGGTTGCTGGATAGTGCTTAAAAAATGCACAGCGCTTTGGCCTAAATAAAAAAAAATTAAGTAAAAGGATTATGTCTCTAACATATTAGGGTGGCTATAAAACTGCAGAGGGTTAGCCATGTGAATCTGCTGCAGCAAAACTAAGAAAAGATTCTCCCGACACCTTAAAGACTAACATATGGATTGTGGCATCAGTTTTTATGGACTAAAGGCAAAGGAGCAGGCGGGTTAGTGCATTTCAGAACTCCGCAAAAGCTTATGTTGCAGTCAATCTGTTAGCCTTTAAAGGGCACCCCCCACTCCGCATAAAATTGGAGTAGTTTTTGCTCATGGTTTTTGAATGTTTTCAAAGACTTTTTGTTCCATGTTAAAGAAAGCATAAGCTCCACTGCAGTCTCCAGTTCTGGCTGCCTATTAGATGATCAGAGAAACCAGTATTCAAGAGATATATATCTATATATCTTCTTTTTTTCTTCTGTGTTCCTTTTCTTCCAGGCCTCAGAACCAACTTGATGCAGCTATGGTTCTATCTGCGTTGTCATCATCATAGTTAATTTTTTTTATAATTATTGTTCTAATGATTGTAAAATAAAATTCTCTGTATAGTTACAACTTGTACGCATGTCCATGTATCAAATGAAAAAAATTACAAAAACCAAGAAAAAAAACACCCCTGCTTCTGTGCTATCATCTGGATTAGCTGAATTCGTGAGGTTTTTTGGAAGTCCAGTGCGAAATAGGCGTCTTCATTTTCTTTTTTGTATATATAGTAAAAAGGGAAAAAATGTACATATGTGTGAACCAAATTGTACAAGAAAGTATATATTTTTGGCTAATAAACTGTTGCCACTTTGACTACAATTTTCTGATACCTACGTGAATTATTATTATTATTAATTATTATCATGATTTCCTTTTGTTACTTTGGGAAACTTTTAAACTAGTTTTGGAAGATTCCCCACCGTGCTTAGATTTCCAGAAGGGTAGCCGTCTTTAGAGGCTTCCAAATCCTGATTTTCTATAACTGCGAGAACGAAAATCAGTAGCAGTCCTGAGTACAAAATGCAGCTGTGAGCTAGCTAGAAGAAAATGTCAACAGTGTGTGTTTGTGTACAGGAAAGAGAGGTGTGTGCGTATTCATTTGAATTAAAGAGAGCGGGGGCAGAATTCTATACACTATTTGGGACTTTCTGGTTACTTTGCTGTATTAATTTTTAAATAGATTTAGGAGGCGTGGGGGGGGGGGGGAACCCGCGTGTTTATGTATTAGGAATCACTGGTGGGGCCATCGCTGCAGATCTGATCAAAACGCCTCGCACTACCGTGTTTTTGTTTTGCGTGTGTGTTAAGAGGTTCCTGCTTGAAAGCCAAGCCCGCTGGTTTAAATGGCCTATATTTTTCAAAGTTGCAAAAAACCTCCTTAGGAGATCGAATCGTCCTTTCGCTTTGCGGCTGGAAATCCTGGGCGATTTCAGGGGGTCGTTCAAAGCGCTCTCGCGTCTGTTTGAATTGCTAAGCGCTAAGGGGGCTGGTTTGCGTGTGTGATTTCCAAACCCCCCCCCCCCCGTCCGCTTCTCCTTCCACGTTCACGTAAGGATCGGACTGTATATTTGAGACAGCTGTTGTCTGGATCAAGTCAGGGGCAAGGCAAGTTGCGAAAGTCAGCCCCGTCGTATTTCTCCTTGTCCTCTTTCCACGGCTAAAGAGACACAAGGTCGGAAGGAGGTGGGCGGAGAGAGGAAAGGCCCGAGGAAGAGGAGAGGGTCTCTCTCTCTCTCTCTCCCCTTTATTCTTTCCAAGGAGTTGTGGATTAAGAAGGAAAAACTACTGCCGGCTGAGCTGGCAGCGCACGGGAGGGATTGGGCGCGGAGGGAAGGAGCAGGATCGCTATCTCCCGTGATTATTTTATATGCATTATCCGGCATTTTCTATTTATTAAAAAAAGAGGGGAAAAAGAAATCAGAAAGTGAGAGGGGGACGGGAACCCGCCGTCTCGGCTTCGGAGCGCGAGTGAAATCTGGAACTCGAGCGCCCTCTGCAGGCAGAAAGCCACTTGTCTAGTGCGCATTACCCTGCCGGGAGCCAACTAGCTTGTGTGTGTTTACTCGGAAGTAAGTTTCGCTGAAAGCAGTGGCCACTTACTCCCGGAAAAGTTCGTGCGGGAGTTCGGCTTTTTTGCTTTTCTTTGGAGGAAGGCCCGCTTTGTTCGTTTTTCTTTCTTCTGACTTCCCTGCGTCCCCCCCCCCCGCCGCCTTCTTTCACGGAAAATGTGGGTTTTCTATCAGGCTCCAGCATGCATTTCAAGTTAACCCTCTCCCTAAACGTTCCTGGGGACTTTAGTTTAATCGCCACGGAGCTACAATTCCCAGCACCCCTCACCAACTCTTTGCGTGGGTGGAGGTGCTTTAAATATATGGTGTGCTTGCAGCCAAACAAAACCGATATACCTTTAAAGCACATTTTTCCCTTCTGAAAGAATTCTGGGCAATGTAGTTTGTCAAGCCCTGCTGGGAATTGTGACCCTGTGAAGGGTAAACCACAATGTCCTGGATTGTTTGAGAAAGCGAGTATGTTTCAAATGTGCTTTAAAGGTATACTGCAAGCCTGGAGTCACATCAACATTCAGTTATTTTGGCATAAGCTCCAGTGAACTCCATGGGGCTTACTACAGAGTAGACATGTGCCCTTTTGGTCTATTTCTGGAGTGGGGTGGTAGGGGGAACAATCTGGTTCAAGCTACCCAAACTAGGTGGCTTTCAGTTTTATTACTATTACTATTACTAGTATTTTGCCAAGCTACACCTCCCAGCAACCTCTGGCCATTGGTCATTGCTGGCTGGGGCTGATGGGAGCTGGAATTCGACATCTGGAAGGTACTGGGCTGCTATGGTTAGTACAATGCAGAGCAGGGGAACATTTTTGGGCTTCTAGAGCGAGCCTGGTAAGCGATGGGAGAAGTCAGCAGCAACCTCGACCCGCCTGCAAAATAATCTATGGCGCCCCAAGGACCTTATTACCCGATGTTGTAGCTATTGATTACCTTTTTGGTTAACCCACCTCCAACCCCGGAAATGAAGCAGCAGGCTCCTGCGGGGCTGGACCAGCGGGAGTGGGGGGTTGGGGAGAGAAAAACAAAAGCAGGAATTTAAAACCAAAACAAAAAGATTGGAGGAGAGAATAATCTTATGGCAAATGATAGGGTGGTTTTAGAAAGCACAAATGGTACTGCTTTGCAAATAAGTGATACCAGCAATGTTCACCATGTGTTTAAAGAGCACAACTGCCCCTCCAAAAAAGAATCACGGGAACTGTTGTTTGTGCTGGGTGCTGGGAGTTGTAGCTCTGTGAGGGGGAAAACTGCAGTCGCCAGGATTCCTTAGGGAAATCCATGTGCTTTGGATATGCTTTAAATGAGTGGCACAGATCTGCTTTTCTATTGCAGTCCCTGTGGAGGAACGTACACAAGTGATGTATGGAAGACAAAGGCTGGGGCAGGGGCAACAACAACCACCCAAATGTGGGATTCTCTCAGTGTCACTTGTGAGTGTGCATCCGACAATCCCTGGGCAAGAAGTGGTTTTCTGAAAGTTAATACATAGAGGAAAACCCTACTGGGAAAAAGTTTAAGGCCAAGGCTGCGCTGGTGTACACGCTTACTTGGAAGTTAGCCCCAGTGAACTCGGTGGGGTACACTTTTGAGCAAAAAGGCAGAGGCTCTCCAGCTGCCCACTTTGGAAAGGAAGCAATGTTAAGGCAATAATTTTAGTCCTCCTTAGGTCTGGCGCGATCAGTTAGAAAATGCAAGGTTGGAACTTGCTGGGAAGGTTCCATTTGCCGAACACAATTGGCTAGGATGGAAAAAACCTCCCAGAATTTTCATTCATAAGAGTGTCTTTCCATTGCATCAATTTCACTAGTTTTCAGAAAGGCGGTTAGGGAAACAAATCTAATCTAGGGTATTACTTGTTACAGATACCCTTTAAAAACAAAGCAAAACAGCAGCTATTGAGCTGCTGTGCTGCATTATCCAAAGTTAACACCCCTTCCTTAGTTTGTTAAGTGTGATGGGCATTGTGGCTTTGTGAGGGGTAAGCTACAGTTCTCAGGAATGTTTGAAGGGGTGTGTGCTGTATATGTGCTTTAAATATATGGTGTACACACGGCCTTGTAAGTCTTTTATCAAATTTCTACCAAGGAAGTTGCAGCAGGACACACAGGCAAAAAAGAGGGACCTCTCTCACAGCAAAACCCTATGCGTATTTACTCAGAAGTAAGTCTCAGCTGCATTCAATGCAGCTTACTTCCAAGTAGGTGTTCCTAGGATTGCAGCATGGAAAAGTTACTCTCCTGTCATTTCTTCTACTTCTTTCCCTCCACCCTTTTTCAGAGAAAAAGCCGCCTAGAAAATATGGAAGGGGAAGAAAAATATAGAAAACACCCCTTCCAAGTTTCATTGTAAGTGGAAAAACCCACAAAGTTTTGCATGTGGATCTTTGCATGAGGCAGAGAAGAAATGAAAACCAATGAAGTGGCAAAGCAGCTCCATTTCCTTAGCAAAGTGTTGAAAATTGGCCAGCTTTGCAAGAGGTCAAGCGGCTTAGAGTCACTTCAGTTTTACCTGCCGGTTTGAGGAGGGAAGGGAGCAATTTTTTCCTCAGCCTGAAAGAAGCATGGGTTTATGAAAGGTGGGGGATTAAAGCAGAGCTGCCTTTGCCCATTAGGAAAATTAAAATTAAATTAAAACACACACTTTCCCCGTAACTTTTGACTCCTTCTAGCTTCAGAATTCAGGAAGCTTAGTACAATCAAACCACAGCCATCCCACCTCCCCTTTTGCTGTGGGTCCCTTCCCCCCACCCTCCTTTCTTTGGCAGTTAACTTCAAAAACTGCACAATTATGGGATATTAAAACTAACTACAAGTCAGGCCTGTTATGAGGTTGGTGCAGGGCCCTCTCAGATCTAACAAAGCAGCTTTTGGTGTGAACCAAAGGTTGCCAGATTATTATTATTTTAAAAAATCAGTTTAAATGAACACATAAAAAGCTAGTAGTTGTGTTAGTCAGCAGAGCGAAAGGAGATCAAGGAACAGAAATAATAATCTCTTTTACGGGTTAACCAATTGTTGCAAGCTTTGAAAGGCAGGTAACTTTCACCAGCGTAGGGATAGTCAGTCTGTTCACACAGGCAAGCATGTAGAAGATTACAAAGTGGGGTTTGCGTTGTGCAATGAAGCTGACATCCAGGAGTTTGCTTTGGAGTAAGCGTGCACGATTGCGTTGTAAGACGGACAGGGTGTGTGTTTGCTGAACTATCTTTACAGCAGGACTCTTGTCATTTTAATTTAGGGTGGGTTGCTGGTGTGTGTGCTAACCTGTGACTCTTCAGAAGTTGTTCAACTCCCATCACTCCTGGCCATTGATCAAGTTGCAGTTTAACAATGTCTGGAGGACCAATGGTTAGCCCTCCTCATTTAGGGTCAATTCACATTCAAGGCAAAAGCTGTGTGCACATTTACCATTTATTCTGGCCCCAGTGTGCTCCCACCAGAGGTATGTGAAGCTAAGTACACATGACATTAGCCACAACCCATATATAACTTGTAGTTTCTTGAGAAATACCACTTGTTGATGTGTTTACCCTCAAAACGGCTCGCATCCAGTTTGAAAATGTAAGCTGTGGCTAAGCTGAGATGTGCATATTCCAGACATCCATTGCACATGCACAGATGAGTACAGGAGGTTGCATGAGCAGAGAAACAAATCAAGTGATCTGTTAATGGTGGGCACAGCAAGGTAAAGTATGATTATTGAAACACAGCAGGGGGAAAGGACCTCGCTGAGTTTTAAGCTGCTCATGTGTACATGCCCTAAGATGGAGCCGTTCATTGCCAAGGATGTGGAGCTATCAGTGGGAATGACATCTCTATGTGGAATCCCCTCCTTCCATAATAAATAGTAAAACTTCACGTTGAGTGCTTCCCCATTTTAATATATGTGTTAGTTTATATATTATAAGTCACTTTGAGTTATCTTGGTAAAAATGTCAAATAAATTTAATTAATTAATTAATTAATTAGGTAAGTAAGTAAGTAATAGTGACATTGAGACTTAGGTTTATGCTGGGGTGTTTTAACTACACCTTGCAGAAAAACTCAATATGCAGATGCCATTTTCAGCAACAGGCCCCTTCTCCTTGTAATACAGGCAACTCCTTATTTGTGCACAACAGGTGATGCACACGCTGTTTTTGGCACTGCAAGGGGGAGTGGCAGGAGTGGGGCAGGGCAGGATTACGTGCGTCCCACTGGCACGTGTGTGACATAGAACCTCCCCCTCCCACATAAATGGCAAGTTGCCTGTAAATTGCTCCACAACCCCTCAAATTGCTATTGAGCCTCTTTGATACTATGTTGAATGCATGTGTGACTATTATTGATGCAGGATAGAAAGTCTGCAGCGTGTGCCCATTGTTAAACGGAATGTGCTTTCCAGGCTCTATGGGAACCTGTGGCCCTGCAGATGCTGGCAGACTCCCACCAGCCCCAGCAAGCATGGCCAAGGACAATGGGAGTTGTAGTTCAGCAACATCTGGAGGGCCAGAGGTTCCCCACACCTGTTCTATGGGTTTTACATTAGCATTTTAGACATGGGATATGCAACAGACGAAAAGCTTTTCTTGTTTTGTGCAAAATCTCTCTAAGAATGCATTTTAGGCTGGGTTATGCCTCTTGCATAAACAGAGCCCTTTCCCAATCAAATGTACATTCTCAGTTTCTTATGTTTGAATTGCAGACCTAAGTATGCCAGTATTAGCATGTGTGTGTGGGGGGGGGAACTATAGTCATTCTTTCTCTCCCTCCCCGACCACCACTCCATCTCCCTATGCCAATTTGGAAATTCAGTTGGGTTGCTGAATTTCAGTCAGACTGCATCCTCAAAGTACCCTGGGAAATGTAGTTTTGTGACTGGAAAGGATTTCCAGAAAGGACATATCTGCACTGCGAATTAAGACACCACCTTTTCAGAGACGTGGGAGGGGGGAAGGATCAAGGAAGGACTTAGGGGACATGGGGGAATATAGGAATCTGCCCTATACCAAATCAGACTGATGGTCAACTCTGTCTGGCAGAGACTCTGCAGAGATTCTGATAGGATTCTCTCCCAGAGCTGTCTGGAGATGCCAGGATGTGAACCTCTGCCACTGACCTCTGGCCTTTCCCTATGAGGGGAGAAGGACAAGGAACGAGTGAGAAAGATGGGTGTTTCAGGACTCTGTGGAGATACAGGCGGCATCATGGGCAGAAATTATTTTTACCAACTTTGGCTACTTCACCAACAATAGGGTTATTGGAAGAAGGCAGATCTTGTCTCAGTTAATAACATGTTTTGGTTACATCCAGGTTAGATTACTGCAATGCGCTCTACAGGGGCTGTCCTTGAAGATTATTTGGAAAGGTCAGTTAGTGCAGAACTGGGCAGCTAGAACACTTGTAGGGACTAGACATTATGGCTAATCCATGCTAGTTACATTGGCTGCCTATTTGTTTCCAGATGCAGCTGAAGGTGCTTTGTTATTGACCTTTAAAACTCTAGTAGTCAGGGGCCAGGCTATTCCTGCACTCATATGAGCCTGCCCTGGCCTTAAGAACATCATCTGAGGCCTTGCTCTGGTGAGAGTTTTCAGGCTGGCAAGTATCAGAGACATTTGTAGTGGATTCACACCTCTGGAATACCCTCCCTGAGGAGGTCCATACAGCCCTTTCTTCACTGACTTTGTAGATCCTTAAAGCCCTTCCTATGTCAGTCTGCATATAATTTTATGTAGATCTGTTTTAGCACATCTTTCTCTGGTGCCTTTATTTTCATTGTGCTTAATGCTAGTGTTTTATGCAATTACAAAATATTTTCAAAACATGGGGATTTTGTTGTACAGTTGTATATATATGACATCACCTTGTGAGGCTATATAACTTGAAAGGTGGGATAAGCATCTCTGAGGCCCCATCTGCACTATACATTGAAAGTAATATCATACCACTTTCAACTGCCATGGCTTCCCTAAAATAATCCTGGGAATGGTAGCTTGTTAAGGGTGCTGAGAGTTGTTACAAGAGTCTTATTCCCCTCAAAGAGCTATAGTTCTCAGTGTAGCTTAACAATCAACCCCTCTTCCCAGGGCCTTGGTGGGTCCTCAAAGTTCCTGGTTTTGCCCTGACCTCTGTGTTTCTGTCATAACTTCTGAATGGAATCTACATGTGCACACACTGTACATTTCCACAGTTTACTGACTCTGCAACACAGATCCACTTTGAACATGTGCAGACTCTGTTATGATGAGCACATAAGAACATAGGAAGCTACCAGTCAGACCACTGGGTCATCTAGTTCAGTGTGGTCTACACCAGGTGCCTCCAACCTTTTCAGTCCCAGAACTCACATGAAAGTGAGGACCTATTTTTTAATCACATATATGAATGGTGTTGATGCTCCTGTTGTGACCCACCTTGCATCAGGCCATGAGCCAATAGTGGGTCATGACCCACTAGCTGAAGACCAGCAGTCTACACTGACTTGTAGCGACTCTCTCGGATTTGGGGCAGGGAGTCTTTTCCCAGCCCTATCTGGAAACACCAGGATTAAGTCTGGGGCCTTCTGTATCCAAAGCATCGGGTGCAATCCTGATCCCTGCCCCCCAACATGTGTGTGTGTGTGCGCGTGTGAATGTGCGTGCACACTCAGGTATTACAAATATGCTATCCATACACATACTTTTCTCTGAAGAGAAGCAAAATACAGAATAAAGTTAAATTCAGGCTTAAAACACAGAGGTGCTTTTTCTTGCTGTATAATTCTTAGGGCAGCTTTCAACAACTTGGCACCTTCCAGATGTCTTGGACTATAGCTCCCATCATTCCCCAGTCAGCATAACCAAAGGTCAAGGATAATGGGATTTGGAGTCCAACAGCATCTGGTTGGGGAAGGCTATCTTATGAGAATCACAGAGAAGCTTCACCAGAAGAGCTGCGGTAGATTTTATTACCACTATCCTTCCTACGCAGGGACGCCGCTGCATCTCCTGCAGAACCGATAGAGCTGCCGGGTGCTAAGAGTTAACACCAAGTTAAAAGTACCAACACACAGGAGCATCCAGGGTGACATGCTTCAAGTTGAGACAGTACAAGTTATGCAAATGCAAAAGGGGTGTGCGGTATTGACATTTTGAGGTCACAGTGATAGGAATGTATTATTTATAGGCCTGGGTTGCAGGAGGCCGATAAACTACATTTGAAATCCTCAAGGTTTGTAAAGCTAGAAGAAGAGTCTCTTCCCCCCGCTTTTCCTTTTTAAAGATTCACATTAGCAGGTATGAGGTTAACCTACCTAAAAATTCTCTATTTAGACAGCCTTTTCTGTAAGATGGCTGGTTCTGTATAATAAAAGAAGTGATGTAGAAATAAAAGTTTTTATAAAAAAAATAAGAGGAAAATAATTTTCAGGATGCTTGCTTTATCTCTTGCATTTATTTATTTATTTATTTATTTATTTATTTATTTATCTATTTATTTATTTATCTATTTATTTATTTATTTATTTAAATAAAACAGAAGAAGCCTTTAAAGAGAGGGCTGTCCTTTGTGAAACAGGACACCCAGCTGCATGGGGAAGGTCAAACTTTGGCTTAACTTAGGGATCACTGATGAAGCACCGGTGACCTTGCCAGTCTACTCCGTGGCAGTCACAAACAGCATCAGTAAACACCCCCTTCAATAATCAACACTGCACGAGAGACTTTTGGATCTTTTTTTGCCGAATTCCTGTGTGCAGCGGCTTGGCCACTCCTGTGCTGAGCACGCTCCCATGCTCCCATTTTGTTGGATGCTGGGATTTGACACCCACCTTCCCTCCTGTTCTGAGCAGAGGAGAGGTGCAAAGAGCTTCTCTATGTAAGTGAGCTCTGTAGTTGGCGATGTAGGTTACTTTTGATCGGGGGCAGGCAGGCATGCTTCCACCATTTTGTGGTCCTGTTTCTTTTTCTGCTCTTTCAGATGTGACACCCCTTTTGTGCTTTGCCATGCCCCAAAGGAAGCCATTTTGTGTCATGCCACATATCCACGGCAGCCATTTTGTGACGGGCACCCAGGGTATGTTCTGTGGGGTTGATGTGCCATTGGCTTCCTTGCATCACCTGACAGACTAACAAATCAGAAGCCTGGGCATAGCACTACAGCCTCCAGATGTGTTGTGTCTGCAATACCACCTCCTCACCACTTGCCTTGGCAGTGCCCAAGAGAAGTAGATAATTTTCAGCATAGCTATGGCTCCCTCTCCTGGCAACCTACCTTGGTGACAAGGAACTTTAGCTGGCACTGCCCATGGTTTATCTCCAAGTGGCTGTGTAAATTAGCCCTCATGATTTATGCCTGCGTTTTCATTGTGAGGCTCACCCTTTAAATCTTTCTCCTTCAGATGATCGCTGGTTTGCCAAAGCTCTGGCTAGCCAGAGAAAGCTTTTAGCCTAGCCCACCTGCCCCCCCTTCGCTTCTTGGCTGCTCTTTCCCTGTCTAATCAATTATCTTCCTAGCTAGTCCTTCTCAAAGGTGAGAGCTCATTATGCATATTCATAAATCACAGTGCCCAGACCTGACACTGATTGATGTAATCATCTCTCTTCCTCCACAAGGGCTAGGATAGGGAGGGAAAGGGAGCAGGGCTGTTGGGTGGGGGGCGCAGGAGATGGCAAGCGATTGAGACTTGCAAATTGTCAAACCGGGGTCCTCTCCAACTTCAGCCAGCTCTCTTTCTTGCTTCCTATTGACTGCAGAGCAAGGGACCCAGCACAAGCATCTTGAAAAGGCAAATGAAGAAATGCCAGCCAGTTGCCTTCGGCCATTTGTTTTACTTAGAATATCTGCAGGCTGCTTTTCATCAGTGCTCTCTGAGCAACTTACAATGAATAGAATGAAACCACAACTGGAATATGATGCATCCTTAAGAACAGGAGTAGGGAACCTTAGAACTGGGGGCCAACTGTGGCCCCCAGGCCCCTTTATCCAGCCCTTGGGTCTCTTCCCAGAAAACAGCTCTCATTGGCTTTGTGTCTCACCCTCCTTGAGCATTTCTGTCTGGGTGAAATGTGTCCTCGAATGCTCATAATGCCTTTTGCTTGTCTGAATGGGGGGTCAGAGGGGTCTGTGTGTGTGTGTGTAGAAACTAGGCTACTGTATAGAGGTAAATTTTACATTAATTGTTCCACCCACATTTATCTCTGGCTCTGCCCACCACTGACCTGTGCCCCTTGGAAGGTTGTCCAGAAGGGAATGCAGGCCTAGCGCTCAGAGAATGTCCTTGTGGTTAGCATACAGATTGCCATCATAAAAGTCTATCAAGAACTGCTAGCCATGATGGCTGTGCTCTGCCTCCTTGGTCAAAGGCAGCAATACTTCTGAATAACAGTTGCTGGGAAGCATAGGATGGGAGAGAGGGTTCTTGTGCTCGGGTCCTGTGTGCAGGTTTCCCATAGGCATCTGGTTGGTCACCGTGAGACCAGGATGCTGGACTAGATGGGCTGCTGCCCTAATACAGCACGATGGGCGGGTTATAAATAATAACATCATTATCATTATTATCATCTGATGTTCTTAAAACCTTCTGAAGAAGTTTAAGACTTGGGCAAACACACGTTTCCTCTTGGTGCTGAAAAGAAAACCAGTATGGCCTTAGGTGCACCTCTTGGGGGAAGGGTGACATGTTTTCTTTTGGCCACCAGAAGCCTGCCAATTCATGGCTTCTCTTGAAGAATCTTGGAAACTGTAGTGTGCTGGGAGTAGGAGACCCCTCTCCCACCTACAGAGCTACAATTCCCTAACATTCAATCTGTATTCCCAGGGAAGTCAAGGACCTGTAGCTCTATGGAGTCTCCTAACAACTCTCAGCAGTCTTAACAAAGAAGCCATGACTATTAAAGTGATGTGAGGCTGCTGTGAATGTATGGTGCAGATGTGGCTTCCATCTGTTTCAGTGTTTTGTGCATCTATCAAGGGAGAAAGCGACCCTCCCAAAGAAATGCTAAATCGAAGAAGAGAAAATGCTCAAGGACCAGCCTGCAAATAAAAAAAGAAGAAGCTGAAACTTAGTTTACCAACTGCCTTGCTATTTTGGATGCTATATGTTGAGATGGGGATAGAAACAAGCTTTCCACAAGGTTTGTTTCACAGCTGAAAAGCCCACTCTTCCCTGACACTGCTTCATAAGATTACACTGCATTCAGGCTCTGCAGTTATGGTGCTGGGCTCAGATTCATAGAATCATAGAATCATAGAGTTGGAAGAGACCACAAGGGCCATCGAGTCCAACCCCCTGCCAAGCAGGAAACACCATCAGAGCACTCCTGACATATGGTTGTCAAGCCTCTGCTTAAAGACCTCCAAAGAAGGAGACTCCACCACACTCCTTGGCAGCAAATTCCACTGTCGAACAGCTCTTACTGTCAGGAAGTTCTTCCTAATGTTTAGGTGGAATCTTCTTTCTTGTAGTTTGGATCCATTGCTCCGTGTCCGCTTCTCTGGAGCAGCAGAAAACAACCTTTCTCCCTCCTCTATGTGACATCCTTTTATACATTTGAACATGGCTATCATATCACCCCTTAACCTCCTCTTATCCAGGCTAAACATGCCCAGCTCCCTTAGCCATTCCTCATAAGGCATTGTTTCCAGGCCTTTGACCATTTTGGTTGCCCTCCTCTGGACACGTTCCAGTTTGTCAGTGTCCTTCTTGAACTGTGGTGCCCAGAACTGGACACAGTACTCCAGGTGAGGTCTGACCAGAGCAGAATACAGTGGCACTATTACTTCCCTTGATCTAGATGCTATACTCCTATTGATGCAGCCCAGAATTGCATTAGCTGCCGCGTCACACTGTTGGCTCATGTCAAGTTTGTGGTCAACCAAGACTCCTAGATCCTAGATTCACAACAGCAAGAACCATATTGTGTTGATTCAGACCTGGGCAGTCAACAAGTTGTCCTCCCTAAATAATTGGACACCAGCTCCCATCAGTCCAAGTCTATGTTGCCAAAAATCAGAGATTATGGACCAGCGGGGGCCAGGTGTGGCGTGGGAAGCTTCCTGAGGGTCCGAAGAGGCTTGGAGGATAGCATTTACCCCCTCGCTGGCCTTCACTTTCTCATTTCTGGTACAGACAAAACTATGCTAGATGGACCTATGTCCTTAAAGCATTAGGTCTGGTCATAATGCTATTATTCCAAAACAGATCCATTTACTTTCATGCATGACTCTGGAGGAGAAGGTTTGCATTCAGCTTCTTCAAGAGATGTGCAGGTTAAAGGACTAAAAGTCACTGAAGTTAGTGCGACTTACTTCTGGGTAGACATGAATAGGACTGAGCTATATTATAGACTCCCTGCTCACCATATAAACATTTAAGCTAGCAGTTAGTTTCACATTGGTGGTATTATTTGTGTTCTCAAGATTATGTTTGAGCATAACCATGTTCATACTTCAATTTCCATGTTGCAAGGCTCTATTGCCCCTCCAAAGGTTTGGGGCTTCTTCCTCTTCTTTGTTCTGAAAAAGAAAAGAAAAAGGAAACATGATTCTGATCAGGAATGTAAGAGATGTTACCAACGACCAATAATAAATTCAATAAAAGATATGTGCACCTCAAACTATGCCAGGGATATTACCAAAGAAAGTAACCGCTAATCAAGTGATTTTGAATGCCTTATCTCCCCTGTTAACAAACAGCTATAAGAAAATTAAGGCTTATAGCCTGATTGCTTTTTAATCTAAGAAAAACCAATAAAGATATCAAAGGTTCTTTATACTGAACGCTCTGAATGCAAAGCAGACTAACAAGGGCCTTGCTCCACTTTAAGTAAGATCCCCCCCCCCTTAAACTGCACAGATGTTAACCCTTACCTTTAAACAAAAATCCTCCAAACGTCACATTCCATAGCACAGCTGAGGAGAAATATTTAATTTTTATGGACAAAGGCCTTTGGAGAATACTGCCAGGACAAAACCTCCTTTTATGAAATGCCGAACAGGCAACGGCGCCCACAATGGCTGCTTGCTAACGACGTATGTCCAACAGGCCTCTTTAACTATTCAGCAAATGAAGGATATTAAACAACATTTTGCTTTAAGGTATGCTGAGGCCATCCCCATTAGGACACGGTGCCATTCATTTATCCACATGTTAAGTGAATGTCCTTGTGGCTAATGAGCAATAATCAACAGTGACTCCACTTCATTCCTTCGCTCGCAGCAATGTTAAATACTCTGATGGAGCCTCTTTGCTGACACACACACACTAGAGAATATGGTTAAAGAAGTGCTAAAGGACATTCTTAGCAGCGAGGAGAGGAGGGAGGAGGAGTGGCCACACATCAGCAGACACAGGGAGAGATATTCCTTTATTACACAGCCTACCTTTCTTAGGTCCAGCACTTAGAGGCATGACTGCGCAGCTCCTTTTACACCTTTCACTATTATTGTTCTATATTAAGCTTATTCGTTGCCTTTTTTGCCCAGGCAACCCAAAGCAGCTTACAGCAATAAATAAATAACACCATCATAAAGCAAAGTGAAGAGAAATCTAAAATGCATTCATATTTTTAAAAGGCAGGATAATTAAAACCAGGATAACTCAAAGCCAGAGGAAAATAAATGTTTTTGCCTGGTGCCTAAAGATATGTAATGATAGCATCAGCTGAGCCTCCCTGGAGGGAATGTTCCACAACTGGGGGCCACCACTGAAAAGGCACCAGCTGAGCCTCCCTGGAGGGAACGTTCCACAATTGGGGGGCCACCACTGAAAAGGCCCGTTCTCATGTTGCCACTGATTGCAGGGTCACTACCCAGGTTCCACAGCATCTGTAAGGCTGTTGGATTGTTGCTGTGGAAAGGAGGCTGCCTTACAGTGAGTCATACCATTGGTCCATTTAGCTCAGTATTGTCCACACTGACTGGTAGCAGCTCTCCAGGGTTTCAAGTGGGGGACATTCCCAGTTCTATCTGGAGAGGCCAGGGATTGAACCTGGGACTTTCTGCATGCAAAACAAGATGCTTTACCACTGATCTGGGGCACTTCTTCAAAGAAGGGCTCTCCTCCTTTGCACGCCAAGCAAAGATATTCCATGCCTACTCTGAGACTCTTCTTATTTTCACAGATTTTAGGGCTGAACAGAGGCAATAAGGCCAAAGAAGTGACGGATCAAAAGGCTCACGAGTCCTTGTTCAAATTAAATCCTGGCTGTTTAATGTTTAATTTACTTTCCCCTCTGCAATAATATATACACATCCAATCTGACACATCTTTTAGAAGAGAATGTAACTTCCACAGCACTTAATGAATCTATTTTATTGCAACATCCTCGGCACTTTCAGCAGGTCCATAAACTTAGTTAATATTATACCGTATATAATGCTGTGTATCTATGTGCAGTTTTGCTCAGGCAACTTCCCCCATTGCTCAGTCGAGTTGCCCATTGCCTGGTTGTCTTCTGTGTCAAGTTTCAAAAGTCTGGGAGGTGTAAATGAATCATTTCTTTGCCATGATTAAGCTTAAAGTTAGAAATAAAATATGTCAATCAATCGGGTTGGAAATGTTCCTGCTGTCTAAGCTGGTTATGCAAAGCACTTGGAGGTGCATAGCTACAATCAATTAGGTCAAGGAAAGTGATGGCACTCAGAGCCATCAATGGGTGTCACTTGAATTCCTCATTATTTTTAGCACCGGTGGAAATGCGTGTCAGTAGGCCAGCATGCTGGGATGGGAATACAATTACTTATGAGCTATGCATTCAACTCAAGCTTCCGCCACATTAACATCTCAAAATTAAATTTTATTTTCAAGCAAAACAGCCAAGGTGGAGGGTGTTTTTAAAAGGGGAGGGGAGGGTGATGGTGGTGAAGAAATGCCTTCCATTCTATACGGATGCACCGCTAGTCGCCGTGAAGAATGCCTTGATAATGATGAGGGCAACCATCCCAAAACAGCCGGATAATTGCTGCACTTAATCTATGACTGCCTGCATAAATAATCCAAGCTACCTCCAAATGCTGGTGGAAAGGAAGAACAGGAACGCATGTGATACAGGAATGCAAAACGCAACTAGGTACAAAACAAAAGTACCAGCCCAAGTGAGAGGGCCATATATAGATCCCTCCTGCTTCAATGTATCATACTAAAACACAGGGTCATATAATAATGATGATGATGAATATGATGATGATAATGTCGCCCATATGATTGTGTTCTCCAACAAATTAGAACACAGTAACAAATTAAAACACAGTAATAAAGCTGACTGGATAGTAGGTTCTTCATACAGCAATCACAACACAATATTTACCACCCAAAGAAGTGGTAAATATTAGCATATGTAGATGATTGTTAAGAGGGTTAGACAAATTCGTAGTGATTATCAGCAGCTGACCCAATCAGGCCCCTTGGCTATGAAGCTCACAAGACCAATCACTGCCTCTCAGCCTAACCTACCTCACAGGGCTGTTGTGGGGATTAATGAGGAGTGAGAAAACAATGTACACTGTACACCACCTTGAGTTCCTTGGATAAAAAGCTGGGATATAAATGCAACACATAAATAACACTGCAACTTTCGGCTGAGGAAAGCAGCTTTTGATTGCTGCAGTACTGCTTGGGATTGCCAGCGCAGCCTCCACCGAAAGACCAAGTCTGGGAAATGCCATATTTTGTGAGCTCATCTGCAAATTGCACCCATGATGATCTTTCTTTAATCCAGAGATTTTGCCAACTCCAATTTTAAGCCTTCTAGCTTTTGACTGCTGCCTGAGCTGTGTTTCAAAATTCAAAATGGTTTCATCTGCATTCCCATGTTGGAGCAAATGTTTGTTTCTCTCCTTGAATCTGTTTTTCAATTCCTGAGCACAATGGTCACTAATGCTGTTATCAACACCATCACTATTGGTGTTGGAAAACTTTTTGCGGGAGTTTACCAGGATGTTTAATGGTGCTTCTAGGTCCACAGATTCATATGTCTTTTAGACTGATTCAAAACTGTTGTTGAAAACAATATCATTTCAAATTCCTTGCAACTCCAAACATTGTCAATAAGTTTCAATGCTTCCTTGACATCTAGATTCTTCTTCTGCAGCAGTGATGTTACACGTTTAAGCTATCCCAGCAACTTTAGCATAATTTCAGTAAGAAAGGAAAAAGGAAAACTGCTGATCAGATTGAGCAATTTAATAACTTCAGTTTTTAGATCACCAAATTTGTCACAAGGGGAAGATGTGCTGATTAATTTAGGCGTGGACACAATGAATTCTTTATCTAAATGTAAACTGTAACTAAGTCTAAGCGTCCAGTCCATCGTTGAACCAGCAGGCATTTTAAAGAAGTGCCTTTATAAATCTGAGCAACACACCCCTTTTAAAAAAGATGTGTGCAGTTCACATGAGTCAAAATATTCCTTCATCTCAGGTATAGCCTCAATTGCAGGTACTATTATGAAATGGAGCTGGTGATTAACAGAATGAAGAAGCAAAACATTTCAGTCAAGTTATTTTTAGAACCAAGCTTGAACAACACCAGATGTGCGAAATGAAAGGAAAAGCAGGTGGTGAGGGAAAGAGGGAAACAAACTCAGGCACCAGTTTTAACCTTGCACCCAGTGCTCTTACAACAAGCAGTTTGGCTGGAAACAGTTGAAGAAGGAGAGGAGCCTGATAGAAGTGATCTCTCAGCAGACTTGCTGGGGTGGCCCTACTTCACATCTCTCCCTCTGCTGCAGCCTGATGGAGCAGCTGCTGCCAGGTGACTCTCTCCCCTCTGAACCCAACCAGTTCTTCCCTCCCCCCCAGAATGGCCAGGCCTTAATGCACAAACTCCCTATGCCTATAGCGGTTCATGAGGCTTCCTTTCAATCACAGTTTGATGCTGGGGCACAAGAACTGATGACTACCAGTGAGGGCCACTGTTTAGGTACATGGTTGGATGCTGCATGTTGTGAAATTAAAGCCAAGGCTGGCAGCAGCCTTCCTTCAAACAGGCGACTCCTCTGAATTTCACAGTGCAGTTCTTCAGCCAACTAATATGTACAAAAATGCTTACGCTGGGCCAAAGTGTGCAGTAGAATGCACATATAAATGAAAACAACATACAAAAATGCATTTTATTAGTGGAAATTGCTTTGCAAAAATGTGCATATTATAATGGTAATTATTATTATTAAATGTATTACCTGCCCTTGACCAGCAAGTCCCAGAGCAGGTTGCAACAATTTAAAATTCAGAATTATTATGAGTGTGAAATTATGTCGAGTGTGAAAGATCAGAGTAAAGAGGGGCATCTTCAACATTCATAGAAGCATAGAATTTTAGAGTTGGAAGGGATCCAAAGGGTTATGCAGTTCAACCCCCTACCACTATTCACTGAAAGCTGTAAAGTGAAGAAGGTAGACACATCTCTGTGAGGAGGGAATGTGCTGCCACGGAGAATTCTCTCTCCTTGGCCAACCATGGTGCCCCGAACTTCTGAGGGAGGTGGAAAAACCAAGAGAATCCCCTCTGTTGAGGGAAGCAGGAGCAGACTGCATCCAAAAAATGGGAGAAATTCACACTAAAAGGCTGGTGAATTTTCCTGAGGACTTAAAAATAAAACACAAAACTTCAGACTGATGTGGAAATGTGGAGAGCTGAACGTGGAAGTGGAGAAATAAGAAATACAAAGAACCTGAAACTGGGAGGGGGGGTTGTATATTTGCTGGTTGGAGCAAGGCAACCAGCCCCATCTTAGGTTGTGTTGCTTCTTCAATAGTGCAAAGGCCTCTTGCTGATGCTGCTTAGAGTGAGGAAGGCCTGCCAGCTGCCACAGGTGAAGAGCCTTGAGCGCTTACCTTGCTGCCTTCTGCTCCTGCTCTCAGTTGCAGGTGGCATCCTGACGAGAGGCACGTTACAATAATCCAGGCCTTGAGGCCAGGAAGACAGAGATCCATCCTGATAAGGTCGATGCCTGGAAGTAAAGGTCTCACATTTTGAATTCTTTCGAGATAGTTTCAAGGGAAAGGGAGGGGTTGGCTTGGGGAGGAACAATCCAGTTTTTGATGGAGGCAAAAGATTACTGCCAGAAGCCAGTTTTCCACAGTCAGCTTTACTTTGGTGACTGACCTCATCTCTCCGTGTCTGTCCAAAGGCGAAAAAGCTTCTTGCTGGGCTCCAATCCCATCTGCAGATAAGATAAATCGGCAAGAAGAGAGGGGAGCCCTGTCCCTTGAGGGAATCCTTTTCATCCGGCAATGGAATCAACCAATTTTCTTGTGGCTGCTCCATTCAAATGGGTGAGAGACTAGGGGAAGTTTAGTTCACCTGAATGGTTTCTACAAGGAGAAGCAGCCTGCCATCCTCCTGTAGGGGTCTCTGACATCGGCCTCTCATTATATGTGAGGTTTTGCACCCAAATCCGCTGTTGGCTGCACAACTGGGAAGCTATGGAATATTTCTGAGCATTACAACTGCTCAGGGCAAAGGTGTAACAGTGTATACACAACATCTTGTTCTGGAATCAGTGAAGACTGTGTACTTGCTTTTTCCAGTATAGACAATACTTTAGTCTGATGTGTATTTTTTGCCCCAGAAAAGCACATTTTCACAAACTAGTTTCATCCCAAAAATTTCAGTGCAGATTGATTCTGCATTACTCTCCAGTGTGTCCATCCATTTGAAAACAGAAACAGGAGGTCCCGACAATGAGGGCGGTATCCACACTTCTCCAATGATGTTGTGGGTGGGCACTGGGCACATATCAAGAGCACAACCACCACTTCCTTCTTCACTCACCTGGGGCATGTGTGGGTAGGAAAATGCTAACAAAAGGGAGGACTTTCAAATGTACTGTGTGTCCCCAAGAGCTTCTGTGTCATGAGTCTGAATCAACATGAAACTGATGAATAGTGACATAATTTAAATCCATCTGCATGTTTAACCTCATTCCTGAGAGCAGGACTCCTCACCTCACTCTTTGGCCACTCATTGGTCTGAATCTTCTCCTGGAGACACCGCATCATTGAACACCAACTCTCTGGAAGTCTAGGTTCAAGGTTTGCAACCATGGCACCTCTCAGATGTTGTGGTCTACAACTCCCATGTCCCCAGCCAGAGTGTCCAGAGGTAAATTCCCAGAGTGGTTTAACAATCAATCCCTCTCCACAGGGAACTATGGGACTTGTAGGCCTCTCAGAGGCACAGGGGTGTCCTTTAACAAGCTAAACTTCCCAACATTCCTTGGGGGAAACCATGACTGATATGATGCTGTTTTAAACATACAACACAAGGTTGAGCCTAAGAATGAAGTGTGGCTTTGATTTAAATTGGGGCCAGGAGAGAGAGAATGAACCCAGGCCTCCAGAGTTTGGGGAAAACTTATATCCACTATGTGCACATGTTTGGAAACATATTTCTATTTCGCTTCCCCACGTCCAAGATGTAGATACCCAAAGCAGTTAACAAGAAGAAACATAAAATCAACAATAAACAGTGGTGAAAAAAATCCAGTTTTTAAATATTTTTCCGCTCTTAAGTCCAGTTCATCGCATTTCCACATCAGTTTGCAATTTTAAAAAATCCTCATGAATATTCATTAGCAAGCTTCTCCAAATATACATGTGCAATTTTGTCCGTCATGCACATGTTTTGCAAATGAATTTTCTTTAATATAATGCAACTTAAAAATGTTATTTTACCAAAATATGCACACTTTGCCTCAGTATATGCATGTTTGTACACATAACTTGGCTGGAGTATGGCATTGCAAAATTCTGAGAAGTGCAAATTTCAAAGGATGGCTGTCTTTCTGTTCATGTATTGTTTCAGAAAGTGCAAATTAGGAAGCTTCACTTTTAAATGAAAACTGAATCTCCACCATCAGAGATCACCAATGTGGTACCCTCTGGATGTCACTACACTACAGCTCCCATCATGCCTGACCACTTGTCATGCTAACTCAGACTAATGGGAGTTGTAGTACACCACACCTGAAGGGCACCACCTTGACTACTCCTTGCTTAGACCATGGTTTACTATAAAAAAGCATTTTCTCCACTAGCTCTTTTGTTGTTGTTGGTGGTGGTGGTGGTGGTGGTGCTGTGTGTGTGTCTGTGTGTTTGTTTGTGTTTGTGTTTAAGATGCAACTTCATGCTAAATTAAACAACACTCGTGTGCTGAAAGGGCAAATGTTCTGTGCTCAGTGAGCCATTTTTTAACATACCCTTTATGAAAAGTTTCATAGGGAAAAGAATGTCGCAGGAAGCCCAACATAGCTTTCTTGATAGGCCAGAGTTGTAAAGTGCTTAGTTACAGTAGTCTCACCAGGGTTTTCATGAAAGAGCTAATAGGGATGGTAAGTTAAGGGACTCTTGGTGAAGCCAGTGTGAACACCTGTGATGCCACTGATGGAATGTGACCTTGGCACATCTCTTTCTCATCTCTCCCTTTAAAGTGATGGCTGCAGCAGGATACCATGCAGGAGACTTTTCTAGTCCTCTTCAGCCCAGTTGCATGGATCTCAGTTCTTACCAGGCCCAAGTGAGTGGCAGAATTGATCCACATGAGATGCAGGACTGGACTGCTGGACACAGGCAGAAAAAGAAGGTGGTAGAACAATGCTGAGGAGGTAGACTGTAACGCAACATTGCAAGGGGGAGGGATATTGCTTATTTAAAACATTTTAGCCCCAAAGAACGGCTCCCAGGTTGGCATAAAGAGGTGAGTGAGTAAGACAACCCCTGCTCTAAGGCTTCCAATCTAGAACACACGGCACAAAAGGGAAAAGGAACGGGCAGGGAGGAAGGCAAAGCCAGGCACCAGTTCTTCAAGTGACAGTTCTTATAGGGACCACTTGGGATGGAAACTGTCCAGGCAGACCAGAGGTAAGCAACAAGGTGTTGCTGGACTCCGACTCCCATCAGCATAGCTAATGGACGGAGAAGATGGAGGCTGTAGTCCAAAAATGTATGGAGGCAGTAGCAGTCAGTGAGGCATCATGTGCAGGGCAGTGTTGCTCTCCTGGCTTCCTAACATGGAGAGGGGAGGGCAAAGCAAAGAAGAAGAAGAGTTTGGATTTGATATCCCGCTTTATCACTACCTGAAGGAGTCTCAAAGTGGCTAACATTCTCCTTTCCCTTCCTCCCCCACAACAAACACTCTGTGAGGTGAGTGGGGCTGAGAGACTTCAGAGAAGTGTGACTAGCTCAAGGTCACCCAGCAGCTGCATGTGGAGGAGCGGAGACGCGAACCCGGTTCCCCAGATTATGAGACTACCGCTCTTAACCACTACACCACACTGGGAGTACGGAGCAGAACCATGTGGTGCACGGGGGCAGGAGTGCCCAGTTAGCTCTGCGAGCCATACGCTACACTCCCTGCACCTTCCTCTCCCCTCTGAGTAAGCACCAGTGACCCGCCATATTGAGGATTTCCTGATAACGCCCAAAGCACTCTCTCAAAATTGTGAATGTACCTATGGACTGAAAACCTCGAACACAAGAAGAGCCTGCTGGATCAGGCCAGTGGCCTATCTAGTCCAGCATCCTGCTCTCACAGCAGCTGACCAGATGCCTGTGGGAAACCAGCAAGCAGGATTCAAGTACAAGCCATTCCTTCCTCCTGTGGGTTCCAGCAACTGGTAGTCAGAAGCACTGCTACCTCCAGCATATGCGGAAGGCGAACCATTGGTAGTCCTCTCCTCCAGAAAACTGTCTAATCATTTAAAGCCATCTAGGTTGGTGACTATCACTGCCTCCTGTGGGAGTGAGTTCCATAGTTTAACTATGCACTGCATGAATAACTACTTTCTTTTATCTGGCGAGAGAGAGAAAGGTCTCCAAAGAGAATCTTAATGCGCAGGGAGGTTCGTTGCTAAATTTCACTGCTAAATTTCATGATCTGTTTTGTGCTGGAAAAACAGCTTTAAAATGTATTAATAAATCAACCTTTCTTTGCCCCCGATGTCTCTTTTTCTTCACAGGGACCGAAACCGCACTTCCCTTGTATTTTTTTTAAAATGAAATGAAATAAAAAGAGACAGTTGGGTAGAACTGTCAATTCCCCTTTTGAGGGAAGAAGAAGTAAATGGTTTGAGTTTGCCGTGGTTTCTGATTGAGGAGCCTTTGAAGTAATGATAGCTATAATTTAAAGCAACAGTTACCATATTTTCATCTCTCCCTCCCCTCCCTGCCCATGACAGTCTTTTATGCTGTTAAGTATAAACCTACTGAAAACTGTTGCTATGCTTGAACATACTAGCAGGACCCTTAGAGGTTCTGTCTCTAATTGCCATCATATGTAGATAATATTGCAAACATAACTGCCTAATGATAAGGTTACTGCACATAATTTCTTGACAGAGGAAAGCGAGAGAGAGAGAGAGAAAGAGACCCAGCTTTTCTTTTTTCTTTACTGTTTGCTCAAAAATATTTTTTGAAAAGAAATTATTTCTCTTTCTGGAAGCAAGATTCTTCAGGCCTGGCAGTGAGTGTGAATTACAGCGAAATGGGATGCTGCGTGGTGATTTCGGAGTTGTTGGTTTTTTAAGCTGTCTGTGCCAATCCATCATCCATGATCTGGGCTCATGAAAGCGTTTGGAGAACCTACTTGTGGTCTTCAGTACATGTCCATGTGCCCTGCTTTGGGGAGAACAGTCTTCTAATTGAAGTGCTGCCTGGTCTAAGTTTGGTTTGAAGATTAGGCATCACAAGGAGGGAGAAGTGCAGGGGATTTAAGGTTAGCACCTGGAGAACAGACTGAGGTGGCACACAGATCAGCAGGTCATCATATTCATGTGTCACGATGGGCAAACTTGGCAATTATTGTTTCAGTTTTTCCAGTCTTAAATTCAGTCCTCCACATTTCCTTGCAATTAAAAAAAACAAAAAATCTTTGTGAACATTCCATCTGATCTTAGTGCAAATATATTAGGATATACATAGATTCGTATGCCTAATATGCACTTTTTGGCACACACTTTATGCTAATATAATGCTTTTCATACGCTGTTGTCACACCTATGCATTTTAATGCACCCTGTCCCCAAATAGATGCATTCTTGTTTCACAGTTTTGGTTAGAGACCAGCTGCATCACAATATCCAGAGTTTGAATTTTGACAGATAGCTGCATTATGGTTTTGGGAAGTGCCAATTAGATGGGTTCTCAAACCCAGCTGAATTCCTCCCTCATCCCTACCTCGGGGGGGGGGACAACCTGCACCCCAAACAAGCAGTAGGTCTGTATCTGGAATGTAGAACCTGTGGCCCTTCAGATGTTGTTGGATTCCAGCTCTCATCAACCCCAGCCAAAAGAACATAAGAAGAGCCAGCTGGATCAGGCCAATGGCCCATTTAGTCCTGCATCCTGGTCTCACAGTGGCCAACCAGATGTCTATGGGAAACCCAAGCACAAGAGCACTCTCCTCTCCTGCAGTTTTCAGCAACTGATGGGCTGAAGGCTGCAGAAGAACATGCTGAACTTGATGGACCAGTGGTCAGTTTTATGCAGAGTGAAACCTTAAACTGGCCAAACCTTTCTCAGCATTATCTACACCAGCCTTCCTGAACCTCATGCCCTCCAGATGTTGTTAGACTACAGCTCCCATTATTCCTGACCGGAGTTATAGTCCGGAACAATTGGAGGACACTAGGTTGACGAAGGCTACTGTGACCCATTTATTCTTAACTATTCTGTTATTTTATGTATTTCAATTATTTCCTTTAGGCCCTTATTTTAGATATGGTTTTCTTGTAGAAAATCAAGATACAAATATATAAAGGTAAAGGTACCCCTGACCATTAGGTCCAGTCGTGACTGACTCTGGGGTTGCGGCGCTCATCTAGCTTTATTGGCCAAGGGAGCCGGCGTACAGCTTCCAGGTCATGTGGCCAGCATGACTAAGCCGCTTCTGGTGAACCAAAGCAGTGCATGGAAATGCCGTTTACCTTCCCGCTGGAGCGGTACCTATTTATCTACTTGCACTTTGACGTGCTTTCGAACTGCTAGGTTGGCAGGAGCAGGGACCGAGCAACGGGAGCTCACCCCGTCGCAGGGATTCGAACCACTGACCTTCTGATCAGCAAGTCCTAGGCTCTGTGGTTTAACCCACAGCGCCACCCGCGTCCCTATACAAATATATAAAGCACAGTAAATTCACATCAAGCTGCTTTGAGAGCTGCATGACAGACAAATCCTAGGTCAGATATGAATATATAATAACATTTATTTTCCACTGACAGCTGGCTAGTTAGTAGATGAAGCCACTTGTAACAAGCCAGCATTTAACAAGCCAGCATTTCCATCAATATCTGTCTGAGACAGGACTCTGCAACTAGGTGCTGATATTTCCCCTCACCCCAGTGCTGTGACCAGCTGTCCACTGCAATTGGTGATTGTAGTGACTGATTCCCAAGCAAGGTTGAGCAATATCGATAGCAGATCTATAACATTCTACCGATGGAAGAGTGGAAGACTTGAGCAAAACTTAAATGGAAAAGAAAAGGAGAAAGGGGTCATTAGCAACATAAATGAAATCTTTCTTTTTTAAAAAAATGCATTAAAAAGGAAGTAAAGATTAAATCTTAGGAAACACTTAGGCTTTAGTTTTTAAAAAAGAGCGAGGGAGGGAGGGAGTGAAGCAGGTGGAAGAAAATGGCTTTCCCTGTGGGAATAATGTACTCTCTACATCTCATAAACCAGCACTTTTATGGGAAGTTCAGCCCCCCATTGGTTGCAGATATGCAGCAAGAGTGTAGGTACTTTATACAACATGAGTCCCTTCAATAAGTCATGCAGAATCCGAAAGGTTGCTGACATTTTCGGTTATGTGTCTTTTCATTAAAGGTAACTACCACTTTAAGCAAATTGTTTCAGGGATTGGAATGTAGCAATGGCTGATCTAATTAGTGTAGGCTGTAATTTAGGAGGGTTCATTATGTCACAGACATTATGACTCCTGGGTATTACTAAAGGACTCATTTGTAGTACTCGAAATGAATTTCTCGTGAACGCATATAATGTCATCCATATACCTAGGATGCAGATTTAAGATGACTTGACATGTTTTAAAATCTCTTGAGTTTTCAGTGGAGATTAAGTTTCCAGACAGTTGTAAACAGATCTTCAAACAGCACAGATTTATTATTTTGCAAAATGCATTAAAGATGTTCACACGGTTTCCCTTTCTTTCTGGATGCAGAGGAAGAGGAGCCCACATTCACTTCTATATACTTCTGAACAAGATGCTCAGGACAGATCAGGAAGGAGTTTCTACAACGAGAAACTTGCAACTGCCTCTAGACCCCTTTCCTCATAGCAATAACCTCTGGAGCAGGAACGGGGAACCTGTGGCCTTTCAGATACTCTTAGACTCCAATGAGCATCATCCTCAGCCTGCATGACTAATGGTCTGGGATGGTGGGAGCTGTTGTCCAAAGGCATCAGGATGGCCACCCCTGCTCTAGCAGTGAGACTTGCATTTTTCCAGAATGCTGAACTCACTCACTGTTTAGTGCTAAAGGGCTCAACTGAGAGCACAGAACAGATGTGACCCGATTGTCACGAATGGAGTTGCTTTCATGCTGGAATTCTGTGGCAGTTTTACGTCTGCAAACTGAATCTACATTGACCCTGGAAGATTTGGTCTTCTATAGCAGGTGTTGCATTTTCTTCACTGGACTATTCCGCTGTGGGACACGTATAGATAATTGTCTACAGCTACATTATTCTGAGAAGATGGAAGTCAACAGAGAGCCTTGTGTGTAAGGAAATCAAACCTTTTTTTAAAAAAAGAATAAAGTTTGTTGCATTCATGTTGAATTGTGATTAGACAATGTTTGTTGAGGCCAGCACAAAACTAGGATCCAAGTGGACCTCTATCTTGATTGTAAAACACCACTGTGGGATAAGGAAATTCAACATTCACTATATTGGAAGAGCATGCATGCATTCTCTGTATTCTGGAGAAACCCACCATAAACAGACAAGGTGAACTTTAACATTGGCAAGATCATATGTTGGGATGAATCAATTATTGGACGTAGCTTTGACATCTGGGGCCACTATTGATCCCTTTGTTGCTTGATTAGCTATCCCGTAAGCTTTGTAACATGTACAAAAGAAGCAATTAGATAAGCTGCTTTGATTTCATGTTATTTTTAATTAATGCCCTGGCAGGCTTCCCTAATGCAATGCCCATATATTAAGACAAGACATCAGAGTGTGTTGAGAGTATTAAGAGGCTGGCTGTAGGTTCTTTCAGTGCCCTGTTGGGCATACATTGAAATGACCAATAAATTTTCAGGAGCAGATGGTGCAGGTAGGGTGGTACAGCCATCCTATCAACACTGGTGTCATTACATGAACGTTGCAGGGCAGAGGCAGGGTAAAGTCAAAGTCAGGGCTGTACAGGCACACTGGCAGAACTATTCCAATGTTCATGCACCCACATAGCCCACACCGTACCACCACCTTGCCCATATGACCTCTAGGTAAGAAGCAGCAATGCCAGTACTGGAAGGGCGGCTCAGCCACACCCGCCTTGCTCACTTTGGTTCCTGTCTGATGCTTCTAAAATAAAAGTGACTCATCACCCACATAACATGGCAAGCTTGAGGGGGGTCCCCTAGCCACATGCCATCTTGCAGGTCTCCTCCTTCATCAGCAGGCCCCACTGGTGGGTTTATGGAGCGGGAGTGTGCCAGTGGCAGGTGCTTCACCACAGCAGCCCAAGCGTTGCAGCACTCTGGAGGTTGTGAACTGAGCCAGAACCCACGATCGTCACCTGAGCCAGGAGAGTGACAGAGTCCACGCCACCTCACTGCCAGAGAAGGATGCTGTGATGCACCATCCCAGCTAGACGAAGCAATCTGGTTAACCAGTAGAGGTGTGGCTAGTCTTGTATGTTCTATCTCTTCTGGGCAACCCTCTGGGAGCTGTGTATTTCAGGATGGGACCAGAGACAAAAGTGGGTGGTGCCTTACCTCCACCCAGAAAACAAGAGGCATTATCCTGGTCAAGCAAAAATGCTCTGGGTGTGAAGCTGGGCCTGTGAGGAGATATGGCCAAGGGAGGGTTGTGTAGCCTAGGGAGAGTTTTGAGAGCCAGGTACAGAGGCTTGGTAGTAGGGCTGGATCTACCTAATCCTTGAGGGCCCCCAGAAATTACCGTATTTTTCAGTGTATAAGACTAGGTTTCCCCCCTTAAAAATAATGTCAAAAAGTAGGGGAAGTCTTATACTCTGGGACATCTCCCCCCCCCCCCATTTTTAAAAATCTGAGTCCCCCAAATAGGAGGCATCTTATACATGGGGGCATCTTATAGATGGAAAAATACGGTACTTTAGTCCACATTGCTTTCAAATGTTTGGTCTAGTAGACCCAATTTGAGTGGCACTACTCAAAGTGATTAGTTATTTTTGTTGCATATTTTTCAGCAATCACAAAGTTTGAGAGTCAGTAGCACAGACATTGTAACAGTGTGGTGATTGGTTGTGCAACAACCCCATTAACAGTGGTTAGCCAGAAGATTAACAGTTGCTGGTTGCGAAGAGGCCCCCATGACAATTCAAGTTTCAGGACCCCCCAAATGTAGGTCTGCCATTGCTTGTTAGGCCGATTTTGCCCTGCAGACCAGAAGTTCCTCACCTCTGCCCCAGATCTTAGAATCATAGAATCATAGAATCATAGAATCATAGAATCATAGAGTTGGAAGAGACCACAAGGGCCATCGAGTCCAACCCCCTGCCAAGCAGGAAACACCATCAGAGCACTCCTGACATATGGTTGTCAAGCCTCTGCTTAAAGACCTCCAAAGAAGGAGACTCCACCACACTCCTTGGCAGCAAATTCCACTGTCGAACAGCTCTTACTGTCAGGAAGTTCTTCCTAATGTTTAGGTGGAATCTTCTTTCTTGTAGTTTGGATCCATTGCTCCGTGTCCGCTTCTCTGGAGCAGCAGAAAACAACCTTTCTCCCTCCTCTATGTGACATCCTTTTATATATTTGAACATGGCTATCATATCACCCCTTAACCTCCTCTTCTCCAGGCTAAACATGCCCAGCTCCCTTAGCCGTTCCTCATAAGGCATTGTTTCCAGGCCTTTGACCATTTTGGTTGCCCTCCTCTGGACACGTTCCAGTTTGTCAGTGTCCTTCTTGAACTGTGGTGCCCAGAACTGGACACAGTACTCCAGGTGAGGTCTGACCAGAGCAGAATACAGTGGCACTATTACTTCCCTTGATCTAGATGCTATACAGTGGTACCTCGCAAGACGAATGCCTTGCAAGACAAAAAACTCGCTAGATGAAAGGGTTTTTTTGTTTTTTGAGCTGCTTCGCAAGACGATTTCCCCTATGGGCTTGCTTTGCAAGACGGAAACGTCTTGCAAGTTTATTTCCTTTTTCTTAACACCGTTAATACAGTTGTGACTTGACTTCGAGGAGCAACTCATAGAATGCGGTGTGGTAGCCTTTTTTGAGGTTTTTAAAGATTTTGGTGATTTTTGAAGCTTTTCCAAAACTTTCCCGACACCGTGCTTCGCAAGACGAAAAAAATCGCAAGACGACAAAACTCGCGGAACGAATTAATTTCGTCTTGCGAGGCACCACTGTACTCCTATTGATGCAGCCCAGAATTGCATTGGCTTTTTTAGCTGCCGCGTCACACTGTTGGCTCATGTCAAGTTTGTGGTCAACCAAGACTCCTAGATCCTTTTCACATGTACTGCTCTCAAGCCAGGTGTCACCCATCTTGTATTTGTGCGTCTCATTTTTTTTGCCCTAGTGCAATACTTTACATTTCTCCCTGTTAAAATTCATCTTGTTTGTTTTGGCCCAGTTCTCTAATCTGTCAAGGTCGTTTTGAAGTGTGATCCTGACCTCTGGGGTGTTAGCCACCCCTCCCAGTTTGGTGTCATCTGCAAATTTGGTGGTGTTAGCCACCCCTCCCAGTTTGGTGTCATCTTGCAAATTTGATCAGGATGCCCTTGAGTCCATCATCCAAGTTGTTGATAAAGATGTTGAATAAGACCGGGCCCAAGACAGAACCCTGTGGCACCCCACTAGTCACTCTTCTCCAGGATGAAGAGGAACCATTGATGAGCACCCTTTGGGTTTGGTCAGTCAGCCAGTTACAAATCCACTGAGTGGTAGCAGTGGCACTTCCTAATCCTACTGATTTTCAAAGAGAAGAAGCTGGTCTACTAAACTGGACAGAAGGAACCCCTTATATTTGTTGCAGTAGCAAAATCCCTGTCTACTACAAAAAAATGAAATAAAATAAAATAAGCTGTCCTAGACAACAGCCTAACTCTTGGACAACTGCCTACAGTACTAGACAACTTTTTACAGTGGAATATTGAGAAGGTCAACCTTGGATTTATTTATTTATTTCCTTTATTAAAAAAAAAAATCTCTTTGGCATTTAGGATCTCATAGCAAGTTAAAAAACCTCCCTCAGTATGCATGAAATGTAAACCAATCAATTGTCCACGGGATGTGGTGGGTTTGCAAAAGTCCATTAAACTGATTAATAATTGGTTTGCTGACAAGTTAAGTGTCTCGTTGCCATTAAAACTAAGTATATTTTTAACATATCTGACTTCCTCCTATTATCTGTCATCTCCTCTGAAAAGATGGTCAAGTTAAAAAGGCTGATAATTGGAACCATGTCAAAGCTTCTGTATCATTAACATACTCAAGTTATTACATTAGACTTGCTCTCTTCCACTTAGAACAATCTCGCATGGCCCAAATCAGTCCCTGGCCAGCATCACCTGCATCAAAAAGTTACCTTTCCCCTCTTCTGTTCCCCCCCCCCAAAAGGTAAAACTCTGTGAGGCCCTCAGATTATCAAGGAGGTCTCACAATAGGCAACAAGTTGACTGTGGTCAAAGATGGCCAATGATTTGGTTGCAAGTCACTGCAAGACCACCTTCCCCCATGTATGCCCACTCAAGAACCACTTCTATCTGCAGAACTGGCACTGTTGGAGGTGCCACATAATACTTGTTCTGCATTTGCACAAAATCAATCTTCTAGTGTGGCAGCACCACACTTTGGAACTCCCTGCCTTTTGACAACAGGCAGACCCCTTCACTGTACACTTTATGGCACCTGCTAGAAACATTTTTGTTTAGACAAGCCTGCCCGATATGTAGAATGTTGACATGTGTTTTAATCTGCTTTTAAAAAAGGTAAAGGGACCCCTGATCATTAGGTCCAGTCGTGACCGACTCTGGGGTTGCGGCGCTCATCACGCTTTATTGGCCGAGGGAGCCGGCATTTGCCTGCAGACAGCTTCCAGGTCATGTGGCCAGCATGACTAAGCCGCTTCTGGCGAACCAGAGCAGCGCACGGAAACACCGTTTACCTTCCCGCCGGAGCGGTACCTATTTATCTACTTGCACTTTGACGTGCTTTCGAACTGCTAGGTTGGCAGGAGCAGGGACCGAGCAACAGGAGCTCACCCCGTCACGGGGATTCGAACCGCCGACCTTCTGATTGGCAAGTCCTAGGCTCTGTGGTTTAACCCACAGCACCACCCGCGTCCACAATCTGCTTTTAGCTTATCACTAATTTTTTAAAAATGTTTAAAATTGTTGCTTTTAACTTTTTTTTTTTTACCAATGCTTGTATCGTTGAGGATTTTTTTAAAAAAATAACCATGCAGTGTATAAATTTTATGAACTGACTAAATAAACGTTACACATGTCATTTTAGTTTCAGAATTTTTTTGGCCAGAAAAAGAACTTTCTTTGCCATTCACCACTAAGTTTTTAATACGTGCTTTTTTAAAAACAACAAGTGTTGTATTTGTTTTTAAGTGTTTGTCAAGAAAAATGAATAAATGTACATAAAAAGTGTCTGTCTCTGTGTGTTTTCTATGTATGTTACATGGGAAACAGAACAGCAGTAGCAGCAGCCATGGAAAAGAGAGGTTATACGAATTAAACTAGTCCTTAAATTGTTTTCAGCAGCATTTTTCCAATCTTAAGTTTGGTTCTCCTAGAGTTGCCATACGTCCAGAATTTCCCGGATATATCGGAATACTGGAGTTGGAAGCAGTGTCTGGGCGGAAATCGGCAAAAAGAACAACAAATTTTGGGTCCAGATTTTCACTTTTTGAAATATGGCAACCCTAGTTCTCCACATTTACACATCATTTTGTGATTTATTTATTTATTTTTAAGTCCTCATGAAAATTCACCAGCATTTCTGTGTAAATTCCTCCTAATATACACATATTTGTATATAATTTTGCCTGATATACACATTTTTTTGCAAGAATTTCCCCGTAATATGTGGGTTTTTTGCATGCTGTTTTCACTTATAGATGCATTTTTATGGACACCTCAGTATATGCATTTCTGTTCACATGACTTGACTCCAGTGCACTGCACCATTCTGAGAAGTGTGAATTTCGAGAAACTTTCAGTTCGCACATTGTTTCAGAAAGTGCAGATTAGGTAAGTTAGCTTTTAAATGAGAACTGAACCAAACCCCCTCCATCTTTAGTTAGGAATGACGTCTGCATGGGCAAAAGCAGCATCCCTCTTGCCTCCATCCCTCCTTGGGGTTCAGCCACTCCTGGAAACTGGATGGGAAACTCCATGGGAAACATTCAGTGCAGAAAGGCCCTCTTTTACAAGTTGGGCCTTTGGCCTGATCCAGTGGGGACTCTTCTTATTGCAAGAAAAGGAAGGGATGTCGTTTTTTTCAATACTGAGAAAGTAAAGAAAACCATGGGAAACATTCAGTGCAGAAAGGTCCTCTTTTAAAGTCCCCATTTTTCACTTGTAATGCAAGAATGCTGATGTCATCCTCCCAGTAAATGAGATTGACACTTGCAGAAAGGAAAGAGATGGTATTTCGTAGAGCAGACGGTCATGAGATACACTGGCAGGAAACTGTTTAGAAGTTCAAGGAACTTCCAGGAGACATGATGAATCCTCTGCTCTGAAAACAATCCTAGATTTGTTTTTCAACTGCCTTGTAGAAACATCTAGGTGTCTGGGTCCTCACGCTGTGCATCAATTTGCATCCAGCCCAGCGCTCAAACCCCCCTGCCACTTCTGTGCATATTACTTTCTGTGCAGTTCACACCATAACAATACTCAGCCTCAAAGAGCGGTCTGAAAGATAGATCATGGTAATGACACCACAAACATCTTGAGGGGGAAGGATCAAGTGACACCACGCCTGGAGACCCAGTCTCCAGTTAGATGTTGCAAGGTAGCAAAAATTAAATTTGGCTCATTTTTTCCGCCCCCCCCTTCACTGTACTTATTCCCCAAACAGAATGACTTTAGGAATAGCTATTGCAAATGTGGAAAAGACCCTTTACTCACCCATATGGTGGAGTGTTTATCCCAATCAGTACCTTCCTCCACCCCACCAGACAGGGACTATCACAAAACCACCTTGTGCATAATGGCTACAATCCATTATGAATATGTTGCTGGCTCAATGGAAGAAGACGACAGTCCGAACTAGAAGGAGTTGTTGCTATGTCGTCAAGGGCAATGGCTACATGTAAGTGCCCTTGGCCACATAGCGATACACTCTGACTGTCCAGCATAGTTGTCCTCTTCCGTTAAGTCCCTGGCTTCTTCACACAACACACAGTTAAACTATGGACTTTCCTACAGCAAAATGTAGCAATGTCCACCAAGTTGGATTGCTTTAAAATGGAATTAGAAAAATTCACAGAAGATAAGGCTATCAATGACTATTAGTCCTGATGGTTGTGGAAGCACTATGTATCTAAACGCCACTCACTGGGGATCACAAACTGGAAGTGTGCTCTTACACTCGGGTCTTGCTTGTGAGCTTCCCACAGACATCTGGTTGGCCACTTTAAGAACAGAATGTTGGATCAGAGGAGCTTTGGTTTGATCCAGTAGGGCTATTCTTATGTGGAAGAGGGACATGCATGGAGCAGTCTTTTTCTAAACAACAACAAAAACAACGAAGCAGCATTCTGCACAAAGGATTGTGCCCCCACAATTCCCCTACTTTGTGTTGTCCTTCGCTCCCCTGTCCTGCCTCTCTCTGCTTTCCTGTTTCTGGTTCCTTATCAAGTCCACATCTCCCCCTCTGCCTTTCTGCTTTATCTCTGTTGTGCGCCGACAGGAGAGGCATGCCTTCAAACCTGACCAGGCTTATTGCTGTCAGGGATTCCTTACTGAGGCATGGCACCCCCTCTCTTTCCTCTTCACAACTAACACAAGGCTGCAGTTTCTGAAAGAGCATGCCACAATAAAATTGTTAGTTTCTAACAGGATTCGTGTCCTGAAAGGTGGGGTGCAGCATGTCCGTGTGTGCACCCACGCATCTGTGACAGCATGAAAGCAGCCCGAATTTCTTGAGCCATGCTGGAGTATATTCATTTAAGGTAATATTGCTCTGCAGCAAGGGTGGGAAAACTCAGGGCTAGTGGCGGAATGTAGCCCTCCTGGATGAAGAATGGAGAGGGTGTGTGTGTGTCTGTGCAGAAACCCACCTACTGTTCAAATATTTGCTGCTCCACCCACTCTTGCCTCAAGCTCCACTCACCATGGGCCTGTGGCCCCTGAAATGTTGCTCAGAAGGGCATGTGGCACTGGGCTGACATTTCCCCACCCCGTGCTCTACAGGAAATGGTTTTAGAGTTTGTAGCTTGCACCGAAGAGACCCTGCTGAAATATAAATCTATTGTACATGCAGACGAAATCTATTCTCAAGAACTTGTCTCTTGTGCCAAAGACCTCACCAACAACCGTCCAACTTAACTCCCATCCAATCTGTTTAACATATACAACCCACTGCAGCTAACTCAAATGATACGGCCTGCGACTTCCAATGATATGCCAAGACAAATTTCCTCCAGGATATTATATATATATATATATATATACATATGTAGAAATATATATCTCCTCAACATCCAACACAAACTAGTACTGTCTTCCAGATTTCTCAGTGCATGAAAGAGATTAGCTTCTGGGTGAAGAACAGCTGGCTCCAACTGAACTCTGGAAATCTAGGAGATTAGTCTCAATGGAAGAAAGGATCGCTGTCGGGAACTGATGTTTGATCCCAACCAGTCATCAGTTAGGGGGCCTTTAGCTGGTGCGCTGCAGTGCGGTGGCTAAGAAACTGAGCTATGAATCAATCTGGTTCAGATTTCACTGCTGCCATGAACTCAGAAGGTAACATTAAGCAAACCACTTTTTCAGCAACTATCCCTTTTCCCCGCTCCCTCCGCCATATGGGAATGAAAATCCACACCTGCCTTACAAGATTGTTGTAAGGATTAGAAAGACATTGTAGTTAAGAGTGTTGGACTTAAATGGGAATGCTGCAAGTTCAAGGCACCACTTGATCATGAGATGACTCTGGGCCATTTGCTGCCCTAACTCTCAGCACAACTCAATAGGGATTTCATGGGGATAAATGTTGCGTATCTGTGAAAGATGCCCTGAGGTCCTAGGTCTACTTACTCAGAAGTCTGCTGTATTCAAGGGGTCTCTCATCAGGTATGTATATAGAATTGCAATCTAACCATGTTTAAGTATAATTAGGTACCATTGACTTCAACAGGATTTGGTCCTTCGGTCCCAGCTCCTGCCCACCCAGCAGTTTGAAAGCACGTCAAAGCGCAAGTAGATAAATAGGTACCACTCTGGTGGGAAGGTAAACAGCGTTTCCGTGTGCTGCTCTGGTTCACCAGAAGCAGCTTAGTCATGTTGGCCACATGACCCGGAAGCTGTCTGCGGACAAACGCTGGCTCCCTTGGCCTGTAGAGTGAGATGAGTGCCACAACCCCAGAGTCGTCTGCAACTGGACCTAAAGTATATTTAGGATTGCAGCCTGAATCTCTGAGGTAGGGTCATCTGCTGTTCTCTAGAAATTGTTAAGACTACAGCTCCTATCATCCCACTGGTCAGGGAAGCTTGGAGTTTTAGTTCAGCAACATCTGGAGGGCTACCCTACTCTAAGTTATACAACGCTGCTCTTTCTCTTGCTATTTCACAAACTAACATCATTATTCCTCTTGAGGGAGAAGACAGAACTGTTATTTTCGATATTCTTTTTCAGTCCAAAATGGATATATTTGTCCATCCCTTGTCTATAATGTCCCAGGACCAGATCACAGTTTCTATGGAATGCTTTTCTAAGAAAAAGATGCCTTAAAGTCTTCTGGGCCAGTTACGAAACATGAAATGTATGCAGTTGGTTTTGATTCAACCAGGCAATCCTGGAAAGCTTAATTCCACTCCTTATCCCCCAAAAGTATATTTACTGCCTCATCTGATAGATGGCTTGGGAAACAGTGTTAAAAGAAATTCTCTGTGGATTTTCAGAGTTTTCAATGCTTTTGCCAGATTATGATCTAACAACAGCAGGGACAAACATATAGCCACTTTGAGTCCAGTTTTAAAAGATTAAATGGTATTCTGCTGTTTCATCAGTGGCATTGTGGGCCCAGCTTTAGTGCCTCTGTCTTAAAACTAGATTTGCAACCTGATCTATGAAGTCCCAATTTTATTATTTATCTTTATTATTTATTGAGGACTCTCAACCAATTCAAGAAAACTTAGAGTGCAATCACATCCATAATTATTGGGGCACAGCTTGCGTTGTGTTCAATAGTAAGTGCATTTAGGACTGCATCCTTAGTTGATTAATCAAATTAGTTCTAACCAATTCATCAACAATTAATTGATCAAACCAGTGTGCATTTACTTCAATGGCCGCCGCTTCTCCTCTTCCTGCTGCCACCGCTGGCCTGGAGCTGCTTCCAGCCTCCTTTCCCTCTGCGGCAGGAGAAGGAGGAGGAGCCAGAGCTGTGGCCATTACGGCCGCAATTTGCTCGACTGCATGCTTAGCCTCCTCGGGAGGCCTTAGGAGGGAGGGGCTTGGCCCCCTCCCAGACATAAGGGGGGGAGAGAAAGGGCTCAGCTCCTAGGAGATGACACCCCTTTGCCACACTCATCCTGCTTTTGTAAGAAATTGATCTTTAAGGGAAAACTTTCTGACAGTAAGAGGTATTTGACAGTGGAACAGTCTCTCTCGGGGGGTTGTAGAGTCTCTTTACTTGGAGGTTTTTAAGCAGAGGTTGGATGGCCATCTGTCATGGATGCTTTAGCTGAGATTCCTGCATTGCAGCAGGTTGGATTAGATGACCCTTGAGGTCCCTTCCAACTCTTCCATGATTCCAAGTGTGGCAGTGGGAGGTATGGCCTGAGACAGGTCCCAAAGGAATGGAGGGCTGCATTTGGCCCCTGGGCCTGAGTTTTCCCACTTCAACCTGTACTGAGGACAGAGGAAGCTATCCAGTCATAAAAGCTATGCAATCATTTCCCCTTTCACCACAGAGAATTGCCTCCTTTGACTTTTGGCTCTCCTGCATTTCATACACAGCAGCTCATAGGATCAGCCCAAGAATGTTGCGTCAATATCGTATGATCTTCGCTAGCATCCACCTTAATAGAGTGGAGTGAGTAAGAAATTTGAGATGAAGACCATAATGCTTGCATCTGCGAGGCACAGAGGGAAAATGCCACAGGGTATGAGGACAAATCTGAAGAGAGAGAGAGAGAAAAAAAATCCATACACATTAAGTCAGGCATATAAAGAGACTAAGTATAAAAGACAGTTCCCTTGTAATATCCAGCTGTTTCATCTAAATATTTCCAATGAATCCACATATGTACATTTTCAGAAATATACCAAGAGGGAATATCAATACTTACGTTTGAAATAAAAAATAAAAATCCCCTCAGATTACCTCATGTTCTTTCTCTCCCCCTCCCTGTCTTCTTATTCTACAGCTCACACTCAAAGCTGTCCAGATTGGACAGGTGTTATTTCAGCACCATCCTAAATAGCTTCCCTACTGCCTTGCGGTGGATTAATCCATTTCTCTTTTTTCACCCTTTCTTGCTTTCCTATGGTCCAGCACAGATGTAAAAGAGATTAAGACTGTGTAGGGAGGGAGGTGGGGGAGGAGAGAAGAAAGTAGAAACCCGTAAGATTTCGCCAAGCTCCTCTACAATAAAACTCGGGGCGGTGGATAAAACGCCTCAGGAGACTGTAGCAAAACGACGAGGGTCTTGACTGATCGCTTCAAGGGAATGACAGCTCAGCAAGTTCATTGTGTTTTGTTTTCCCTTTCGCATCTGTGGCATGGAAACTTCTGTCTATCCACAAGCCAAAACATATGTACAGTCAAGAAGAACCGCCGGCTTGTTTGTCAAAGCTCGCCTTCCTTGCTTTGACCACTTTTGAAGAGAACCTTGCCAAAAAATTCTTAACTTTGTCAAAGAAAAGAAAAGATGCACAGAAATTAAAGTAGGTTGTGGAAAGGCCTCCACTTGTTCATATTTGCCTCTCAGTTAGTTCTTAAAGCGCCAAACGGCACTTCAGATAAGTTTGTTCTGGATCCTGGAAAGTTGTAGCTATCTCCAAATCTATATGTTAAAATGGTGACTTGGAGAGCAACCCTATGCACAGGAAGCTGGCATAAAGGAAGCCTCTTTAAATTCAGCTGGTATAAAATACACTGGATCCAAACTCTGTTCAGGAGTGGGACTATGGTTGGGTGCGTTGTCCTAAGCCTGACAGACATTATTTAAAAATAATCTTTGAGTTACACCACCCTTTTTCTTAGTTCAACTTATGCCGGCTTGCCAGGTTGTGTGCCCAAGCTTAATGGTCTTAGGATCTAGTCTAAGCACACCTGCCCAGTCCTGCCCCCACTGCACCTCTGGAATCCACTAGGCTCAGCCCAGCTACCTGGATCCTGGGTGAGCCAGGACTGGAGATATACACCAGTGTGTCTCCGACTGTTTTCTAGAAGGTTTAAGCAATGCCACGCCAATCTTCTTCCTCCGTCTCCTTCTCCTTCTCCCAATTATTATCCCACTGTTCTTCCCAAAGGAGCCAAGGACAGCAAACACACAAGCCATAAATCAATTCATACCTCTACAAAAATTTTTAATACTGATGCAGACTGGGACAAATCCCCACTTCAAAGGCTTGTTGGAAGAAGATCTTCAGCAGGCCCTAAAACGATAACAAGCCTAGCTAGTATGTAATGGGAGGGAATGCCAGTGTGTTGGTCCCACAACACTAAAGTCCCAATTCCTATATCATAGGGAATGGGCCTCCTGAAAAAATGTCATTTGCAGGAGGCCATCTCCTGCACAGTGCAGTGATCAATGGGGTATATAAGGGGTGAAACAATGTTTTGGATATATAAGGCAGAGCATGAGACTTGTAACCTCAGGGTTGTGTGTTCAAGCCCTGCATTGGGCAAAGGATTCCTGTATTGCAGGGGTTTAGGCTAGATCAGCGGCGTAGCGTGGGTTGTCAGCACCCGGGGCAAGGCAAGTAATTTGCGCCCCCTAACCCAGGGCAAGGCAAGTAATTTGCGCCCCCTAACCCCTAACCTGCCGCCGCTGCCAGCTTCTTGCTGCTGCCTGGTCTGGTCTGGTGTGGTTCTCTCCCGCGCTCAGCGCTGTGCTGGGCGGCCGCTGCACTGTCCCTCCCCCAGATAGTCCCTCGCTCTCTCTCCGCACCGCACGCCTGGCACCCACCCCCTCCACACTGGGCGGCGACCCAGCGGCTCGGATCGGATTCGCACAGCCAGCACTGCAGTGAGAGAGAGTGAGTGAGCCAGGTAGGGGCAGAGAGCTGCGAGTACGAGCGCGCCCCCCCCCCCGATGTTGCGCCCGGTGCGACCGGCCCCCCCTGCACCCCCCACGCTACGCCACTGGGCTAGATGACCCTCATGGTCCCTTCCAATTCTATGAGCCTATGATTCTAAGGGGTGAAATGTTTTAGGTATCTTGGTTCCAAGTTGTACAGTATGTTATACACCAGACCCAGCACTTTGGTCTTCGCCAGTAGCTAACTGGCAGCCAGAGAAAACTTGAGAACAATGTTTTCAGATAGACAGAATACAAGTATTCAGGAAAAATATGGCTCAGCTCCATTTGATATTGCAGTCAAATTTGGGGATATATTGCTGGCATTTTCACTTTGTTTCCTTCCAGTGGCATGTTATGCTGATATAAAAATATCATCACTGACCGCACAGTGTACACAGAGAGCCAAGACACTTGAGAATGGTATGTGGTCACACCAGTAACCTCAAAATACATATTTTGCTGCCCACAGCTCTTGTGTGGCATGTTCTACACACACACACACACCAACCAGACAACAACACAGAGTATTACCACGGCCTATAGTTGTGATTCTTGAAAGAAAAGAGAAAGATGGGAGGGGGTGGGAGAGAGAATAAAACCAAGCAATAGTACAGGGGTCACCAACAAGGGTCCCTCTTGAGGTCTTCCTCTGGCATCCACCATTGTTAGGCTGGTGGAAAATAGACTCCCGGAAATGCCTATCAGAACAAGCTGATAATATAAATCAGTATAACTGGATGCCCCAGTGTGAAGCTACAATGAAGGTGTTTGGTACTGATTTTTCAAATGTACAAAACTGGAGCCTGGAACAGGGGTGTAAAACACAATTTAAAAACATACAAAAACCAACCCGGGTTGTGAGAGTGCAGCACATGATATGGAGCAGATTAAGAGATAGTTGGTTTTTTTTTTTTAACCAAATCTGCATTACATCAAATTAACACATTTTTTAAATTTATTTTTTTAAATTCGGCACCTTCTTTTTACAAAAGGTCTTCCTTGCAATATTATTTCAAATTATCATCATGGTTGCCCTCCTCTGTGCATGTTCCAGCTTGTCAACATCCTTATGAACTGGAAACAGTGGTCCAGGTGGGTTCTGAGCAAGGCAGAATAGAGTGGTACTATTACTTCACTTTATCTGGACACTAGACTTTTGTTGATGTGCAGCCTATTATTGCATTAGCTCTTTTTTTGCCAACTCCGTAAATTTAAGAATGTAAAATAATCCAAATCTGAGAACTTCAGTATACGAGCAAAGGTACCTGCCTGGGTCCAGACCGTTGTGAGAACAGACCCAGATTCTTCTACAGGTCCACATTTCAGTAGAAATGTCCCTCGCAACATGGTTGACAGGAAGTCAAAGGGAAAGCTTTACAACAGCAGACAGCTCAACTTAAACAGGATATTAATATCATCATTAAAAGGGGGGAAAAGAAAATCTGCTTAAGGAAATAATATTTCCTTTCAATTCACTTTTTATTAGTGCCTTAGCACCAAGAAAAAGGCATCAACGTATAATTCCAGTGGCTCATAAGGGTCTCTAAATTTTAATCACACTGTACAGAAAGTCACAGCTGGTGGAAAAATGAAGTTCTCCAGCTGTTTCACACCCTCCCTTGCCTCCTTCTTGCCCTCCCTCTTCTCCATGCTCCAGCTCCTTTCTTAAATACTGAATATTAGCTGACTGGTGATTAGCTAGCATATTCAAAGAGTCAGTGGATATTAGCTTCTCCTTAGGCACCAGGAGGGAATGTTTTATTTTCTTATTCTGATATGATCCGTCTTCCACTTGATGGGCACAAAGATTTTCTCTCTCTTTGCTGCAAAGGAGAGACTTAAGCACCTCATTCCCATTAGCCTTAACATGAATTACCTGTGTAAATCCCTAACACATTGAATGGAAAAAACAGACTCCAGTGATTTTGCACTTTCTCTCTCTCTCTTTTCACAGGGGAGTAGCATTAATACAATTGAGCCTGTTTAACATTAACAACTTATTGGTAAGTTCCTCCAAAGTTCTTCCCATAAATCTTCTCTTTTCTATGAGACAGATTTTTTTTAAGGGTTCTGGTTTCACTGATCTCACCGAAGAGACTTTTTAAAGGGCAATCCAGAGTTCTGGGTATGATGATGTCTTTTAAAACCTTGCCACAGGAAGTACCTCTTTAAGGAAACTACATGTTAAGTTGTGGGTGAACATATCAGACGACACAGCGATTCTCCAAACAGCTCTTGTTTATTCACAGGCCAGGACAGAACTGAACTGAAGGGTTCAGTCAGCCTGCTTATATAGAGCTCCAGTACAACGTTGCTGTAACAACTTTCTAAAACTATCCAATCACTGAACGTCACTTTTGATCCCTTATTTGCATAACTATATACAGTATCCCCCTGCTGGCCCAGGGTGAGAGCTTCAGTACATAACACTACACTTCCTGTTTCCCTATTGTGGGAGGGCAAAGGGACTCGTCCAGACAAACTGCCCAATGTGCATGACTTGCTGGCAACATTTTCCTTTGTGCTGTCATCTCTCACAGAGATAATCTAGGCCGATTTGAAATTGCATTAATATCTCTTGCAGAGATGTAGCAGCATAAATTCCAGTTCACTCACTATAGGCCAGATTCACACCACCCATTTATAGCACTACGATACCACTTTAAACAGTCATGACTTCTTCCAAAGAATTCAGAGACCTCTAGTTTTGTTTTGGGTGCTGAGAGTTGTTAGGAGTCTCCTCTTTCCCTTCCAGATCTACATTTCCCAGAGTGGATTAACAATTGTTCCCTCTCCACATGGCACTAATTTCATTCTTTTCCACGTTTGGACCTTGTTCTTACTTTTGAAGCAAAATAGCACAGGTACAGCAGAAAATAGGTTCCTGCTGGAAACCTTGCCTTTAGGTCACAATTAAATAAAAAAGGAAGGGCTACAGTCCTTTATAAATAGAGCTACTTTGGTCCAGCAGAAAGGACAAAATGTGACAAGAATGCCGCTGCAAATATTTGTGGATGTCCAATGTTATTATATATCTCCAAATGGCTATAAATACACCAGTCTGCGTCTGTGTCTTTTGTTTACATCCCCCCCCCCGCCTTTCTTTTTGGAATCAATATAAATCACTGTGTTACATGGCAAAACCACGCTTCGTTGACAGTACATATGTAAGGCCTCAGTTAGTGGTTGATGTGAAAATGAGAACATGCTGTTGGCATTGCCTCAAAATGCCAGCCTTGTTAACCATAAGAACTGGCTTATAGACTCTTCACTCAGATGCATGTGTGAGAGAGTGAGTGAAGACTGAAGTTCTGCAACCAACTTCTCCAATCAGATGCCACTCCTTGAAAACCAGAGACATATATGCATATTAAGGGCATTATGAGCCACCATTATAAAGAAATTATGTTGTCGCATAGCTAACTTTTTGTCCACATTTCAGCCAAAAACCTCAGTTTTACTGTTTACACCCTTGATTTTTTTTTTAAAAAAAACTCATTATCACTGGAACATCTTGATGACTCTTCTTCTGAATCCCCACCCCTTTTTGTCCCTTTACACGTTGTTTCAGTAGCTTTGTTTTCACTTACAGCCACCAGAATAGCAATAGTTATGGAGGTTACACCCAACTACTTATTCTGTGCCAAGCATCTCTGATTTAACTCGTGAAACCCAGCTGGGTTTCCACTGTAGTTAATACTCCCAAACACTCCACAAGTCAAACACGCTCAACTAAATGCCATAGTTGAGGTATCAAATTTGGAGACAGCCTTCTATTCTTTTCTAGAGGTGAGATCTAGGTTGCCAGGCTACACGCCCAGCTTTGTCTGCAGGGATATCTTTTGCCAATTTCGTGAAATGGCTGTGATTATGATCAGTGATTGGTTAATGCACCTAAAGTATAGGGTAAGATGGATTTAAATGATGTCTTGGGGTCTTTAAAAGACAAGGCATCCCTCTCCCCCTCATCTATACCCTAAACCAGAGGTGGGAAACCCTCTTCAGTCTGAGAGCCACATTCCCTTCTGGGCATCCTTGTGGGAGTAAAATGCCACTGCTGGGCATGGCCAGAGGCAAAAGTGGCTGGAGCAATCTTACCTCTGCCGATGAGGCTTGTTTCTACACACACTCACAAACCCCTCCCTATCCTCCATCTAAGCATGCTCAGAGTTCAAGGACACATTCCAGGCAGGCAAAAACACTCAAGGATGATGCAAAGTAGGGTCAGGAGAAGGTGTGGCTTGGGGAGGGGGTGTGGTCTAAAGAGAATCCTGGGAGCCAGCTGGAGAGAGTTGCATTCACCCCCCAGGACCAAGGCTCCCCACCCCTGCCATAAATTAATACCAGCTGTTAACCACCATGACTTCCTCCCAAAGAATCTTGAGAATTTTTGCTTGGCAAATGATTCTCTGTTGTTATGCTGCATCCTCAAAATACAGTCCTCAAGAGAGGTTGTATCCAACTAAATCTTCCTTAGAATAGTCCCATTGAAATGAATAGATTTATTATCATTTATTAAATTTATATACTGCCCTTCAAGAAACCACAGGGTGGTTTACAGCATAAAATCTAACCATAGATCTAAGCTAGTCATGTCCAGTGGTTTTAATGAGTCTACTCTGAGTAAGTCTAACATTGGATACAATCCAAGTTTCCCCAAGCAGTTATGTGAAACCTCTGGCCATCCAGATGTTGAACTGCATTAGTCACACTGGTTGTCAGTGATGGCAACATCTGGAGGGCACCATGTCAGGGAATATTGCAGTAAAGCGATCTGTGTGTATTTTGGTGTATATATAACTGGCAGTGGATTGGATCCAACAGTTCCCTTCTCAGAAGAGAACCTTTGGATCCAGCCCAAGAATGCTAACAAGAGAACCAAGTAAAGTTTTTGGCTGCATAAGGAATCTCCCATTCATAAACGCTAAATGCAAGTCATAACATTTGAACAGTTTCTAACAGCATTGGCTGAGATATAAATCATTATTGTCTAACTAACCAAAAGGGATGAAAACTTCATTATAAATGGAAAAGGCACTTCAGTGATCCTGCCATGGAGTCTTCCTATTCAAGTATGAATGCCATGCATAGATTATTTACCGTTCCTCAAAACAACCCCTCCCTTTTCAAACAAGAAGCCTTTGCTTTCTTGGATTTATAATACCCTAGACCTGTAAACCTCATGTCAAAACAGATTTTATTTTAAAGAAAATATCCCTCAGTTGATGGTGCATACCAGGTTTCAACCATGAGGAAATGTTTATGCATGAATTACCAGGCCTAGAAAAAATACAGAGTTACAAGCGAAATGGAAACATATACAGGCTATTAACTGTAATGGCAGCACCAGGGCAGTGCTTAGACACATATACATCATATTTATTGACTAGTTACAGCATCTTACCAGTTTCTAAAAGCTCCCAAAGTTGGAAAGTTTGTCATGTGATGAAGCCAAAGATTAAGGGCAGTATTTCACTGTGGAATTAACTTTTTAGAACCCAAGAATTTAGTGGGCAGGGTTTTACCTTTCAAAACCTCATGGAACCAGAGCATATCAGTGACCAGGAGTTTCAGGCCACACAGACATATAATAAAATTAGACATCCAGCAGTATTCAGGCCAAGCTAAAACACTTTTTCTACATAGGCAAGCCACAGGTATTACCAAGGGCATTCTCTCTTGGCCATTGATTCTGAGAAGGATGAAAGATGATTCAGATGACCTCCTCTATGACTACATTCATGCAATTCTCCAAATCATGTTTTTAAAATATAATTTGCCTGTTCTGAAATGTCTTCCCCCCTGGCTGATGTTTGGACGCTATTTCCTCTACTTCTCTTACCGTTGGCACACAATGGAAGGAAGATTAAAAGCTTTGGAATGCTAGTGAGCAGCAAACCATAGTTCCTTGTTGTAGCCAAACATGGTAAACTATGGCTTAATCATTACTTGGTTTGCAGATGAAATGGCAGATAATGGCTAGTGTTTGATCATTCTGTGCTTGTCCACTAACATACAAATGAAGTGTAAAGCTCACTGCAGCTCATTACCAACGCTCTAAACATTTAAAGGATTGCAAGAATAAAATCTTGCAGCCTTTGTGTGAAAGTCAATAAGGGACCATTGCTCAGTGGCAGAGCACATGTGGGGCATGCAGAAGGTACTAAGGTTCAGTTTGAGAGAAACCAAAACAGAGAGAAACCAAAAATGACAGATTCACACTTCCCTAATATTGAGCTGAGGCCTAGAAACTCATTGCAATGTTTGCCAGTTGAGTTCAGCAGATTTGCTTGGGCTGGCATCTTTTTTAGTGGGGCAAGCAAGTTATATAGGATCTGAAAATTGCACAGCAGTGCCTTCTGCAACAGGATCTCAAAGCGTGCACCTCTTGGACTGCACAGCACAGGGACACCAAAATGTCCAGCCCTTGAAATTAAATCTGCTTTTCCTCCTGCCTGTTTGCTAACAGATGACAGTATCCAGGAAGACTGTACTGAATTAACTTCAAAATAACCACTAAATGGTACAGGCATAAATTAGCAGAAGATTCCTTAAATATGTCACATTCCTTTCTCAGAGAATAACCTGTCTTATCTGAGACTTGAGTATCTCCTTCTAACCAGCACCAACTCAGAGTAGGTGCCTAGCTAAAGCATACAAACCAGTTAAAAAGGTAAAGGTAAAGGACCCCGATGGTTAAGTCCAGTCGCAGAGGACTCTGGGGTTGCGACGCTCATCTCGCTTTACAGGCCAAGGGAGCAGGTGTTTGTCTGCAGACAGTTTTTCCAGGTCATGTGGCCAGCATGACTAAGCCGCTTCTGGCGCAATGGAACACCGAAACCAGAGCAGCACATGGAAATGCCGTTTACCTTCCTGCTGGAGCGGTACCTATTTATCTACTTGCACTCTTTGGCGTGCTTTCGAACTGCTAGGTTGACAGGAGCTGGGACTGAGCAACGGGAGCTCACCCCGTCGTGGGGATTTGAACTGCCAACCTTCTGATTGGCAAGCCCAAGAGGCTCAGTGGTTTAGACCCTACAAACTAGTTAGTTACAGACATATCACATGCAATATTGCTCCTGGCCTGTAGTTGGGACTGCAGGATTCCTTCCCTCCTACAATCTGTAATAGCTTTACCATGTGATCTGCTGTTAGCAGTGACAAACATGGTGGGGTGGAGGAAGACATTCATCTGTTTAGTTAGGTGTTACCTATTTGCAATACAGCAATGCTTAAATATCCACAATACATTTGCAAGGGAAGAGGATGCAGAGAGCACCAGAAGTTGAAAACACCCCTGTAATCTTGCATTGGACAACCCCCTATGACTTCTTAGTAGCCCACCAGGTCTAGTGGGAATAAGCCACCACTGGTGCTGAAACAACTCTTAAGAGACCCTTCTCTTGATGGGATCAGTAGGGCAGAAGGCAGAGTTACCAACAGTAAGTATTGACAGAGCCAGTGACAAGCAGAACTAAATGATTCTAGTTTTGTTCCCATCCTCATCACTGCTGAATTCTCTTAAGGGCAGCACTGAGGCTAAATGCATAGCATAGAGGGGGCCTTCTGTGCATTACTTACAATGAGCCTGCTCTCAGTAGAACTTAGTTGGCCATCACCCAAAATGTTAAAATGATATCTTTCTCTCATCTTCTCCCCCACCCAAGGAAGAAACACAGCACTCACACAGTTAATGGCTTGAATGCCATTTCTAATAAAAGGCACTTCCATTTTTTAAGAAGTCTTTTGTGTGAGTTTAATAAAATAAATTTTGAATATCAATAAAGAACATTCTATTTTTCTTGGCATACCTTTGCTGCTCTATATCCTTCTGTTGCAGAAGCCGCCATGCCATGGGGCGGATGGCTCCTCCGTACTCCATTGAAGTCATGCCATAAAAGCTGGAGATGGTTTGCTAAAATGCTCCAAAGGTATTCAAATTTCTTTCAAGAAGAAATTCAATTTATTGCATTTATATTACAATGTCTTTCAGGAAGAAAGGTTATAATCGCCAGCATATTTGCAATTTACATTTTCTTCTTTATATGAGGTAATGGTATTAGAAGTCAACTCTGAGATTTAAAGCTGAATTGGGTGTACAGGCCTCTCTCTCTTTTTGCTTTCTCTCTCTTTACCACTAAAATAGCATTTCTAAGCTTTTGCGGAAAAGCATGAGTTACCAGGTGTTAAAGAAATGCCAAAGGCCGGGTGCCAGGTGGCTTAAGGGGCTGCAAAAGGCTTGTCCTGGTTTCCTGTAGTTATGTGTCAACTGGATGGGACAGACTGAGACAAGCTGTAAGTGCTACTATTTCTTGTTTTAGGAACATAGGAAGCTTCCTTATAGTCAATCAGACGGCCCATTTACAGCTGCACATGTGTTGACTGAACATGCTTATCATCATGTGTGAACCAATGAATGCATGATAACATTTAGTCAGGTAATTGGCCCATCTAGGCCACCTTCACACCATACATTTAAACCACTATGGCACCACATTAAACAGTCATGGATTCCTCCCCAAGAATTCTGGGAACTGTCATTTGTTTAGGATGCTGAGAGTTGTTAGGAGACCCCTATTCCCCTTCCAGAACTCCAATTCCCAGAGTGGTTTAACACTCAATCCCTCTTCCAAGGGGATTACTCTGAAAATTGTAGCTCTGTGAGACAAATAGGGGCCTCCTAACGAGAGAAAATACATAGCCCAAATAGAAGAGAATTCTGTCAATCTTTATTGGGAAGAGGAGCTAAACTACCAGACTTCCCTGACATGGGATCTGTCTACCTGAACCTCTGCTTGAGGACTACAGTAGAAGTGCTGTAAGTCAGAGGTAGAGTGCATGCTATATATGCAAAAGATTCCAGTTTCAATTTCTGGCGTCTCCAGGAGGAGTGGGAAAGACTCTTGTCTGAAACCCTGGAAAGCCACTGCTAGTACATATAGACAATACTGAAGCAGGCAGGCTAATGGTCTAGGGCACCTTAAGGACATATGGCAAGCTTGCTTCATCAGGCCACTGGCCAGCATCCTTTTCTCGCAGTGGCCAACCAGATGCCTGTGAGAAACCAGCAAACAGGACCTGAGTGCTACCACCCTCTCTATTTGTGATTCCTAGCAATTGGTATTTAGAGGCATAATGGAGTTAGTGCATAGCCATCATGGCTAGTAGCCATTGAGAGCCTTGTTCTCCATGAATTTGCGCAATCTTCTTTTAAAGCCATCCAAGTTGGCGGCGATCACTGCCTTCTGTGGGAGCAAGTGCCATAGTTTAGTTCATGTGCTTCATGAAGAAGGATTTTCTTTGGTCTCTGTCCTGAATCTTCCAAAATTCAGTTTCATTGGAAGTTCATGAGTTCTAGTGTTATGAGAGAGGGGAGCAAACTTCTCTAACCACTTTCTTCAGGTGCTGGTCCATAGCTGATGATGCAGAAGAATATTCTTATTTTTACTTATTTATTCATATATCACCATATCATAAAATATCAAGTCAGTCCACACAACACAATATATGCATTTAAACATAAAACACCATTAAAGACAGTATATAAGAATCATTAAAGTGATGGCTAATCATGAAAATTTTAAGCAACCATATAGGCCTGTCAGCATTAGAGCATCTTCAGGAGAAGCCTGGAAGTCAAAAGCTGGGAGAGTTTTCTGCAGTACTGGGCCACTAACACAAAATACTTGACTTTTGGTTGAGGTTAATTGGGCCTATGTAAGATGGGAGACTACTACCAGTGCTTCTTCAGACAGTCTCAGTGTTCAGGTTGGGATATCAGGATTCAGGTGCTACTGGATATCCTGTAGGAGGTATCCTGAACCCAAATTGCTCAAGGCTTTGCATATCATCACAAGAGCCTTGAACTTGGCCTGGTAACAAAGGGACAGGCAGGACAGAGGTTTCAGCAAGTTGTCACATGCTGTCAACCATCTGCCCCCACCTGCAAGTCAAGCCCAGACCCTCCAAATGCCCCTATTTTCCAGGGATACCCCCAATTTAGAGAAGCCTTCCCGGTTTCTTATTTGATCCCAGAATGTCCCACTTTTCCTTAGGATGTCCCTATTTTCATTGGAGCAATGTTGGAGGGTATGCTAGCCACTAAATTCTGAACAACCTAGAACTTCTGGACCTTCTCTTAGAAACCTGTAGAAGGTGTTATTTAGAAGATAGAGGAAATCTGCAGTTCAGTAATGGGATATTACCTAGTACATTTCCATCATACGCATACATCTGTAACAGCATCAGTGAAGCTTGCCTAAGTTAAACAAACTAACTACTCAGCAATGACTCATGCCTCATTTAGCTCCCTGTATGTTGAATTTAGTGCAGCGACTTTGTTTTTTGTTTTTTAAAAAGTAGTAGTTGTATAAAACAGGACTTAACATCTTTCCTGTTCTACACATATTTACCTTGAGTTTGTAAATTCATTTCAGATGATGACTTCTGTTTTTGGAAGCTCTCCCAGTTTATAGAAGCATTAAATCTATTACATGGTTTATTTCCACCATGTGCTAATTTTTCTACAACTCCTTGCTGCTGGTGAAATCAGCTATAGCTCCTCCGTATTTCAAGCAGACCTTTTGCTTAGCATCCTAAGCTCTTACCTGCACTGAGTGCTGTTGGTATTAAATGGCCACAAACCCACAGCAATTGAAAACTTCTTCTGAAGTAAGGCAGGGGGCTACTGAAGAGAGGGCATTTTCTTGGGTGGCCTCCAAATTATAAAACCAGGTTTTTGATCACTGGGTCTGTCACTTCTCCTGGACTTCTTGTGTCCTCCCACCCTGCCTAACTTCTTATCTACTGGCCGCAGATGGTGGTAGCTCCAAATGAACGGTGTGGGGGTAGCTGACCACTTCTAAATTAAGAATGGCAGTGGCCTATGTCCTTGTGCAAACTGCAAAAACAAACGTTTTGAATTATTGATCCTGCTGTAGTATTTGATAATCTTGAAAGCAGACAGATGCTACGAATTTCCCTGCAATGCATCCAAACAAATGGCACAGGTTTTTCCCCCTTTTGTGAAATCTGACTCGGTACATAAGGAACACAGCTGGAAGACATGGCTTTGATTCTTGCTCAGTACATTGTCACAGAGTAAATTCAGACCTGAAAGTGAAACCCTGTGGATGAGTCAAGCAGGCACTTTCCGTGCCATGTATGTATGTGTTATTGCAGTCCCGCATGCAGCATGAAAGTGATTTTGTGGGAAAGCTTCTGCACGTCTCCTGTTAAGAGCAATTAGGCAAGTATTTGCTGCTGACCGAGAACACTTTTAGATATCAGGTGGGTTAATCCAGACCTGTGGCAAAGAAAAATAAAGCAGGGAGTGGGTGGGATTACTCCAGAACTAATTACTCACTATGTCTCTTGACATGGAGTGGATCTTAGTATGAGTGAGCAACATGAGTTATAGTTGGGGATGGGCAAATCTGTCTATTCCAGTTTCTCATTTCCCCCCCAAAACTTCAGTTCAGCTCTCCACATTTCCACTGTAAGTGCCAATTTCACGGATCAAAGTGGTCAAGTGGGTTTGTAGTTCCTATCACTGGGAACCTAAGTGTAGCTAAACTAGTTCCTAGTTTTTAAGGGCTGTAGATTTGTTGTTTCTCAAGGTTTCACTTCTTTTATGCTTCTTCTCCAAGTCAATTGGTGTTAGTGTTAACTCCATGACTCCATGATGACCATGTATAAGCTTGTACTCAGAATGGCTTTGTTTGCCATACATAATAAACTTTATGTTTCTTCATTCTTCAAACCAGCAGTCTTAACAGACTATTTATCTCTGCACTTGGTAGATAGATAGATAGATAGATAGATAGATAGATAGATAGATGATAGATCACACCCCAACATTCTATATATGCTCTATTTACAGGAAAAAAACGACAGGGGGGGATTCAAAATAATGGGGGTTTCAAAAAAAAAAAAAAAAGGAGTGGGGTTACCATTGGGTCATGAGTTGGATGTGGTCAATGGGGCTCCCTATCCAGCCTGCAGCTTTGCCTCCTCCCTCAAGTGTGGCTTGAAAAAAGCTTCCTATTTGAGCAAGCCTACTTGCAGCATGGAAGACATTTTCAGGGCCGTCACAGTCAGTGTGAGAAGGGTTAATGTTCACAACCCTGTGTACTGCAGTCTTCCTGCCCAAAGCAAGCCTCATGCTTACACACATACACCAATTGCTGGGGCGGGGGGAGGAATTCCATCTATCAGCTCCAAAAGGTTCTCTGCAGAATATACCTCACATTAAGGCTACGTATGTGTCTGTTTTCAACAAGCAGCAGAACTCAAGCTGGACATGGAAATGCTACATGTGTCAGGCATGTTCGCCAGGGTTTCAGGCATCTGTTTAATGGAACTGTAAGGAGGGAGCCTTTTGGTGACTCTTCCTTTTAAATATATAATAAATGCTCTTTGCAATTGTCTCTGGGCACACAGCATGCATACAACACACACACACACATATCTGTGATGCGTTGATCAATATCTGCAGAAATAGATTTCCTGCTCCATAAATCATGTTTATATGTAACTGACAATCCATCCCCATTGGGGAAAAGAGATGGAAACTTAAATAGGCCAGGTGTGTTGGCTGTTAGGTCGCAGCATGCAGCTTGTAAGTTATTAGAGTCAGATAGGAAGAACACCAGTGTTTCCACTCTGCCTCCATTCCTAGAGGAGTGGCACATTCTAGTGGGCTGGCAGTGGGCCTGTGCCAAAAATGTACCAGGAGTCACATTATGGGCATTTGCATGCCCCAGACAGAGCTGAATGTTGCACAATGACTGCATCTTGGGATAGCTATCACTACCACACGCTTCCATCTCAAGATTGGAGAGCTACCGCTATGTAGTAGTGCAGGCCACTCCTGGGCTGGATCCAGACCTAGTTAATCACACTTGGGTCCCAGTAAAATAAATTGGACTTAAGACCTCACCTGAAGTATATATTTATGGCACTATTCTACCCCTCACAGAGCTACAATTCCAAGACTGGTTTAACAGTCAATCCCGCCAGACTGATGTATTTTTGCGCATGTGTTCTGAAACATGCCACTGATTCAACAATTGCATTGCATTGATGCAAAGGGTGTTTATTCCTGTTAATACTGACTCCCCAAACAGGACATTCCCAAAATCGTATGTTTCTCTTTTTGCATTAGGGATGCTGCATCTTTTTAAAGCAGTTTATGTGGTTGCTCCAGTCTTTCATGCTATCATCACAATAACCCCAAGAGGAAGACAGTGATAAGCTCAAGGTCACCCCCCCCCCCATGATCGTGTGGCAATTCGAACTCAGGCCTCCATAGGCTGTCTCCAGCATTCTAATCACTACACCACAATGGCTCTGTCAATTGTCATGGGCCAAAAACCTGTGTTCCCAATCGGATGGCATCCCATGAGCAAGGGCCAGATCATAGGCACACACATTGTGCTGTCTCAGACCCTTAGTTCATCTAGCTCAGGATTGTTTTCACGCTGAAAACAATGGCCCCTCGGGGTTTTAGGCTGGGGCTTCCTCAGATCTACTTGAAGGTACCAGGGATGGAATCTTCTGCATGCAAAGAATGCACCTGGCCAATAGGAAACTGCCTTCTACAAAACACACTATTGGCCCATCTAGTTCAATATTGTCTTCACTGACCAGAAGCAGCTCTCTTTCATTTCAGCCAGGGGTCTATCCCAGCTGTACCTGGAAATGCTGGGAACTGAACTTAGGGCAGTCTGCATGCAAAGGCAGTTGATCTAGCACTGAAGTGCAGCTCCCCTCCCAAAGTAGAAGGGGGAAGAGAGACACAGTGTTACAATCAATGTTTGCCACTACATTATACATTCCACTGCATTCTGTTGAGTCGTCACATACAACTGGTTCTAGCGAACCATGTTCTGCAAACTTGTACATGAGTTTGCTCAGTGCTGGAACAGGGAGATTCCCCAGTCGTTTTTGTGATGTCTTGTACAAACAAGATGCAATTTCTTCTTCTCGCACAACCTGTTGGATTTCTGCCCTCCGCACCACTGCTTCAAGGGAGAGGAGCCTTGCAGAGGTAGGAGAGAAGCAGCGTTCACAGATTTTCTTTCACATATCTGCCTTTCATTCTAAAGGGGGGGGGGGAGAAAAGAAAAGGTGAACCAGCAATGCTTTCCCTAACGTGATTTGTTTTCTAATGCTCTCTTTTTCCTTAAAAAAAACAAACCACAAAACAACACAGCCTAAATTTAGTCACCTAAACAAACAAGTAATCTGTATATTATTTTTCATAAAGGTTTGCAACATCCTTCAATGTCTGTTCATTTTTTATTCTGTCTGGTTACTCAACAGCGAAGTCACAGGAGACTCTTATTAAAATTCAGTTCAGCTCCTCTTTCGCATCATGTTAATGTTGAATTTATACTTCCACAGAGCGTTGTGGATAAAGAGGGTAATGATACTTGTTTAGTACTTTATCCACGTATGAAATTGTTGGCTGTAAAAATTCAAGAAGTATAAAAAAGGGATTGGGTCATTTAAAAGAGAAGCATAAAAAGGGTGAAAAATTTATTGAACTTTGGGGAATAGTCTGATTGCATGCATGCTGCTGTTTTTGCTTACAATGTACTCAAGACCACAAGTCTAGATAACTATATAGGAGATTATGTAGATTTCAAAATCTGTCCCATGTCATCTTCAGGCTCCTAATGAAACTTGCACAAGATCTATGTGGGATACTGAGCCCGTTAATTTAATTTAGACAGCTAGAATGAGCATTAAAAATCTTAACCTTGTTATAGGCGAGAAGTTACAGGTTAGGACCATAGCTCAGTGGGAGAACATCCATGTCGCATGCAGAAGCCCCCAGGGTCAATTCTCTGCATCTCCTGGTAGGGCTAGGAAAAGATTCTTCTGAAACCCTGGAAAGCCACTTCCAATCAGTGTAGACATTAGTCAGCTAGATGATCTGATGGTATGGCAGCTTCCTATCTTCTCAATGTTGTTCCCACCACAGCTCAGTGATGGAGGGCAGGCTTTGCATGCAGAAGGTCCTGGCTTCAATCTCTGCTCTGAAATGTTGGAGAACTTCTACCTATCCATGTAAGCAATTCTGGGCTAGACGGACCAGTCTAAGGGAGTCACCTGTTCCATTGTAAGTTTGAAAAAGTTGAAGGTTACTGGTCTAATAGTAGAGTCAATTCTGAAATGAAACAGTTCTTTCTCCCTGACTGTTGGATAACAGAGATGAAAGAAATATTAGGTGACTATAGATAGACTGAATTATCTTTCCCCACAACTCACCTGGGCTGATGCTTATAGCTAAGGTGAGATCCCAAGATTAAAAAGATGTGTAGGAATGAAACTTTGAATGTGGGGGGAGGGGGGGACTTGGAAGCTCTGACATTGAATTTATGTGGTCTTCATTGTGTTTTAATCTCATCCTTCCATATAGCTCCAATTAAATCTTTCCTCCTTTCCCTCATGCATATTTAGGTAAATTAATTCTGAATGGGGGGTGGGGGAAGAGGAGAGATCAAAAGGAAAATGTACTGCTATAAATTACTGGGCTCTCCTCCTCCAAAGACCAGTAATAATGTCAATCAATCAAAAGATCCTAGCCAAGATCCAACAAAACATGAAACCAGTTACTGCTGAGGAGGTCTTGGACTTTTTTTTTTTTATTTACAAACACACACACACAGAATGGGAAACTGCTCTTGAAATGTGGAGCACATTTACAACAGCACAGACTTAAATTAGCTTAACAGTAAGTCAAACCTTTATTTTTTTAGCTTATTGCATCTATATATTTATCCATTATTTATCACTAGTCCCTCCAGGAGCAGAAGTTTAGATTCCAAAATAAAATACATTTAGGCTGCAATCCTATGATCCCTGGGAGGGTGTCCTAGGGGGCCATAGGATGCATCTCCTTTGCTGAGTTGAGAGGGAAAGAGAGAGAGAAGGGGAAAAACTGGCCTCTGAGAGCGATGTCCCCTTCCTGCTCTCACAACTTCTGCAGTAAGTTGGAGGTTATTTATATCCCACCTTGAGCCCTGTCAGGGAAAAAGATGGGGTATAAATAAATATATTTTAATAATAATATTGATCGGGAACTCCCATGGCTTCTATTTAAATACAAAAATCAGACGTGTTTAATGTTTCCTGCCTTTTGACATCATGTATTGTTTGACCCCAAGCTGGACACCTAACCCCCCCCCCCAAAAAAAACACACCAATGTATGGAAAATTTTCAGCCATCGAGAGTTTTAGGAACACAGGAAGCTGCCTTATATACCACTTCAGACCGTTGATCCATCCGGCTCAGTATTGTCAACACTGGCTGGCAGTAACCCTCCAGGGTTTCAAAATGGGGACATTCCCAGCCCTGCTTGGCAATGCCTGGGATTGAACCGGGGAGCTTCTGCAAGCAAAGCAGCTGCCCTGCCACTGAGCTATGGACCTTCCCTTTGTTGCAGAGTCTCTCACACAAGCAGTAAGGAGAAGAAACAAGCACTTCTTTCCCTGCACATTTTGCATTAGAAATGTTGCCCGTTAAATGACTCAGAGCCTGTGGAGCAAATGCCGGCTCCTTGCAACACACATACTGACATATCCCTTTGAAATTAATATAGTGGGCTTGGAATGTACCATATCATTAAGAAGGGATTACATAGCTCTGAGACAGCATAATGTAACACCGGCTGAGGAGCCTCTAGTCGTTAAGCTAATTGGACAGCCAGTGCTCTGATAACTGGGAGCTGCCATAAATAAGCAAAGAGAGGAGCTTTGGGAGGTGCTCCTTCAGAGTCAGCCCCTCAGGGAAGTCATTAAAATTTCCATTGCCACCTCCCACCTCAGAAACAAACAAACAAAACTGACTGGACATCTCTGAGATGTCGGGATCTAAGGGATCTCATCCTTAATGCTCCCAGAATTTTACTCGGAGCCCTCACCAGGGCCTCACGAAAACATTGTTGGTTTCCACTAATGGCATCAACTTCTTGTAAAGAGGTGGGTGGTTGTTGTTTTTAAGCAGTTGCTGGGGCACATCAATTCTACCATTGCAAACCTTGGATGGTACTTCAGGGACAACGCTAGTCTTCTTTGACCTCTTGTATATACACAAACACCTTGAAGGATTGATTTTGGCATTTTTAACCTCAGCTCACCGGTACATGCTCTGTGTGCAGAAGGTCCCAGGTTTAGTCCTTGAAATCTCTGGCAAAGCATCACAAGTGGCAAACATGGATCGAACCTCTACCAGAGATATGCTGCTGGTCCAAGTAGGAGATGCTGAGCTAGATGCACAAATAGTGTAAGGCATCTAGGACAAGTGTGTCAGTGGATGAAACTTCCACACCCACGCCATAGATGTAAAGCACCAGGATACCACTTCAGCCCTGGCTTTCACCAACCAATCATGGCTTCCACCCAAAAACCATGAGAGTGGTAGTTAGTTGAAGGTGCTTGCTGAGAGCTACAGTTCTCAGAGATCGCTGGGAAGAGGGATTTATTTGCTAAACCACACTGGGAATTGTAGCTCTTTAAGGAGAATAGGTCAAAATTCCATCAAACATGATGAAACTTGCACTAAAATGCTTAAAAAATAAAATAAAATGCAAACTGACATGAAAATGTGAAGAACTGAAATTTAGATTGAGGGAAACAAATGAGAAACCTAAATCCAGCCCTAGATACCAAACACTAATTCCAAGAATGTTGATCATTCTTGTTTGGAAAGCTGGGTGGGGCACAGCAATTCTGTCCCTCATTTTTTCTTCCCTCTGCTTCCTACATGTGGGTTTCCCATTATGATGGATCTTTTTGGCAGCCCCACCCACTCTGCAAACTTGAAGAGCTATGTTTACAAGAAGACTGGGCCCAATTAACTGTCTGCATAGGAGAAGGATTGGGTCTAACCTGATTTCTCCTGTAGCGGCCTTCAAACTTTTTTTCATCTTATATGCTATGTAACATTTTTTTTTCCTCATTGATGGAAATAAATGAATAAAGTGCAGTTGGGGGGGGGGATTCTTAGGTCCTGCTACATCATTAATGTAGTTGTGATTGGCAGTCTGTAATAGGGCAATCAGCAATCAATGCCAAAAAAGGTGACCTGCCATCAGCCCTCTGGAATATCAATCCATATATAATTCTTGCCAAAGAGAGCACAGTCTCTAGATTTGATGTTTCATCTCAGTGGGCTTCATTGTGGGATAAACACACTTTTAAATAAATAGCGCAAGAACATCAGGGGTTAGTTTAAATTACATCCATCTAGCACAAAGGTGAAAGCAGTTCCACTTGAGAGATCTTACTCTTCTGTCCAAAACAAAGTATTCCAGCCCTCCCCAACACCCCAACCCCAACCCCCAAAGAGAAAGAAAACCATTCTTCCTTAATAACTGGCTAGTTACACGGTGCACAAGTTTGCATTGCTCTATATTCACATTATCATAAACCATTTCCAATTTGATAAAGGGGATCTCATAGTAAAAATGCAAGCTATTATAATTCCTTGCATATAAAACAGAAAATTGGCATGGAGAGCTGATTCGTTTGCTTGCAATTTTAATCGGAAAAAGCATAGACAAGTATTACTTGTCTGTAACATGAATTTTCATGAAATGTGCGCTCTCTCTCTCTCTCTCTCTCTCTCTCTCTGTATCTGCATTAAAAAGACAGTTCCTCCTCCCCTAACACACAAATTAGCATACACACATGCATCTGCACACAAACACACATCTTTCTTTTTGCCTTAGGTCAGTGTTTCAGTAAACGATTCCTAAGTCATTTTGACGGGGTATACAATAATACCAAAAAAAAAAAATCAAGACATATTGGTTTTGTCTGCTGCCTGATGGACAATATTGATTACTTGTAAATCAATTGGATCAAGAACACTTTATCTGCTATCTTTTACACAATCAGTTATTCATTGACTTTGCTCTAGCTAAGGAGGCAAGTGCTCTGCTTCACTGTCATCCTTCTGTGGTCTTCTGATGGACACTCCAAGGTGCAAGAGAACAGTAGATTATATATGCATTGGAAGATAAGAAGCTGCCTTGTCCTGGGTCACACCCATTGGTTCATCTAGCTTGCTACTGTCTACACTAAATGGCAGCGGCTCTTCTGGATTCCAGGCAGGGTTCTCTCCCTGTCCTACCTGGAGATGCCCTTGGGGATTGAATCTTGGACCTCCTGCATGCAAAGCAGATGCTCCAGCACTGAGCTTTGGTCCTTTCCCATGGCAGGCATGCAAAGCTAACTTGTACTGTACTGAGTCATGCCCATCTATGCCTGTATGATCTGTTGTTATTTTTAAAATTCACCAGCATTTTAGTGCAAATGTCTCCTAATAGACACATTTTTACAAAGCATTTTCCCCTAATATAATGCATTTTGCACATTACTTTCACCAAAGTATGCAGTTCTGCCCCCTGCCCCGGGGTGTATGCATTTTTGTACACATTACTTGGCTGGAGAACTGTACTACAGAATTTAGAGACGTGTGAATTTGAAAGAACGGCTGTGTTTTGGTTGTGTATTGTTTTGCAAAGTGCAAATTTAAGTGGATCAACTCACTCCCCTATGCCTATGCACTGCTGATCACAGAGATATGTCAGCAAGTGCCCAAGACAGTTGACCTTGCCCTATTCAAGTTCAACCATAAGGACATAAGAAGAGTTTACTGGATCAGGCCGATAGCCCATCTAGTCCAGCATCTTGTTCCACAGTGGCCAACCAGATGCCTCTGGGAATCCCACAAGCAGGACCTGAGTGCAACAGCACTCTCCCCACAGTTGACTGCCAGCAACTGGTATTCAGAGACATGCTGCCTCCACTGACAGAGACAGAATCTAAACATGCCAAAAATTCCTTCCTTCCTTCTTTCCTTCCTTATATTTACATGTGCTGGATATGGCTGCATATCACTTGAACCTGAAAGTAGTCATAACCACTCATTGCCTTTGGGATGTTAGAAGAGGGATGGGGTTAGAAAGACAAGCAAACAGTAGCCAAGTGCTGTCTTAATCATTCCCGTCCACGTTTCACAGCTGCAGAAGGGGGAAGCACCCCCAAACGCACCTGAAAGCAAACCTGCAAGGCAGGCATTGAAGTTTTGACAGGCAGGGAAAGAAAACTTAATTAAAGTCGAGAGAGAAATTGACCCGGGGTGGGTGGGCGAAAGAGAGAGAGAGAGAGAGAGAGAGAGAGAGAGAGAGAGAGAGAGAGAGAGGCAATTAAAGGCTATTTGGGGACACAAATTGTAAATAACTCCAACTATAAAATATTCATTTTTTGATATGGAGAGGGGTGGGTTTTGAATATTTCATTGCTTTCCTCTGTCCCCAGTGCATTTCTGAAGAGAAGGGCTCCACTTCAAAGGGTGGGAGGCCTTACTGGTGCGTTCAGTCTGCTGCTCCATTGAGTCTCTGCATGTCTATCAATGGCTTATAGCATGTTAGCCTTAGAGCCTCACCCTGTGAAAACCTGAAAGGTGATTGGTCCAGAAGAAATGAGTCTCATACTGAGAGCATCAAGCAACCCCATTGTGTCTATGGTGGAAACAGCTTGAAGGTCTCACCACCTTAGGTCTTTTGTCAGGTTATATTTTCTCCCCACTTTTTGTCCCTGTAGTCTTTTGGGTTTGGATCCTAATGAGTTAGGCCCCATCTGCAGTATTCATTTAAAGCATCAACATACCACCTTAAACAGTCAGGGACTGAAGCATCCTGGGACCTATAGTTTGTTAAGGCTTCTGAGAGTTGTTAGGAGGCTTCTATTTCCCTCACAGAGCAACAATTTCCAGAGTGGTTTAACAGTCAATCCTTCTTCCCAGGGAACTCATGCCCATAGATTTCAGTGGGTTGTCTCCAGCCAAGTTCTACTCAAACTAGACCGAGTGAAGTTAGTAAATCTCAGTAAGCCATGTCTACTATTTTCAATGAGTCTAATCTGAGCAGGTCTAGCAATGGGTACAACCCAGTAGTTTTACTCTGAATAGGAATGCAATCCTTTGCTTATAGGGTGTAATTCAAAGTACTGGTGATTACATCTAAAGCCCTAAATGCAGAAGCTGGTTGCTGGGAAGGCTGGAGCCACTACACCAGCTTCCCAGCAGGAGGGTTGCTGCTGCTTACTGGAAGAAGGAGGCATCAAGATAGTTGGTGTGATGCAATAATCTGGAACTCCTGCATCGCATACTAGGTACAATGCAGGTAACATTAGGTATATCAAAATACCATTGAAGCCACTAAGACATAAGTCGATATAAACTTCTGTGTTAGGAACCTAGAAAGCTGCCTTACACTGAGGCAGTCCATCTAGCTCAGTAGTGTCTATATTGATTGCCAGCAGCTCTCCAGGTTTTCAAACACAGAGGACTTTTGCAACCCTACCTGGCGATGCTGGGGATTGAATTTGGAAACTTCTGCAGGTGAAGCATGTGCTACTGAGCCTACACATATGAAGCAAGCAACATCCAAATCCGGATTATGATTGTTCAAATTTTGTCACTTACTATGTCATAACTCATGCAAAGGGAGAGGATGCCCATCCTTCCGCCATTAATATAGGATCCCTGATTGGCTAAGTGAGCCAGCATGTATTTGGGTATTTTCCATTGACTTCAACAAAACTTTGGCACACCCGGCTTCCTCTCGGCAGCTTCCGATTCCTTTCAAGTTACAAAGAGCAAAAGAAGGGAGGGGGTGGGAAGAGAGATTAAATATCAATAACCGTAACTCATTTGCAAATGAGACTCTTCACAATTTTTTCACATTGCGTATTTCAGCAGATTTCTTGAAGATCGGGATGAGAACTGATTTTGAAATACGCAGGCAAACCTCACCAGCTCCGGAGAACTAAGGAACTCGGGCTGTTTAAGGTTTTTCAGGGTCTGGAATTCTCATCAGAAGTGATTCTGACACCGTCCCCCTCTCCGGGTAACCTCGGAGCACCTCTTTAAAATTCCAAAACGCAGGGCTCATGTTTTCTGTGTCTCTCTTTACTCCCCATGTGATGAAAGTGAAAAAACTAAAGAGAACAAGAGCCTCATAATGGCGTGCTTGTATCCCTTTCATTCATCGGGTGTCAAAGGCTTATAATGCAGCTTCAGAAAGCACACACACATACCTACATGCTTAGCGGATATTTCAAATACAGATAGTGAGCCCTGGAGGGACTTCGAAAAGTATCAAATTAGGGTTTGTCAGATGGGTTTCCTTAAATGCTACAGATGTGCACTACATAAACGGGATAATCTTTTCGGTGCTCAGATGCCCCTTAAAAAAAACTTGACAAGCAATTAATCAATAAGGAAAACATGCTGGGGGTGTATACATTTTGGCACCTCCTTCATCGAAATATATAGCTCTCAGCACCAGCAGAACAATGTATAGTAAAATAACAGCATGTTGTAAATTCTCATTAGTGATGCCAGTGAAGTTCTCCAGGCTCTGAGTTAGATGCAGAATTTTGGGACTCATTAAAACAACCTCAAAGAGGTGAGCTTCATAAGACCCAGGGCTGGCACTAAAAGTTGGCATCTTTCAATGGTCCACACCTTCACAGGGGGCCTACTAACAAGAACCCCCAGACCTGCTCATGCTCCTCATTGTAACCTGCTTGCTGGTCCCCCATCTCTTGCTCTGGGTCAGGGAACTGTGGTGGTAAGAGGTTTCAAATATCTGCTCAGCCATGGCGCTCAGCAGCTGACCTGGCAAAAATGCCACCTCTCAACCTCAGCTACTTCATAAGATTACTGTGAAGATATTATTATTATTATTATTATTATTATTATTATTATTATTTATCACTCTAAGGTCTCAGGACAGAATACAACAGGTAAAACACATTAAGAACACTTTAAAACAACTTACAGTCACAAAAATAAGGTGGATCCTAAAAACATCTCAAGTGTCAAAAGCCAGGGTAGAGAGGTATGCCTTCAGCATTCAATGAAAGGTGCATAATGAAGGTGCCAAAGATATATTTGTCAGGAGAGATTTCTTAAAGTCAGACTTGAGTCCTGCTGGACCAAGCTAAAGGCCCGTTTGCCCCGGCATCCTCTTCTCGCAATGGCCAACCAGTTGCCCATAGGAAGCCTGCAAGCAGAAGTTGAGCCCAACCATGTGCTCCCCTCCTGCGGCTTCCAGCACCTGGTGCTCAGGGGCATCAATGGAGTTGGTACCTATCCCGTGTGACTTGTAGCTGTTGGTAGCCTTATCCTCTACAAATGTGTCTAATCTTCTTTTAAAGCCATTCAAATTGGTGGAGATCACTATATCTCGTGTAATAATGGGCCATCCCTTTTTTTTGCTGCGTTACGAGAAAAAGCTACAAAGAAAATACTTTATGACACCCAAATTCAAACTAGACAGGGCCATCAGGGAGGATTTTAAGTTGGCACAAGTTGGCCATTTCTGGTTTACATCAGGATTCTCCTAACTGGTGCCCTCCAGCTGTTTTGGACCTCATCAGCCCCAGCCTGGATGGTCAGTAATGAGGGATGATGATAGTTGTAGTCCAAAACATCATGTAGGCACCAGATTGGGGAAACCAAGCTTAGATGTTATTGGGTGGCCTTAAGTCACAATCAAGGAGAAGAAGCCAGGATGAATGGCAGAAAGACCACATGTGTCATGAGGCAGTGTGGGATTAAAAGCTAGGAGACAAGCAGCAGGATGTTTCGTACTTGTGTGGATTAGGTGCAGAGAGAGGATTTAGAGCAGAAGTCACCGGTGCGGTGTCCATGGGCAAAATGGAAATCTTCCCTGGACCCCTCAAAAAATCCTCTGTGCCCCATGTCATTGTTCTTCTGGCAATGAGTTAGAGAATGTGGTCATATTTTTCTCCCAAGAATACACAGAGCTGAGAAAACAAGTTGGAAGTCTGACCATCTTTCCCACTTCCTCCTTCAGCTCTATGAGCCTTCCACGGCTCCAGCTAATTTTGCTGGATCCAACTTTCACTAAGATCCCATGGGAAAGCAAAAGTGTGTGTATATATGTAGGCACTTTTTGTTTTTCTGTGTGTTGAAGCTGATTTGTGGGGAGAGGGGAAAGAAGTGGCCAGTAGGGTGGGGTGCCCACGGCCCTAGTTAAAAAAAACTGAATATGCCCACGGGCTTAAAAAGGTAGGCAACCATTGATTTAGAAACATAGGGTCCCACAGATCAGCACTGCTAAGCAATCCAGAGCTGGCCCTCTGTCTCAAATTAAAGAGAAACAACACAATCATGACATATTTGCTGATCCCCTCTCCTAATTATAGCTTTAAAGAACTACCATTTCAATTCCAAAGTCGTAAACATTTGCGTGTATCTGGAAATGTTTATCTGGGGAGTGATGCTATCGCAAAGACATCTATTCACGTTCTCACAAAAGTTCTGGTATGCGTTTCAAAGAGGCTTCCCAAGCAGTTACAGTTGTACATGTCCAAGGCGGAGGGAAATACCTATGTTGAAAGGTAGCTTTGCAATTCTGCGCCTACTTACTCACTTTACCTGGCAGTAAACCCCAGTGTGTTGATTGATACTTAATGCATCATCTTGGATAGGCTGTTGGCGTAAATCAACACCCACAGCTTTCACACTGGTTCATTTTATTTCACAGGGTGCATGGTGTGTTTTTTTACCTAAAACCTGATGTGCAGTGGCTGTGTATATAGCCTACATTGAAAGCACATTGTTCCCCCAAAGAATCTTGGGAATGGTTGCTTCTTCTTCTTTGGCGACCACAGAACTACAACTCCCAGCACCCTTAACAAACTACAGCTCCCAGGATTCTTTGGGGGAAGAGATGTGCTTTAAATGTATGTACACAGCCAGCAGATCATGGTTTAAAACTCTGACCAAATTGCAACAGTTCGTTTTCTTTTATTCAAACCTTCTTCATTAAACTACAACCCTCTGCTTTTCTTGCAGATCCAAGCATGTTTGCTTCGCTTTCAGTTCAAGCTGTACTCACAGCAGGCCAGGTTCACCCCCCCCACCTCCCTCCACCCGACTGCCTCTTCTTTTACTATTAAAGAGCTTCCTTGATGCAGCGTTCTGTCACAGATCTTAACTCAAAATCATTTATTTAACATCTGCTCTGTAATCATTTCTCCAAGATTTACTTCCTTGAAAACACAACTGGGACACTTGATCCTCCCTTGTTTTCAATCTGTGATAGCCTTAAAAAAAATAATAGTAAAAGACGTTGCGAGTGGGGAGGAAAAAAAAGTCAAGCTGACACCAATAAATTGTAATGACTCATTTCTTTCACATTATTCCTGCTTGGGTAATTTCTGGGAGGAGGTAAGCTGCAGAGACACTCAGAGGCAGCCTTACAGAATTACAGAGAAATCCATTGAATATGCACTACAAAAATTTCTCCTCTCTCTCTCTGTATGAACACTTACAATGAAAAGAAACATTAATTCAATTATAGGACCTGGAATAATATGTGTATTCAGACATATGACCAAAAATGTTAGCCGTCTCATCTGGGAAAGGATATGGAAGTGATGGAAAAGGTTCGGAAACGGGCAGCCTAAATGAGCAAGTGGCTGGAGCAAATTTTCCATGAGGAAATGCCGAAATATGTGGGGCTTTTTAGTTTCGAGAAAAGGCAAGTAACAAGGGGGTGAGAGGTACATGACAGAGGTGTATGAAATAAGGCATGGTGTGGGGAAAATGGGTAGAGAAGAGTCTCAACCCCCCACCACCACTCTACATAATGCTAGAATTCGAGCATTGGCTTTGGATCCTAGAAAGGGTATCCTGAGAGTTATAGTGCAGCAAATGTTCATCACAACTGAATATAGGGCCTTTTCAGTGATGGCTCCCATTTGTGGAATGCCCTCCCTAGCGAGCCATACCTGTTTCCATCATTATTAATTTTCAGGAGGAATTTGAAAACATTCCTATTTACCCATCCATTTAGTGGCTGTAGAACACTGAAACCCTGAGATAACCGGATGAAATGATATGTTGAATTGAATCTGTTAACTAAAACTCTTTTTAGATACCCCCCCCCCCTTTTTTTAATGTCTTTAACTGTAGCTGCCTTTAGAATGCATTAACTGTTTTTATGATGCTTAAAAAAAGTGGGCACTTTTGCTGCCCTGGGTTCCTTCAGGAAGAAGGGCAGGATATAAATTCAATTGATTGCAATGACAATATTAAATGACTGTAATTATAAGGGCTGTAGCCTTATAGTAATGGACATGACTAACTTAGGTCCATTAATTTCAGTGGGGCTACTCAGAGTAGAATTTAGTTGGCTAGATCCCTATAACCTGATTTCATTGTAGTGGATGTTTTATACTTCTTTATATTGTAAGCTTCCCTGAGCTTCTGTTTGGAGGAAGGGTGGGGTATATAGAAAAAAGATATATATAAATAGAATAAATAAATATCCCAGACTGAACGGCTGCCCTGCATTGCATTATCTTAAAAGAAAATTTGTATGCATTTCCAGCTGATTTCAACACTATTTTTCATTGGCCTTCCAGAAACTGAATATCAACTGAAGGATGCGTCAGTTTTTATACTGCTGCTAAAAGAGAAAAATATTAACAAATAAAAACAAACAATGATATAATTGACAATCAGTTTGCTTGACCTGAACATCTCTCCATAATGAGCCAGGATAAATATTCACAACACAGTCCCTATCCTGGCACACAGAAGTATATTTTATGGTTTCACATAACATATTATGCTGGCTGCCTAGAGTAGCATGCTTAATGGTAACTTAGACTCAGAGATATTCTTATGTATTCCATCCCTGTGCCTGCCATAATTTGGAAAATGTCATAATTTGGATAATAGGTATGCTGATATATAGAAAATATTGGCATCATCCAGTAATCTTTGCCATGCACCAAGTTTCAATGTGCTTATGGGATAGTATGATCATTAACGTTAATGTAGGGAGCCCAATGCACATGGGTGTTCCTTTGCATGAACAAATCAGGTCCTTCTGCATGCCCACACATGTGCAAGAGATCCATTTGATCATATATCAATCTCAGGATCAGGGCACTTGGTTCTCATTTTTAACAATGCTTCTTCAAGACAACCTGCTAGCACATCTTCAAAAGCTGAACTACCCAGGTAAATCCAAAGGTTTGCAAAACTCCAAAACCATCTTTTAAACCCACTCCTGAAATAAGCAAGCCTCACCCATCTACCCCCCAAAAACTCAATTAAGATTGAGCGTGCTCAGTGGTCTTCTTGCTGAGGAGGAAAATCAAGCTGACTGGAGAAACATCTAGAGCCCAAGAGGAGAGGAGGCAATTCCAGCTGGTGAACAACATTAAAGCAAGACAGCTGATGGGGACAGACTATCAGCAGCAGTCAATTCCAGTGCTCAGAAGTCTACACGGGCTTCCCATACAAGATGCAAGGTTCTGGTCAGTGCCAGATTTACCTATAAGCTAAACAAGCTATAGCTTAGGGCCCCACTCTCTTGGGGGCCCCAAAAAAATGTAAAGGGAAAAAACACTGGATGTACATTTCCAAAATATTAATATACTTCTTCTTAATTGTATTTAAGTTCAACAATTACTTTGATAAAATACATATTTTGTTATGTGCAAATGGTTTAGAGGATACCTATTAGCAGTGGCGGAGCTTCATGCTCCAGCACCAGGGGGTGGAGAGCAGGCGGGGGCAGGGCTGGCGCACGTCCCATAGGGGCGTGACGTGTGTCCTGGGGACATGGTGTGCCACCCGTAGGGGCGTGGTGCCCTGCGCGGGTGGGGGGCAGCCATGATGGCACCCTGCCGGGATCGCGCTGCTGGGGGTGGTGCGCTCTCTCCACACGCCTCTTCCTCCGTCAGTGCCTATTAGGTCCATAAATTACCATATAGTATATATTCAACACAAAAAACAGTGACAATTTGTTGTTGACAAAGGACAGCTGGACATGTAAAGGGCCCCATAACCTTCAGTAGCTTAGGGCCTCATCAAACCGAAATCCGGTCCTGGTTTTGGTTTTCAGGTCCAGGATCCCTCAAGGAGCATCTAGCCCCTTATATCCTTGCTTGATCCCTGAGGCCTTGGGGGAGTCACTGTTAGTTGTCCCCACAGCTCGCATACACAGGTCACATACACCTGTAGTACAGGCCCCAACTGTATGGCACTCCCTTCTAGATAAGATCAGACAGGCACCCTCCCTGTTGATCTTCAGTGCCTACTGAAGACGACTTCTTCTTTTTATCCCAGCAGGCAATTTTAACTGATATTTTATTTTATAGTTTTAACTGATTCTTCTTCTTAGTATTTTTTTGGTTTTGTATCTTTGTAAACCACCCAGAGACTGCTTTAGTTAAGCTGTGTATAAATTGTTTGAATAAAGGAACAGAAGCGAGGGGATCTTTCCCTGTGCGGTTTAGCTTTTAATCACAATGTACACCAGACGCAGCGAAGCTAAACACATGCTACGTTCACCTGGCCAGATCCTCACTGGGCATGAGGGCAGGAAACCTGCCACAGTTCAGGGGTCCAGGCCCCAAGCCATAAAGAAGATTGCATAAGTGGGGGGAACAGGGCAGGCATGAACACTGAGCCCCTGGCTGAACAATGGATCCCCAGTGGCTGCCTTGGGATGCGAGGTGCTGATACCAGGCTTATCTCTGGTTTTAAATTTGGCAACACTCAATGTGCTTGCTTTGCTTTTTATTCATGGACTATGAAATCAGAGCCTCCAAGTGTCCTTATTTTTCAGGGACAGTCTTGGATTTACAGAAGCCATCCCGTTTTCTGATTTGATCCTGGAATGTCCCGCTTTTCCTTAGGACCTCTCTATTTTCACCAGAGAAATGTTGAATGGTATGGAGTCAGCTGACCCCTGCAAGCCACCTGTATAGGGAAGGGTTTTTTAAAGCTTAATTTTTATTATGTTTATATATATGTTGGAAGCCGCCTGGCGTGGCTGGGGCAATCCAGTCAGATGGGTGGGGTGTTGTTGCTGTTGTTGTTACTATTACTATTATTATTATATCGATTAGGGTGTCCCTATTTTCATCGGAGAAATGTTGAAGGGTATGTGAAATGTGTGTGTGTGCTGAGTTATGGATGGATTCCTACACAGCAGTCTGTTTCTGAAAGAAAATCAGGGTGAATGCTGTGTCATGTCAGACATGACTCTCACTGTATGAGTTTGAGACCCCTTTCAACACTGCACAGGTGTGGACAGACAGACTGGACTTCTGGAGCATTATTCCCAGTGCTCTTCTTGAGCTTGTGGTGCCATGCTGAGCTTTGGCTCTTGTATCCCAGAAACTAAACTAAAAAAAACACCTACCATCTTCTCAATGCCCCATTAGCCTCCATAACCTTTTCAGCAGATCCAGTCAAGTTTGCAAGATTACACACACAGAGAGAGAGAGAGAGAGAGAGAGAGAGAGAGAGAGAGAGAGAGATTGCTCCTTCTTCAACATCTTCCTGGCAGCTTTGGACCATCCTCCAATAAATGCCAAAGGGAGGCAGGGATGGAGGAAAAGGGGGGAGAGCCCAATGCACAGAGAAACTCCCCTCAAGCCAGAATGGCTCTGCCAAGTTCAAAAGGTGAAATAAATGAATCTTTACACATTATAAGAACAAAATCAACATTCTTCAGTGGCATAAAGTGCCTGGAAAAAGCAGCAAGTAAAAGCAGGTGTGAGGTGCTCCCTGTCAACTAACGACTGCTGATAAGCTTCCCATGCCTGGTTCTGCTTCATTTCAAACAAAATTGGGGCTGGGGGGGCAGGAGAAAGGGTGGGCAGGGGGAGAAAGGGAGAGTGGGGAGCAGTGGGAGGAGGAGGCAGAGCAGAAATAATTGCTGGAGCTCCGAGTTAGCTGAGAAAGCCTGGGGGCTAAGATCAGCGAGAGAGATTTCATCCTCTTCCTTTTATTTCTATAACCTTAAACGTTCTGCTATTATAAAAGTCATCCTGTCAGCTTCCCCTCAAGCTTCAACAGCGGGCCCGTTTTCAAATTGTATCAATTGGCAAAGTGCTGGGCTGAAGGATTTTCATCTTGATGTTAAGGGTTGACGCTTTAAAGATGAATATATATATATATATGTGTCCAATTCCAGCAACCTGATCTGTTAAAAGATGGATCCACAAGTCGCTTATCCCAAGGAGGTGTTTCTAATAACATATGGTCATAAGAAGAGCCCTGATGGATCAGACCAAAGACCTATCTAGCCCAGGACTTATTTACTTACTTATTTCCGATATTTATAGATGACTTCCCCCCATGAATGGTCTCAAAGCGGTTTACAGGGCAATCAATAAAACAGTGTGTCAGTCAAATAATATGGGGTTTAAAGCGGTGAAAACCATAGGTGGAATCGTGAAAGAGGTGTAATGCAACTTACTTAAAAAACCGGCTGGAACCAAAAGGTCTTTGTCAGGTGCCAGAAGTTCAACAGGGAGGGGGCATGTCTTATCTCAGCTGGGAGGGACTTCCACAGAGTCAGGCCCACAGCAGTGAATCATACCTCTTGGATACAAGTCATGTATCTGAGCCGCAGAAGACCACTTAACAGAGACTCCCACAATGATCTCAGTGATTGAGCAGGGATATAAGGAATCAGAAGGTATCATGGACCCAAGTTGTTAAAGGCCTTGTAAATTAATACAAGAACCTTGAACATGGCCTAGTAACACATGGAGAGACAGTGCAAGCTTCTAATATTGCATTCAGACATGGGGAATATTGAATTTGTTTTCCTGATTCTGTTTTCTAATGTTCCTTCCACACTGTGTCATTGGACAACATGGCTACTCCTCCACCTATCCACGTTTACTTCAGTTCCCCCCTGATTTTCACTTGAAAACTATATATAAATGCTGGTAAAAGGTAAAGGTAAAGGTACCCCTGACCGTTAGGTCCAGTCGCAGATGACTCTGGAGTTGTGCACTCATCTCACTCTATAGCATAGCTGTCAACCTTCCCCGTTTTTGTGGGAAATTCCCTTATTCCAGCACCATTTCCTGCTGCTTCCTGCTGCTATCCCGGATTGGTAGATATCCCGTAGACTGTCCCCGGGACAGGTGAGGCTTCTGATACCTTATTTTCGAGGCTGCTGATTCCTTATTTTCAAAACTGAAAGTTGACAGCTATGCTCTATAGGACGAGGGAGCTGGCGTTTGTCCGCAGACAGCTTCCGGGTCATGTGGCCAGCATGACTAAGCTGCTTCTGGCAAACCAGAGCAGCGCACGGAAACGCCATTTAACTTCCTGTCGGAGCGGTACCTATTTATCTACTTATACTTTGACATGCTTTCGAACTGCTAGGTTGGCAGGAGCTGGGACCAAGCAATGGGAGCTCACTCTGTTGTGGGGATTCGAACCACCGACCTTCTGATCGGCAAGCCCAAGAGGCTCAGTGCTTTAGACTACAGTGCCACCCACGTCCCCTTATAAATGCTGGCACACCACCACAAATTTCATCACTGCACTCCCATTATTTTCCAGGTTAAGGGAGCTGCAAACAGATTTTTTCTTGAATCACATAGCATGAAAATGCGTGCTAAAATGCACTATATTCCATTAGTTTCCAGAAGAGGCTTTTGTGCCACGTGAAAGCTCAAATATAATGGAGAAAATTAACAGTTAGGGAAAGATCAGGGAAAGAGAACAAACTGCTGTGTGAATGCAGCCTCAGCACATACATACATGCATACGTAATTTTATTTGTATGCCGCCTTTCCACAGATCATACCTTGCCCAAGGCGGCTTACAATATGAAAAAAATACCTAACTACAACGTAACAAAAGTAGTCATAAGCAATAAATAAAACATTAAAAAATACACAACTAAACTGAACCATTTCCACAGAAATCACATAAAGATCAATCATAAAAACAACATCAGCGATAGCAGAAACAGCAACAACCCTACCAAGCAAAACACCCAAACAACACCCTGGTCTCCCAGGTCCTAGCCTGAAACTCTAACCACTACACCACACTGGCTCTCCATAATGTGTTTGTGGCACCCTAACAACTCACTTCCCATCAGATTGCCTAATCTTTCTTTCTTTCTTTTCTTAAGCTAGTGTTCATATAACACACTCTACACATTGTCTTACAAGTTGCCTTAGGTGGAGAGGTGGCAATTAAATATGATGGGTTTGCTCTGAGTAGAACTACCCTTGACCTCTGGACAGGGTTTCTAGGAAGGTCACTCCCCCTCCCCCCAATAAAGGCCCACTTCATAAGGACAGAAGACCAGCCCTGCTGGATCCACCCAGTAGCCCTCCTAGCCCAGCATCCTGCTCTCACAGTGGCCAACCAGATGGCCGTGGGAAGCCCTCGAAAGCAGGACCTGAGCACAAGAGCAATTCTCCCCACCTGAGATTCCCAGCAACTGGTATTCAGAGCAATACATCCATGCAAGTTATCACTTCCTAGTTTCTGATGCACATCCCTGAGAAATGACTGCCCCATTTTGCCACAGATGTCCTTTTGAGAACGTTGGTGGCACAAATATGAATAGCAGGCTGCAGTAAACTCTCTTCCCTTCCAACCCTCCTCCCTGCCTCCCCTTTCAGTCACCTTCTAGAGTGAGTTAATGCGGCCAAATGTGTTTGATTTGCAGCTATTCTCAATCGAAGCGTTGAGCCTCACAATGGATCTATTAAACGTTCTTATGCGGATTTAAAAAAAAGGAAATTATGAGCCTAACTAGATGTGGAACAGCCACATATGTTGTCTGCCATCTGCCCCATTAAATGTACAAAGCAGGGGGGAAGGTCTATTTTTTATATATATTAAAAGAAACATCAAAGGGGGTCAACATTTGGGTGAAAGAAGTTGAATCTTACCCTTTACCTGACTTCTATATCCCTGTAATCCATTGGACTTTCCTCCAAACTCAGTTCCCATTTAGAGGAAGGGTCATAGCTCAGTGGCACAGCATCCCAGGTCCAGTCTCCACATTTTCAGGTAGAACTAGGAATTATTCCATATGGAACCCTGAAGAGCAGCTGCCAGTCAGTTTAGGCAATGTTGAGCTAGATCACAGGTAGGCAAACTAAGGCCCGGCGGCCGGATCCAGCCCAATCGCCTTCTAAATCCTGCCTGTGGATGGTCTGGGAATTACATGAGTAGAATGTGTCCTTTTATTTCAAATGCATCTCTGGGTTATTTGTGGGGCCTGCCTGGTGTTTTTACATGAGTAGAATGTGTGCTTTTACAGTGGACGCTGGGTTGCGAACGTGATCCGTGCGGGAGGCACATTCGCAACCCGCAGCGCTGCATCTGCAAATGCGCAGGTCACGATTTGGCATTTCTGGGCATGCGCGAGCACCAAAACCCAGAAGTAACCCTTTCCAGTACTTCCGGGTTTCGGCGCATCCGTAACCCGAAAACGCGCAACTTGAAGCATCTGTAACCCAAGGTATGACTGTATTTAAAATGCATCTCTGGATTATTTGTGGGGCATAGGAATTCGTTCATCCCCCCCCCCCCAAATATAGTTCTGCTCCCCACAAGGTCTGAGGGACAGTGGACTGGCCCCCTGCTGAAAAAGTTTGAGCTAGATGGACCGACAGTCTGACTTGGTATAGCTTAGCTTTCTGTATTCCTATGTGAAGAGAACAAGGCTGGGAGAAAGTGATAAGGTAGTCTGGGTATATGAGGAAATTTGGCAATTCTTGGTCAAATTACTACACAGTAATTTTTAATTGAGATATCAACAGGGGAAGGAATGCTTCACCCTCCCTTCTCTGTCCACTGTGGTGCTGATGAAAATTCACCTTCCCCGACACCTAATATTTATTTCTTTATTAAGCAAAACCCCATCATGTGGCTTTGCTAATGACAGCATTAGCATCGTGTCTAGTTAGTTCCACAGATCTTTTCCAGGAAAAGAATTATCTACATACAGTGGTTCCTTGGGTTACAAACACCTCAGGTTACAAACACTTCAGATTACAGACTCCGCTAACCCGGAAGTAGTACCTCGGGTTAAGAACTTTACCTCAGGATGAGAACAGAAATCGTGTGGCTGCGGCATGGCGGCAGCAGGAGGCCCCATTAGCTAAAGTGGTACCTCAGGTTAAGAACGGTTTCAGGTCAAGAAGTTTGTTGTGGTATTCTCTTCCTTATTTGGTTGTGCAAACCTCTCTTCTGAATAATGCATTCTATAGGGTAGGGGGCACTGGGAGTGAGTTTCTAGAACCAAAGGTGTGGGGGACTGAAAAAGTTTGGAAACCACCGTGTTCCCCACCCAACCTAGTGTCCCCCCACTCCAAGAATTTGGGCTACAAAATTCCCATCATCACTCCTGCTTATTGGCCATGAGGCTGAAGCTAGTCATCACCCAAAGAGAGTGTCTGGTTGGAGAAGGCTGGGATAGAGAAAGCTGATGAAGAAATAGAGGGATAGAGCAATGATTATTATGTAGATAATTCTGTCTACCCTGGTGTGACCGAAAGACAGAACCAAGACTGATCAGTGCAGATGAAGAGACAGGCTATGCAAATAAAAGAAGTCTTGATTCTCAGTGGCTGGCATCACCACAGGAAGCAGGTTTAGCCTCCTGGTTTCTCAAAGTGCATTCCTTTACTTCCTCCCAAACTAAAATGATTCCCACCCATAGGAACAAACTCCTAGGGGACGGCCCCCCCAAAGTGGATGGGCATTGCCATTCAAATAGAGTGCATCATGTGATCGGTTATGCAGGGTGGGGCTTACCTGCTCCCCCAATATTTTATTCAAGTTGGCACCCCTGTTCCCACCCACCCAACCTAAGGCTCCATCTCCACACCACTTCGCAAAAAATTTAAAGTCCTTTTAAAATCTGTCCATGTTCTGTTCTTCTAATGTACGTATTTTTGTATGAATTTTTGCCTAATATCTTCTTTGGAGGAAATGAATTTTCCCCCAATATGATGCATTTTTGGTATGTTGTTTTCACTATTTTTATGCACACTCCCCCCCCAACGTATATGCATTTATTTCATTTTACATTTTGCCCAAATGATTTGTTTATAGGACTGCACCACTAAATTCAGAGAAGTCCAAATTTGAAAGGAGAGCTGTTTTTGTTTATTTCTTTGTTTTGGATAATGCAAAAAGTAGTTAGACTTGCATTAAATTGCGGCCGAAAGCAAATTTCTCCCCTATCTTTCCCACTCACATGAGACTAGAAACTGTCCTTTACCTCATCTGGCTGTGAGTGGCAGCAATCCCCCTTTCTGTTTCCCCTTATGGTCCTTGCAGTTTAGAAGCTCTTCCTCTCCAACTGCCCATTTCAAGTTTCCTCACTCTGGTTAATGGTAGGGCCAGCACTATCAAAGAGGTACAGAACGTACTGGACTCTTGCACTTTTAAAATGGTTGTCAAATAGAGGAAACTATTATTTTTTACTACTAGGGATGCTAGGAATGGACAATTCTGTCCATTTCAGTTTCTCATTTTTGTCCAGTCTTAAGTTTGGTTCTACACATTTCCATATCAGTTTGTCATTAAAAAAGAACAAAACAGTCCTCATGAAAATTCACCAGCATGTGAGTGCTAATTTATCCCAATGTACATGCTAGTTCGCTATTTTGCCTAATATATACCTTTTTGCTTCACCCCAGTACATGCAGTATGGTGTAATTGTTAGTGTGTCAGACTAGGACCTGGAGACCTGAGTTCAAATTTCCACTCTGTCATGAAGCCCACTGGTGACCTTGGGCCAGTAACTGCCTTTCAGCCTAACCGACATTACAGAGTTGTTGCAGGGATTAAACGAGGACAGGGAGATTCATGTATGCTACCTTGAGTTCATGGGTGGAAAATGTGGAATATCAATGCAATAAAGAAATAAATTTTGGACACATGGCTTGGCTAGAGAATTGCACTGCAAAAAAAATTCAGAGAAGTGCAAATTTCAAAGGATGACTGTGTTTCAGTTCATGTGCTGTTTTGGAAAGCACAAATCAGGGCAGTTTGCTTTTAAATGCCAACTGAAATAAAAATTTCTCCTCATTCGTACCTGCAACAATTTGCTGAACTAAATAATAATAGTGCAATGTTCCTCCATAAACCCAGATGAGGTTCCGCATCCAGTCATCCTGCTTCCCGATTCCATGCTTGTTGACAAAAGCTTAAACGCAGCAAAGCTACTGCAAATTCAAAAAAGGTGCCACATAAACAGTTTAAGTGGTACATACATAAACACCAACTCTAAAATGACTGTTGGGAACTCTTAGCTATAATTGGCATGTTTAAAGTGTGCATTTGGGTGTGGGTGGGTGCAGTCAAAGCCTTAAATGTTAGCCTTGTTTTTCCGGGGGGGGGGGGGTTGGTTGATAGAGGAGGGGTTGTGTTGAGAATGTCGACAGATTTGACAGAAACTGTCTTCATTGAGAAACCTTGTTTTGAAGTTCCTTTGGAAATAAATGGACAAAAGGAACAGGCCTAGCTCTGACAGGAGGCAGGGATTCCAGACTTCAAATGCAAACATTATGGGGGGAAAACAAGCAACATCTGCAAACAGTAAGTACTTATTTATATTTTATGGAGTGTGTGCTTGGGATTTTGACAGGTTTGGTTTTTTAAAAAGAGAGGGAGGGGGAAAGGAGAGACCGTTCTTATATTGGACTCAGACAAAGGGGTGAATGTCCCTTTTTAAAAATGCATTATGCCATTGAAAAGCAGTTGAAGGCGGCCGTCCAAGCCTCAGGTGAGACGGAGTGACCCCCTCCTAACCTGGTCTAACAAAACACATATGCAGCATTTGCAAGAGAACAGTTTACCGCTAGTTTCTCAAGGTCAGGACAAGGCAGACACTGGAGGGTTAGCATTCTGCAAGCTTTTTCCCCTGGCTGCCAGAGGCGCCTTTGAACTTTTCCCTTTTGAACAAATAGGAAGCGAAACTGTGAGGAAACAAGCGCTTGGAATCACAGAGAGGAGAAACACACACAAAGAGAGAGCGAGGACTGAAGAGAGAGAGAGAGCTGGAGAGAGAAAATAATCCAACTTTCAAGCTAGCCAAAAAGAGGCTTCCCATTTAATTTGAGGTTTTAAAATAGGTCCTTGCTTAGCGTGAAATGTTTACAAGTGCCACCCTCTTCCTCCACAGGTTTATCCTTTTCTTTTTCAAATAAATTTATCTAGCTAACTAACTAACAACTAAGGCCACTTGGCAGGTATGCTGTGCTGAGTGCTATGAAATATTTAGTGAGGCAATAGCGACTCCCTGGGCAGCATAAGAAAACCACAATTATAGTTGGAGAGAAAGCCAGGAGCAAACAGAGGAAGTAGGGTGTGTGTGTGTGTGTGTGTGTGTGTGTGTGTAGGGAAGTGGAGGGGGCATGGAGTACAAAGAGAGATAAAGGTGAAGCTTTCATCGGATCTTCCTGTCCAATAATACACTCAAGCTTGATCCATATGTTGTGCTGGCTGCAGTTTGCAGAGGGGCAAGGAATCAAAGTGTCGCGGCTCTCCAAAATGTCAATCGCTCTCTAGTAAGGAATGTTGTCTAACATTTTCTCTTACATTGCTAAAGAATTTGCCTCGCGGCACAATTTGGAAGAGCCCTTTCCTTCCAAAATGCACACATCATCTACATATATGATACATCCCAGCGAGGAACAAGGCCCGCTTGTGTCAAGAGTGTGTAATATGATAACACAGTGGACTTCCCCGCTCCCTACAACAGTGGAAGGAAATGGATATCTTGATGAAAACGGGTCCTTCGCCACACCTCTCAGGTTACTGAACCCTTTTCTACAAACAGACAGTGCCGCAAGCCACTTCCTGGTCAGCATGATCTAAGGGAGGGTTCACCACCAAGGAGGGAAACTGGAGACATCTCAGCTTCTCACTGTCGCTAATATTTCCCTAATCCTCCACCAGTGACCCCAGGATTGACTCACAAAAAGGAAAGCTAATTTTGCTGTGCTCTTGCCATATCTGTGTATCACATGCCTTTGCATTCACCACCCATCTGCCTGATTTCAAGGCACCCATTTCTTTCTTTCTCTATCTCACCCCTGGGGGTAGCCAATCTCAAAATAAGCCATTTATTGCAAAGCTGGTTCTGAGGTCCCCAACACGGTGCCCATGGGCATTGTGGCACCATCAGGCACCTTTTTTGGCACCCATCAAGGCCAATTATGTTTAGTTGAGGCGAGGCTGCTTATTTTGCAGTGTAGTGGGGTCATGACGCTCACCTGACCTCTGGGGGTCAGTCGCATTGCTGGTAGAGTGGGAAGGGCGAGGTAGCAGCAGGATCTGTGTGGTGCAAATGCATCAGCAAGAGTATCCCATTGGCTTTGCTGGTCCATTTGCATTGCACCAACTTCACCGCAGCTTCACCCCTTCTCCTCTGCTTCCTGGTAAGCAGCAACAATGCAGCCAACCAGAAGCCAGGCTAGCATTGCCAGACCATCATGCTGTCCACTGCTGAGCACAGGCCATCACGATCAGCATCCATTGATGGCCTTATTCTTTCTACTTTCCCAAGCATTCCAACATGTTTCATAGTTGGTCAGTTGCGTATTTGATGGCTTTCTCTCATTTTTATAGATTTACGGGTTCTCAGTTGCTGCTTCTGTGATATCTGTATTGATTTTATATGATGCCATGCCATATTGTTTTATTGCACGTCTCCCTAGGAATCTTGCAGCAGAAAGATGCTTATAAATGTATTAAATCATTTTTTTAAAGGAATAATGGATGCTTAATTAGGAGCTTGGGGAAACACTGCTAGGTTTGAACTGGTCCTGGAAGACCCTTTGTACAGTTTACTCCTATGCCTTCTCTGGATCCAAAATGTCTTCTTGTCAGGTGATAGCCATGTAACATTTGCCTCCCCTCCTAACGCACAGGAACAGATTGGGACACTAAAGAGTTCATATGGAATATTTAATGGAAAACTGGCACCATTTCTTTCCCTTCAGAGGAGAATATATCATTCCCAGGTGGCTCTGAGTCCCCTCTAGTCACTAACTGTAAACAGCAACAGAAATCAAAAAGTCACAAGGGTGCAGCTGTCATTAGTATGTAAATTTTAAAAGCTCAGTCAAAACTATCAATATTTCCCACTTAATTTATTACTCTATGAAGATGGATGATAGTAAAGTGAAACATTGATTGTCAATGTTCTTTCAGAAAAAAATGGTGATGAAGAAAATACTCAAGGACAGCGACCTCAAAAAACAAACAAACCATCGTCTCAAAATTAATTATTGTATTTCATTCCTCTCTCGCTATTTTTCCTCCCTTTTTGCTGTTCAGTGCAATGCAGTTTGATTGCTTTTTAAAAAAAAATGAAGAAAAGGAATATACCATTTATGTAAAGAGCCATTTGAACATTGATTAGATGTAAAGGCAGGTTAGCATTTTTACAGTATCGACAGAAAGCCATTAACGGAGCAACCTATGGACATGGTCACTGAAAGTTAATCGAAGGGAATAGTAATTCAGTAGTGCTTTGCATGACAATCATGCAAGTTGAGTCCATCTGAGTCAGGGAGATGGAGCAGGGACTGATCCCCAGCAGGCCGGCAGCCGTCCCTTTTCAGCACACTGCATAATTCCTTTTATATTATCATCACTGGGTTTAAACCATCCTGAAAAATGCAGCGTTGTTGTCATTGCATTGTTACAACCCATGCATTTAGACATCGCAAATCGAATTCTAGGTTTCAATCCAAGCCACACTGGGGCTCCCTTCCAAGTAGATGTGCATAGGATGGAACTGATAGCTGGTGTTGAGCCATGACAAAACTAAAACAGCAAGGTAAAATGAAATCCTAAAACAGTATATGAACTGCAAACCATTTAAATCAACAGGATATAAGTAATCAAGGGATGACTTCCAACGTCAGTCCTACTCAGGGTAGACCCACTTTCAGTATCGATTATCACATAGGATACATACACACACCACTTTCTGACAACAAGGCCCTCAAGGCAGTTACAAGTGGGGTTTTTTTTAAAAAAGGTATGCAATAAAAAATTTAAAAGATGATAATAAAATGCAGAGAACTGCAATAAATAGGAGCAACCAGGAAACAAACATTTGTGGAGGAATGATACGGTAATTAAAGCAAGCTAAACTCCTGGCAAAATTGCTCACCTTAAGACCAAGAGAAAGAGAGGGAGGCAGACAATTGTGTTTGTATGCACATGAGTGCCTGTGTTCACACATGCAAGCTCACAAGACAAACATTATTAACTTGGGCCTTCTGATTTAAAATCCCAACACAGAGTATGTTGTCTGAGGGGCTTTGCCAAAGCTCCTGCGTTGTTTGTGGGTGTCGCATGAGTCAATTGCTCAACTTTCTCTATGGCTGTGCAATTTCAGTCACGAGTGCTTCTTAAAAGCAAAGTGTTGGGTTGTGGGAGAGTGAAGCTTGAGAAGCATGACCCTTGTTGAAGTGAGAAACTGCTCAATTTGAACTCTGAATACGGGATGCCTGCTAAAAGCCTGGTGTGATTCCTCCCCACCCCACTTTTTAAATAGAGCTCTCATGCTCTTCTATTTAAAGGAAATCAAAACTGGAAAAAACAACAACCAAGGATGCTAAAAGCTTTCAGGACACAAACTCAGAGGCGTTTAGCAAAGGTCAGCCCAGGCTGTGATGAAAGGAACGCTGAAGCATTTTGTGACCAGCAGAAGAAACTAGTATCGATGTTTGTGGAACTAAGTTAGCGGGTTAGGACTGCAGTCAGGGAGAGAAACTTGGTGACACAGAGAGAATGCATATATTAAGGGAACAGCTACCAGGAAGTGGCTCTGCACAAAGAGTATAGCAGCAGGGCAGGAGATATCTAGGAGTTGAACGCAATCTTGTTTCAAATTACTTGTTTTCTATGACTCCAATAATATCACTTGAAACACTTCAGGGGTGGGGAACCTCAGACCACATTTGGCCCTCAACCCTCTCAATGTGCCCCTCGGGATCCTCCCTAGGTCATGTCTCCTCTCAGGGGCCCCACTCTCTGACAATGCTTTTGCCTATCTGGAAAATGTGTCATTGAACTGTGACAACACCTCTTTGCTTGCCTGGAAGGAGAGTTGAGAGATGGGATGTGTGAGTGTAGAAAGCTCTGGTGTTTGCATGGCTGAAAGGTAGCCTGCAGGACAACAGAAGGGTCACATTCATTGCTGCCCTACATTTGCCTCTGGCCCCACCCACTGCTGGTATTTGGACCACAGAAGATAAGAGGGCTGCTGGCCCATCTAGTCCAGCATCCTGTTCTGATCAGACCCTGGAGATTTGAATTCATTTAATGTAGCTAGGTGTTCCCTTACCACCTCTTTTCCAATCTTGGGGTGCAACTCCCTCCATTAATCATTTATTCTTTTATCACCAGGTTGGGCACTGCCTTCCTTTTGGGTGAGAATATCACCCAACTTCTCCATGCAAAGAACCTACTGCTTGCATGTTCTTCTTCTTGCTTTGGGACAATACTTCTTGGGACCTGATTTTGTTAGTTTGGACTAATGTTAAGCCCAGCCAAACTGACAACTTTCCCTTCCACCATTCTGAGCCCCTTCACTCAGTGGAATGTTCTGTGTGCTCACAGCAGCTCAGCCAATCAGTGTCGGAGTCTTCACTGCCACATACGCAATCAAATATAGATCCTCTCTACCAGGTCTGGGGTTTTTTTTCTAACAAAGAGAATTAATATTTACTTCCTCCAGACTCTATTCTGCTCCCCCACCCACCCCCACCGCACCTGCCCCAATATTCAAAACATTTATTCAAGGTCCCTTATGGAATCAATGAGCCAAGCTTGAAGTTATTTGACATCTCAATTATTCCAAGGCCAATATAGAAAGCTATTTGGCGAGTGTCAATCAAGAGATCATGGGCGCTTACGACACCTGGGTGGGGAATCAGTGAAAGGGGAAATTTGGGGTCTGTCATGTCTTAATGCAAAATATCACTGATTATAAAAACCATTTTCATAAGGCACCTTTTTCCAGACACCCGTAAAGCCATTTCAAAGTTTATTGAAAATGATAACCATAAACATGGAACATGGTGTCAAAGCTTGCCTCTCTGCTAATTTAGCAGCATTGATTAAGTTATTTAGTGATGCTTTTGAATTGGATTGTCAGGTCTGGGCTCCAAGATGTGGGTATCGAAATTGCAAGCTTGTGTTGTCTTTTCAGTACACAGCTGAGCAGTATTAAAACCTTTCATTTCCACTCTAAAAAGGAAGAGATCTCTCATAAATATATCCAACTATGTCATATTCAGATCAGACCCACTGAATACAATGTATGTATTTTAGTTGTGTTAACTGATTTCAGTGGGTCTACTCTGAGTATGACTTAATCTACATTCAGAGAGCATTTTTTTCTGTTTTCCTAGCATTTCCTTCTCTGATCATTCTTGCTTTTTATGTGATTATTCATATGTTGTAAAAGCCACTTTTGGAAATCTAGTGGAATTTGGTGGATGTTTAGCACTCATTTCCATGTTTGATTTTTCCAGGGGTGTGTGTGTGTGGGAATCCATTTGCAACCTCATTAACTTGGAAAGCCTTGGGAGTTTTGCACTGTAATTTCACGCAATAACATTTGGGGCAGCATCCTGCCATACACTTCTTTCCTGCTGCTTGAAATTTAGCACGACATGGAAGTATATCCATCAAAAAGCCACAATTCCATAATACAACAGGTAATGGAACTGTAGGGTCAGTGAAATAGAAGTTTCCTCCTCCCCCTCCCCAAAATGATGGAGAGTCTCCAGGAAAAAAAATCTGTAAAGGGTCCTTCTTATGAGGAGGGTATAAGGAAAAAAGTCCCAAAAACTTTCTCAGGAAGAAAACAGTCTTCTGAGAAATTTTGGCTAGCTTTCATTTGTATCTAGAGCCAGATAATGAGGGCTGAAATGAAGAAGGAGGAAAAAGCCCACTAGCTTTAGGCTGCCAGCTTAACCATGTCTGCTCAGAAATAATTCCTGTTGAATTCAATGGGGTTTATTTCCAGGTAAGTGGGGGTAGGACTGCAGCCTAAGTATTTTTTGAAAGGCTTGCTGAGAGAAGCAAGGCAGACAGAAGCAAACCCTGTCATCAGTTCCATCTCATCTCCTAAGCTTAAACACACCTCACAGTGTCTCACTGGTTTTGGGGGAAAGCCCCCGGTATATTAAGGGCATCACACTTATTGACTTCATTTTTTAATATTAAACAGGTGGGACTCAATGGCCCCCATATTGACACTCCTAAGTCCATTAATGACCCCTGGTGACATCACTTTAATTTACGCTTTGAAAGGGAAACGGCAGCCTTATGAGTCAGGGGCCAGAGAGAATATTGCTTATATTAAAGAGCTGTATAAAAAGAACATCAGCCCTGACCCGCTGAGGCAAAGTTGATCACTCCAAACAATATTTCCAACTCTGCTGTACAGGAGAAATAATATTATGAAACGTCTGGGCTCCCTTCCAGCCAGAAAGGTTGAAAGATCCCTATGTTTATCTAAGTAAGGTGATGAGGTCCTTAATATTTAGTTGGGAGCTAAAGGGAAAGCAGCCTGATTCTAGGCTAAGCTCTGCAGATAGAAAGCGTATAATTGTAAAAGTCCCAGGCTACTGCATGACTGCCGAGCCATGTGTGTGTTCACCTTAATGTGTCAGCAAACATTGGCCGACAGCAGGCTGGGTGATGGTTGCCCTGTCTGCACTTTAGAGCTCTTGGCCAAATAATAGCAGGGAGGGGCCATAGCTCAGAGCATCTGCTTTGCATGCAGAAGGTCCCAGGGTTCAATCCCCAGTGGCATCTCCCAGTAGGGCTGAAAAAGCCTGCCTGAAACCCAGGAGAACCGCTTCCATCTAGACACAATACTGAACTATATGGACTAATCGTGTAACTTAGTACCAGGCAGCATCCTATGTTCTCAATACACCCAAGCAGATTCCCAGTGTTGGACCAGCCGACGAATGTTCACTCACACACCTGCTGCTATCATATATCAACCGGAAGCCCTAAATGGCTCTTAGGAGGGTTGATGCCTTATTCCTGAAATTGTTGCCATGCCTTTAAAAGCTGGGCAGCAGGCAGAAATTCCACTGGTGAAACTCTGCTAACATATTTGAATAGCAGGTACTAATCCCACCGGGGAAGACAGGAAACTGCCTTTATCTTGAATCAGGTCATTGCCTCAGCTAAGGGGCAGGGAACCTGTAGTCCTCCAGATATGGAGATTAAATCCCATAAACTCTAACCATTGGCCATGCGGGCTAGGGGTAATGAGGGTTGAAACCCAATAACAGTTTCCCCACCCCAGTCTACACTGATTGAGAGGCACCATCCAGGGCATCTGGTAGGGGGGAAAAGTCTTTCCTGTCAACTTTTGCCTCCTACTATACCTGTTTTTGCAAGACATTTCCCCAAATACAATACATTTTTGTATGTTATCTGCAAAAAAATGTGCCATTTATTCTCACTTTCCCCGAATACAAATATTTTTGTAGCCACGCTTGGGTGGGAAAACTGCATTGCAAAATTCAAGGAAGTGCGAATTTCAAAGGATTTTGCTTCATGCAGTTGTAGGAAGTGCAAATTATGGATGTAGTTTCTCCCCCAACCCTGTTGGGTACGCTAGGGTTTTGTTTTCTTTTGTTTTCATAATGCCCATAATTTAACCCTCAAATACCCCATAAAAATAAAGGATTCTAGAATGACAGCCATGCTGCAGAAACAAAGCTTGCTGCTTCCACTGACACCAGCAGCCTTAAAAAAAATGTTAACGAGAGGCTAAAAATGAACATGAATGTGAGTAATGAAACAAACACCAAGTTAATGAATGAACAATGAAACAAATCCTCCACTCCATTAATGATTAAATGAAGATCTTTTAGCAATGAAAATGAATGGACTAATGGAAAGGGGATGGAATCTTGTATAGACCTAGATTTCCTTGGGCCACTTCTGATGGAGGCTGTGTCAGGCTGTAACACTAAACTGAGGGTGGCTGACCTGTGGCCCTCCAGATGATGTCAAAGTCCAACTCCCATCAGCTTGAGCTGATGGCCAGAGCTGATGAGAGTCCAACAGTACCTAAAGCAGTGCAGCCTAGTGCCCCCGCCATCACTAAACCATTGTTTAGTGTGTCATAGGTCCTTTTATGCATCATGCATTGGATTCCAATGTGCAAATGTAGTAGTAGTAGTAATTGATAATCATTTTCCTTTTTATCTTTTACAACCATCTCAAAGTCCTGCCCTTCCTTAACATCATATGCAGGACTGGTCCAAACATTAGCAGGGTGTGGCAGCAATGGCAGGCAGAGGATGCTGGGAACATCCTGCCTAGCTGTCCCCCCATCAGAGGGGTGGTGTGCCTTATCCTCACCTGTCGCTCTCAGGTGTAGCTGAAGATGCTGTTCCATTGCTAGTGTTTAAAGTAAGACTGAACTGCCAGTTCATTCAGCTTCTGTACATGTAATTGGAGCTGGAAGAAGAAAGCCAGGTACTACCTTGTCCTTTGCCTCAGGCTGCAAAATGTCTTGTGCCGGCCCTGATCTTTGATCACCTTATGCCCCACGTAGGCAAAAACATCTCTGTCCTTTTTTCCTTTGCCTCCCCCCCTTCCTCTCTTTTCCTGGGCACCGGCCCAGCCTGTTTCCGCAGCAGCTCCAGAGCACACAGTGCAATTTAAAGATATTGGCAGCCAGCTTTCAATAATTCCCTGTTAGATTACTGTCTGCGGAAGAGTATATATAACACAACAGCTACAAATGCTCGGAGCAAAATCTTCAATAACAACTCCGTGCTTATGATAACTTTCCCAATTTCCTGCGCCGACACCACCCCTCTCTCTTTTGCTCGCCTCCGTAGCAGCTTGTTTCTATATTGAACATCTGCCTTGGGATCGACTGTCACAAAAAGTAATAAACACATCAATCCAAAAGAAAGAATATTGTTGCAGCTTCTCTCTCCAGCACCCTCCCCCCCTCAAACCCTTCCCGAAACCAGCTACCCCCACCTCCTCTGACTACTTAACCAATCAAATTGGCAGCTGGCAGCGTGAAACTAAAGAGAGGAAGACTCAGAGGCGCATTTGAGCGCAGGACATTCCTAACGATCCTGCACACCTGCTGCCATTTTGCACACTCAAAACTGCCAGCGCAATCTTAATAAGTTAATTACCATTTGAAGTGCCAATTATGGATTTCAACCTTTGTTTACAGGTATCAAGCAATGGGATTAATTTGTAAAGCTGTTGCTGAGCCAATATTTTGACAGCTATTCCTTTGATTTCATTGAGAGCTGCAGGAAATGAAGAGGGAGGGGTGTGTGTGTGTGGAGGGGAGGCCCTCTTTAACAAAATATAAGGGAAAAGAGCAATAAGCAAAAGCCTTGTCGCTTATTACCAATAGACCCACAACACGGTGAAAGTGACAGTAATTAACATTGTTCTCACTTTCCCCCTCAGGCTTTGGCAAACACAATGACAACACCTGAAAGGAACAACAAAAGCAATTTGCCATTCCCACTTATCCTAATATAAATATCCACAGATTATTCAAACGCGATGGAGATCAAATCTAATCTTGCCACACTGCTTGTAAATTACAGATTACATTTTTTTTCGCTGTCAAGTTTTATTGATTTCAGAGAAAGTAGCAGCAGCTGATCTGGGAGACCAATCTAAGAGCAAAATTACCTACAGGCATTTAAAACAAAATAAAATTAAAATGCTACCATACCTTGAAACTCAGTAATACAGACATCTTGCAATCTGTGAATAAAAAGTGTGTTTACTTTTAAGGTGTGCACAAGCACCTGGGAATGAGGCTTTATGCAATGGGCAGCCTCTAAGTGACTGTAGCAGCTAAATTCCAACAGCTGCTCCCAGCCATAAGCAGAAAGCCCTCTTCCATCAGCTGCTCATCATTCAATTGCTCACCTGCTGCTGTCTTTGTTGTTACTCCTGGGGTTGCCATCATAGCACCCATGGGTGCAGTGGCACCTTTTGAGGACTTCTCCTGAAACCTGTAAAGCATCTGAGTCCTGCCACTTACTGTCCCTTCTTAAGATGGCAAGAGTGGTTACCTTACCCCTCCTTGAGAAGTGCAAATAAATGAAAGAGGAAGCTCTTTCCCAGTTCTTCCTTCGACTCTATAGGATTTCAAGGCCCAGGGCAACACCTGAGTGGAGAATGTGGAGCACCCAAGAGGGTAGGAAGGAAAGGGGAGTGATCTGGAAAACTAGAGGGAGGGACATGGAGTGAATAGAGGAGAGAAAGTCAGGTGCCACGGCCATCAGCAGAGGAGATGGAGTGGAATGAGCATTATGTGAGCACGGGGAGAGAGAACATAAGGAGGGATCTGCTGGATCAGGCCAGTAGCCCATCTAGTCCAGCTTCCTGTTCTCAGTGCCCAACCCGGTGCCAGTGTGAAGCCCGAAAGCAGCCCTCCCCCCACCTGTGATTCCCAGCAACTGATGTTCAGAGGCATACTGCCTCTGATAGTGGAGGTAGAATAAAGCTGTCATGGCTAATAGCCATCAATAATTTTAGCTTCCATGAATTTGTCTAAGCCACAGGTGGGGAACCTTTGGCCCTCCAGATTTCCGGAACTACAACTCCCATCAGCTCCAGCCAGAGAGGCAAGTCTGTATCAATCCTCATCATTTTTACAAGGGTTGCTCTCAAGTTGTTGTTGTTGTTTAGCCGTTTAGTCGTGTCCGACTCTTCGTGACCCCATGGACCAGAGCACGCCAAGCACTCCTATCTTCCACTGCCTCCCACAGTTTGGTCAAACTCATGTTAGTAGCTTCGAGAACACTGTCCAACCATCTCATCTTCTGTCATCTTCTCCTTGTGCCCTCAATCTTGCCCTCAAAGCCACCACCCAATCAAAGGCACTGCTGTCACTGCAGACGATACGCAACCTGAGCAGGTGATGCTGAGAAATTTCTCAAAATTCCAAATGTGCTTACTGGTCACCCATGTTTCAAGTGTCAGCAATAAGCACAGGTGGAGGAACATGGGAGGAACGGCAGCAGTAGCTCTGAGGGAAAGTGTTGGAAGGGTGATCTCTGTCAGAACTGTTAGCTGCTACAGTCATGCAGAAGCTTTTCCACCACATGCATCTTTGCTTAAATGTCTTGCTAACTGAGCGTAGGCTAAGGCAGCCAGGTTACAATCTTGGCACTTACTTCTGTAATGGGCCTCAGGGCAACTTGCCCCCTGGGTATACCCTAATCGGATCTCATCTGACCAGCACTGGAAAGCAAAAATTGTAATAGCAGGGGAACATAGCAAGCTGCTTCATTGGTCCACCAATGGTCTGCCTAGCTCAGTGTTCACACATCTAACTCAGTTTTGTCTACACAAACTGGTAGTAGTTCCTTAGAATGGCTCTCCAGAGTTTTGGGCAGGAATCTTTTCCAGCCCTACCCAAAGATACAAGGGAGTGAAGCGGGGAACTTTTGCATGCAAAGCATATGCTGTATGTAGCCCATTTGCCCTGTTCAGGAAGGCTGGACAATGAAGCAACTCAGAATGGGAGATTATGCAGCAGCCGGAGGCTCCACCCCTTCCTGGACCTCAACTACACCCTGATCAAAGAGGCACCTCCACGTACTTCCTGAGAATCCTCCTGGGTAGCTAGTCAGACACTTGGGCAACAGCTCTGCCTCACCATCTCCTCTTCTCCTGTGGCCCTGGGGGGAGGTTGCAGGGTCTCCTGAGTGCCAACCAGGCACCTGGGCAGCTGGCATGAGGATTTCAAGTTCTTCAGCAGAGATGTCTAGATCTGATAACTCATCCAAGTCGCTGGCAATGTGGAGATCTGCTGGAGGTCCCAGTTCTTATTGCCCATCATCTGGGAAGATTCAAAGTCCGTGCTGAACCCTGACACTAAATTGTGGCCATTTCCAAAATGGAGAGTGTGGCTTTTCAGCAAGCAATAGAGCCTTAACTTGATCATAAACACCAAATCCCCAGTTCATAGTTTCCCTTCCCTTGAAATGAGTTACTGTTTGGAATCCTAACCTTTTTTTTAAAGCGGATACTTACATACCGGTAGATCAAGGCTGGGATATGATTCTCCACTTTTCCATTACCAAGCTTCTTCCAACACAGCAAACATCAAAAGCAAAATTGCCTGTCAAAGCAGCTGTCTTCCTAGCAAGCGTGACACAGTGAAAGTCAAGTTGGAGTTGAGAGTCTCTCTCTTTTCTTTCTTTCTTCCCCTCCAAGGGAAGAAGGTGTTCCGTTTTTAATATACAAAAGCATGCCAATTTCCCGGAGCCGGCATGGCAGTCAAGGAGTGTGAGCAATGCCTTCGACAACAATAGCCAGAGGGCACTTTAGGCTCCGCAACTCACCTCCCCGATTGGAGCTGAGAAGAACTACAATCGGGAGATGAACGAAAAATAAATAAAGTGCCAATTTCACCCGAAGCTTTTTCCTATATTGCAAAGACTCCACTCCTGCCTGAATTGGATTCTGTCATGAAACATTAATTGAGTGAGACAACTAAATATTAATAGAAGACTAGCAATAAATAAATAAATAATAGGTGCCCACCTTTTTGGTATCTGGGCGTGCAAATCTCTCCTCTTCCTCCCCATGTTGCAGGGGACCCCCAGGTTGCATTAACTGGGAGGAAGCACCTTCATTTCCCCCAATGAAATGAAATTTCCTTAGTCTAGGGGGCCTAGACTAAGCCCTCGCTGCCAAGCTGGCTCTGAATTGGCAAGCCCAGGGACAAAGGAAGGGGCTCTGAGTCCAGCAAGTGTGCTATGAGCCAGCTTTTGGGTGGGTGGCTTTATAAAAGAGGATTAGAAAAATTCATGGAAGATAAGGCTATGAGTGGCTTCTAGCCCTGATGGCTGTGTTCTCCTGAATGCCAGCTGCTGGAGCTGCAGAAGGGCAGAGCACTGTTGCATTCAAGGATTACTTGTGTGCTCCCCGTAGGCATCTGATTGGCCACTGTGAAAACAAGACTCTGGACTAGATGGACCCCCTTTGGCCTGACCCAGCAGGTTCTTCTTAGGCTCTTGCTTTCTTCTGTTCTTCTGAGACAATTAGAATCATAGAATCATAGTATGGTTGGAATGGGACCCTGAGGATCATCTAGTACAACCCCCTGCAATGCAGGAATCTTTTGCCCAGCACCGAACTCGAACCCACAACCCTGAGATTAACAGCCTTATGCTCTACTGACTGAGCTATCCCAGCTTAGGTTTGTTCACACATTATACTGAACACAGGCAGAAGCTACCTCTGCACATGTGTTAAATTTGCAAGTTTGTACAGCTCAACCCTGGTGTACACAGATTGTACCCTGGTCGGATGTTACGTGTGAATAACCATATGTACGAGTGCACAGCTCAGCTGATTCATGCGCAGGTACACAGATGGAACACACACTGGATGCAACACTGATTTAGTATTCATTTTATTTACAGCACTCTACATATTTTCCATAAAATCAAACATACATTAAAATTATCAATAAAAACCAGGGTTAAAAACAAGCTAACCACCTTCTTCTTCTTCTTTGTTTTTTCTACAAAATATAAATAAAACCAGCCATTAAAAATATTCATTATAAATTAAAATTACATATTAACATACATGTCCACTTTAGTTAAGGAGATAAGTGCTCTGGTTAACAGTCGTCCTTCTGATGCCTTCCAGCGGACACTCCAATGTGCAAGACAGTAGAAAATATCTGCGTAGGAAGATAAGAAGCTGCCTTGCACTGAGTAGACCATTGGTCCATCTAGCTCAGCACACTGACTATAAGTAGCTCTCCAGGATTTCAGATAGGAACATCTCTCAGTCTTACCTGGAGATGCCAGATAGATATTACACACAGGACCTTCTGCATGCAAAGTAGATGCTCTGCCACTGAGCTATGACCCTTCCTCAGTTGTAGCCCAAATACTAGAGCTTATGGGAGTTGTAGTCCAAAACAACTGGCAGGCACCAGACTGGGGAGGCGAATAATGCTGGCATAATGTGTCCTTCCAGATTCATCCATGCGTTATATTTTCAGGTGCTCCTTTTAAAGAATACTTTGGGTCTACATAAAAAAGATACAATGTGTGAAGCAGCCCTAAGAGTCTCCCTCCCTCCATCTCTCTCATTTTCTCTCCTGTTGAGGGTCACCCCCACGACCATGGAGAGCAATACTCTGTTTCAGAGCACATTATCACTGATTGGCATTCAAAGTGACTTCATTGAGCGCTTCTCTGGCCTCCTAATGCAGATGAGGTCTAAAAACCTTTCCCCCATCTGCCTCCGAGGCTTAAGTACATGAGATCCCGGTGCCATTGCGCTAGCTTATATTTTAGCACTAGGCACAGCTGAGAAGATTTATGCCCCTCCACGTGACTGTCCCATCCATCCATCACTATTAGCCACAATAAAATCTTTCTCCTTGTTTTTAAAAGCCCTTTGAGTTAGATTCCATTATGGAGTTAACATATCACAGATGGTCAAGCTGTCATTCAATGCAAAAAGAGAAAGGGGTGGTGGAAAGCAATGCTTTGCCGTCTTAGGATGCTGATTAACCAGAGATCAGGATGGTTGACCCGCCCTCTGTGAGCTTCAACACATTGAGAGCTCTGCATGCGAAGCCAGGGAGAATCCTCATCTGAGGGGAATGGCATTCCTGTTCCAAAACGTCCGAGGCACCATGAGATGATCCTGCTGGATCAGCCCAATGGCCCATCTAGTCCAGCATCCTGTTCTTCCAGATGCCTCTGGAAAACCTGCAAGCAGGACCCATGCAGAAGTGCACTCTCCCCTCCTGTGGTTTCCAGCAACTGGCTGGAACCATACCACCTCCAACCATGAAGGCAGAGCATAGCCATCACGGATAGCAGCCATTGATACCTCTCTGTTCCATGAATTTCTCTAATCCTCTTTTAAAGCCATCCAACTTGGTGGCCATCACTGCCTCCTGTGGGAGCGAGTTCCATTGTTTAACTCTGCACTGCATGGAGAAGTCCATTCTTTTACCTGCCCTGACTCTTCCCACCTTGAGCTTCATTGAATGCCCATGAGTTCTGGTGTTATGAGTGTAGGAGGAAATCTTTTCTGTATCCACTTTCTTCATGCCATGCATAATTTTATAAATTTTTGTCATGGCAGTTCTTACTTGCCTTTTCTCTAAATGAAAAAGTCTCAAAATGTTCTATGAAGCGGTATATAAATTGTTGAAACAAACAAATGGGTAGTCAAGATGGTGCCCTCCAGATGTTGTTGGACTCCAACTCCCATCAGCCCCAGCCAGCATGGCCACTGGTGATGGATGATGGGAATTGTACCCTAACAACTTCCAGATGGTGTCTTGTTGACTCACCTTGGTCTACAATATCTCAGTGCTGATTACATTATCTGACAGAAGCTGTCTAAGGTTGCAGACAGGAGTTCTTCCCGCAGCCCTACCTAGAGATACTATGGGTTGAATATTGGAACCTGGTGCCCTATAACTGAGCCAAAACTCCTCTTTCTAAAATAGGAACATAGGAAGTAAGCATCAGATGTTGCCTTATACAGAGTCAGAAAGTCTTTCCCAGTCTTACCTGGAGATGCCAGGGATTAAACTGAGGACCTTCTGCATGCAAAGCAGATGCTTTGCCACTGAGCTATGGCCCTTCCCTTAAATTGTTCAGCGTCAATGGGCTAATAGCAAAAGAAAACAATCGCCTTTGACGTCCACAAACGCAGGGCCTACCACACAGGTGCCATGTTTTACAACCCCACTCTATCTTGTCATTCACGAGAGTTCCCCGAACAAATTGCCTGTCATATTTGAAGATAAAACCTGACAGTGGCAGAGCTGACAAGTTGTCCTCAACCCTGACATACAACACAGAAAACTTGAATTTCACTCGACTCTGCTGTGGATGGGCTTGTCTTCAGAGATTCGTGGCAGAGCAGAGCACCAGCAGGAAAGAAAAAGAAAGGAAGGGAAGATTTCAAAATACCTCCAACTGAATGTCAGTCTTTATTTTTTTTTAAAAAAAATATATATGGCTTTATATAGGGTTCTAAGCACTAGTTTGGCCTTCCTCATTTACTTATTTTACCACTGCCCCCCCCCCTTTTACACCCCATGTTGTATGTCTCTGTAAAAATAATAACACAGGGGTCTTTTAAGTAATGAAAACACTGAAGCAAAAGGGGGGGTGAGATACATTTTCATTACTCTTTAATACAGAAATGTATTTTCTTTTATAGGCCATTTCATTTAAAATATATATAGAAAAAAAGCCCTGGAGGTATCCCTAAGAATATGTTCTATAAATAAACACTAAACAGCAATTACCTGGCAGTTTCAGTAATTATAGATCTCATGCTTCCTCAGTGGCTTGCCTTGCGAAGCTATTGGATTCTGCCTCGAAAATTACCATAAAGATTCTGCCTTAGATAAACAGATAAGGTTACATCTATTTGCAGGAGCCTTTCTAATTACCAGAGAGGATAGCTGGGGATTGCAAACTTAATGATATTTTGCTATTGCACATGACTGACAAGTTAGATCTGTTGGAGAGCGCATCTGACCACTGATCCTTTAGTGAACACAGGGAGTTGTCTTAAACCAAGTCAGACCATTGGTCCATCTATCTCAGTGTTATCTACCCTGGGTGCTATCCAACTGACTTATTCCGTCAGCACAAGGATTTCCACTTGTGCAGTGGAAATTCTCCCCCTCTCCTCAACCCATGCCCTCCCCAAAAATCAGCCCCAGAGCATTGGTGGAATCCCCCAGATTTAGTGGGCACATGCAAGGGGGAGAAAAGCTCCACTGTGCAAGCAGAAATCCTTGCGCTGATGGAACAAGTTGGCTGGATACCACCCAGCAGCAGTTTCAAAGGAGAGTCATTCCCAAACCTACCTGGAGATGCCAGGGATTGAACCTGGGACCTTATGCCTGCAAAGCTCTTCTGCTAAGCTGTGGCATGTCACTAATGGGAAGGTTTGGCCTCCTGGAAGAGAGCAAAAGCAGATTTGTAAAAGGATCTATATTTACATTTAGGGTGGCCACGTCGCCTAGAAGACAGCCCTCTGTTTAAAGTCCTCCAAGTCAAGGTTAACGATAAAGACCTATTAGACAGGTGAGTCAAGGCCTTGATGTTGCCTATTAAAAACGCTTTCCTTAAAAAGCAACCAGTTCCCAAGGGCCTGTTGGAATAAAACAAGGAAGGGTACAGTCTAACTTTCTCTAGGGAAGGGAGTTCCAAAGTCTGGGAGCTCAGTGTGGACAGAGGCCCTCAGCTTTGGATGTTCCATTCATACACACTTTAGGACTGTGCACACCCCCTACACTTAACGCATATGGCTTCCCCCAGGCCACACCCCTCAAAGATATCACATTCATGCCATACATTTAAAGCACATGGATCCCCCTAAGCATCCTTGGAACTGTAGTTTTCCACTTTCAGCACCCTTCAAAAACTAAAGTTCCCATGAGTTTTTTGGGGAAGTCATGTGCTTCCAATGTGTGGTGTGTACACAGTCTAAGTCTGGTGGCAGAGATGCATGAATAAAGATATGAGGTGACAACAACAAGAAAGGTCAGAAAAGCACTATATTCATCCTGACAGTTCCCATTGTTACCTTGCGATGTGTGGCTTATTGCCTGGGTTCTTCTTTGATGTGTTTTACTTTATATATATATAAAGCAAATGCTCAATGTTAAGGAAGTTAAGTGAGGAGATTTAGCCTTATAAAGACATAGAATTTTTCAAGGGAGGAAAAAACACACTGTTTTGGGGTTTGCCAGAAGAGAGGGTGTTGATCAGTAAAGCAATATAGCCATCACCTTCTGGCATAACATAACTCTTTCCTGTCGAAGTCTATCTAGAGCTTGAAATATCTGTCTTTGTAAACACCAAGCACTCACATTCAAAATGAGTTGTAGCCAGAGGGGATGCAGGAAAGAAAATTTAGGGTCTGGAATTTGGTTGGTATTCAGACAACGACAGCAGAGGCAGCTAAGGAGGAAGATTTTGTTCTGTGCAAGAAATTGCAGGTGCCAAGCTGATCAGTGCTTCACAGAGGCCCCTAAAAGAGCAGTGGGGGGAAATGGGGGCAGTGCCCCACCAACCACAGTCTGTGCTCAGCTAGCCCCCACCTGTCTACCTTCTGAATTACAACTAGCCCAGAGGCTGGTATTAACTTCTTAATTACAACTAGCCCAGGTACTGGTACAATGGCTGGTACTGGCAGACACCTTCCTCCTGCTTAGTCTCAGTGTTACCTTTGTAGAACTCAACTGGGAAGAGGATGGAGACAAAACTAGAATTAGTTGGCTGTGCATGCCATTGGATCTTTGGCTCCACCTACTGTTGGGCTCCCTGCCTTCCACCCTACCAGTCCCGTCACTTCTAAGGAAGTTGTGTGGAACTTGAGTTGGCTTTTGCAAAGGGCTTTGGTTATTATTATTATTACCTGTACTTCACCAGCAAATCTGTTCTTAATTTAGATTTATTTAATTTTAATTTTATTTAATTAATCTTAAATTTAAATTAAAAACAGTTAACACAGATTAGACTCACATCTCAGGTATCAAAGGTAAAGAAGAAACCAGACACTCCCATGTATGAAAAGTGTGCAGGGGCCCATTATTAAGATGACTATGTGCCCTAAGAGGCTGGATCAATGCACAATAATTTCTATAACTCAGCAGACCCGAATATTAACTGTGAGGATCAAGATCCCCTTGATCCCCTAAAGCCCAAGCAAACAGATGCACCTTCAGGCGACACTGCAAGATTATCAATTGGGGGACGACGACGACAACAAGTGTTCCTATTTGGGAACTCCACAAATAGGGTACCACAAGGCTTACAGTGGGATCCCCAACTGCAAGGAGAGAAAAAAGGCTTCCTGTTCTCTGTCTCTCTAATTGTAGATGTTGGACGTGGTTCCTGTTGGGAATATGGCAAGATGAAGGATGCTTGTAACCAGAGAGTACCAGCATCTCTTTGTTCAGAGGTGGGGAACCTGTGGGCCTCTAGATGCCCTTGGACTACAGCTGACCATGCTGGCTGTGCCTGATGGGAGCTGGAGCGCAGCAATATCTGGAGGGTGCCAGGTTCCCTACTTCTGTTGCTCAGACTGTTAGGCAAGCCCAACTCAGAGGAGTCAGGTCACATCACATGATCATCTATGGCAAATCAGCATAAAGGAAAGGAAATGGCTTCCTTGTTGGTGTTTCTGGTTTCATTGCATTTCCTTTCTTTTGCCAGAACTAGATGTTGGAATATAGGCTGAACCCCCACCCAATATTCCTCATTCTCCAGTTTGTGTTTTTATGTGGCATTAGTCTTTTAATTTAGTGCCTGGGCAGAACGATCCCCTTCCTTCCCCCGACCCCTTTTCTCCTACCCAGATGTGACCCGATCTACCTGCTTCAGAGACAATGGATGGGTTTTGACCCATGTTCTTGGAAGGTCGTTGAAGAGCTCATGCCTTGTGGAATGTGGTTCTTACCTCCGTGAATCATTGTAACTAAACGCTGTAATTATCATTCCCTTGAGCTGCATCAAATGTTATTTAACGGCCCGTCTTCTCATTGTGGCCTGTCTCTCAAAAGTCTTTGTGCCCAAGGGACTGGCAATCTATTACCGAAGGAACTGTTCTGACCCCATTAGCCAGGGAGGCAGAAGTAACTTTGAACTACAGACAATGGAGGTGCGAGAGGACCAGCATTGGCAAGGGAAGGAGATCAGCATTAGGAAAACATTAAATAATGGAAGGCCAATGTTGAGCTCTGGCACTGCCTGCTTTATAAATGACCCTCCTGATGTTCTGCACACAGGAACATAGAAGGAGCCTTGCTGGATCAGACCAAAGCTGGGTACTGTAGGGGCAGAGACACAGGTCACAAATTTGCCTCTGGATAAATTGAGATTGTTGCTGGCTGAAGTGTAGGAATGGGTGAATCTGTCAATTTCAGTTTCTTCCACGTCTCATTTTTCTCGCCTTAAATTCCATTCCTCACATTTCTACAGAGGTTTGTGATTTCAAAAAAGAAGAAGCAGCACTTGTGAAATTCATCAGCATTTTTAAAGAGAACTTCTACCACTGTATACATTTTTATATGCAATTTTACTTAATAGTGTGTGCTATATAATGCATTTTATTTTATTTTTGCCATTGTATCAGCTGATCTCCAGGGCTTGCGAAGTGCTGCACAATGACTCTATGTAAGCCTTGACAATCAGTGTAAAGCAGGCATAGGCAAACTCGGCCCTCCAGATGTTTTGGGACTACAACTCCCATCATCCCTAGCTAACAGGACCAGTGGTCAGGGATGATGGGAATTGTAGTCCCAAAACATCTGGAGGGCTGAGTTTGCCTATGCCTGGTGTAAAGAAGAAGAGGTTGGATTTGACATCTCACTTTATCACTACCCTAAGAGTCTCAAAGTGGCTAACATTCTCCTTTCCCTTCCTCCCCCACAACAAACACTCTGTGAGGTGAGTGGGGCTGAGACACTTCAAAGAAGTGTGACTAGCCCAAGGTCACCCAGCAGCTGCATGTGGAGGAGCAGGGAAGCAAACCCGGTTCCCCAGATTATGAGACTACCGCTCTTAACCCCTAGACCACACTGGCTCTCCTTACCTTGGAACTGATTTTTATTATGCATTCCTGACAACTTACAATTGTCTGGAATGGGGAGGCGCAAGCTATAAAGGTTATGCACATTTATAACAATGGCTCTCTTCTTAGTAACAGTGATGTTGCCCGGCTAGGTCTTCTAACTGACTTTGCTTCCTTTACTGGAGGTACAAGAATGCAAGAGCCTGCTGAGTCAGAGCAATGGTCCATACATTCCAGCATCCTGTTCTCACAGTGGCCAACCGGATGCCCAATACGGAAAGCTCACAGGCAGAACCAGATCATGACAGCACTCTCCCATCCTATGGTTTCCTGCGACTGGTATTTCTTTTTTTTTTTCTTTTTTCTTTTTTTTGCTGGTGGGAGGGGCAACAGAATTCCTTTGGAGAGGGATACGTTAGTGGGTATGGATATGGGTGAGCTCTTTAAAGTAAGTAGGTCATATTGCAACATCTTTCTAGATTTTATATTATTATTTACGCTATGACAATCTGCTGGAGCCTTGCAGTACCTCTATCAAGTGAAACCACGTAATGTTTAATGTTCTTTAGTGATTGCTTTATCAGGTAGTCCTAGAGGTTAAAGGAATAAAAAATAAACAAAAATAAGCTATTTGTTTTTCATGTAGCTAACTTAAATAAAGCAATGGCTCCGTACATAGCTTTCAGCTTCCTGAGGGTTTAAATACTCATAAAATGACAAGATGCATTTAAAAGCTACAAGTTCTATTAAGTTCCCTGGGCAGGATTTCATTTCCCCTTCTTATTAGAGGTCATTAAATTTACTAGATGTTAGTAAGATCCTTGTAAGCAGGCAATATGAAGGCTTGCTAAATCCATGTGCTACATATAATGATGCAGCTATAGAAATGATAATGAGCTGCAGAAATAAACCAAAGTCTTGGATTTTGTACGTTGGAACACAGTAGGCGATTCTTGGAAATTTGAGAACAATGCATGCTAATGCAGAGATAAGCCAGAGTTTGTCAGAGATGTGTTAATGCAAGCCCAAAATGGCCTCCTTTATTTTGCGCACACACACCCTGCTCTGAATGACATGGAAGTGGAGATGGTGAGCCAAGGTTTTTCAGGGGTGTGGGACTGAAAATCAGGGTGGGGAGGAGGCCAAACTCACCTGCCCCTTATTTGGTGCTTCTTTCAAACAGCCCGAGAATGACATTGGGTTTTAGTATGACTCTGCCCAAAGCTTCTGGGTAAATAAATAAAATGCAGCTCCCAGAATTATCTAGTGGACATCTCTTTTTTTATTGGTACCTATTAGTTCCCATAAATGATGCTATGTTAACACATAGCATTGTTGTCAGAGTCTGTTGGGGGGGGGAAAGATGGTGGCTATCATCAGATGGCTGATGAGTTTTGGTCCCACTGCAGTTTTGCCTTCACTAAAATGTACTGAGAGTTATCCCCTACTTCAACTTGAACCCTTTTCCATATTCACACTTCAGCTCTTTCATAGCACACTGAATATGGTACAATTTTAGCATTGATTTGTTCCACATTTGAGGCTGAATAAGTGGGAAAGTGGGGTATAAAGGTTTAAAAGCAAACATTGCTTTCTAGCTCGAAGAAGTCAGTCAAAAACATGGTGATGTTTATGAAAGAGTTAATTAAAAACTCACAAGTCAATGACTTTAGCCAAGCTAGGCATTTTGTTTATGCATCTGTTGTGTTTGGCAAAATGAAAGCAGAAGCTGAGAAGCACCATATAGAGGCTGATCTGTACCTCCTTAGAAACAGTGAAAAAACACTAATACCACCATGCAAAATCAAGCTTTCTAAGGAATACTGGGGGTGTTTAATGGAGCCCAAGTCATCAGACACACTTAGTTTCAAAGTTATGCCATTGCTTGCAGAAAGAAATCAATTGTCCAATATATTAAAAGCAAATCATTGCGGTTGTTAAAGCACTGGAATATTTTAAGCTTCAAATGTATTCAAACTAAATGAAATCTTTTCTTTTCTTCTTACTGCTAAAAAATCGTTCCACTGATCAAGGCAATATGCATGAAAAACACCAATGAGTTGTGGCTTGGTTTTGTTTTGTTTTTAAAGCAGGGAAGTTTGTAGGAAATGAAACATTCAGCACAGTAGCATTACCCTATTCAGTGTAACAAGAGATAACGGAAATCCTATACACCAAATTCTTCTTCTCTCTCTCTCTCTCTCTCTTTCTCTCTCCTCTAATCAAAGCAATGAATCAATATTGTTGACAGAGAATAAAGCATCTGAAGATCCATAATATGCTGTGGTGAGGCCAAAATCCAGCCTGAGCCATACCCAGAATTACTTATAGAAGCAAAACACAGTTGCAGAGAGGGAAAGTCAAGAATGAATTAATCCCTAGTAGAACGTAAGCTCTGTCCTCTAAATGCCTAGCGCTGGGATGGGAAACCTATTTCAGGCCAAGGGTCACATGCCCTCTTCAAGAGGTTGCATGTCAGTAGTGGGTGGGACCAAAGGCAAAAGTTGGCAGCGCCAAAATGTGAATTTTCGGGTCAGAGGAACCTTTGGCCCTCCCCATGTTGCTGAACTACAATTCCCAACATCCCTAGACATTGGTCATACAGTGGTGCCTCGCAAGACGAAATTAATCCGTTCCGCGAGTGTCTTCGTCTAGCGGTTTTTTCGTCTTGCGAAGCAACCCTATTAGCGGCTTAGCGGATTAGCGCTATTAGCGGTTTAGCGGCTATTAAAGGCTTATCGGCTTAGCGGATTAGCTGCTAAAAGGCTATTAAAGGCTTAGCGGCTTAGATAAAGGGGGGGGAGCGGAAAAAAAATCTCAAGACTCGCAAGACATTTTCGTCTTGCGAAGCAAGCCCATAGGGAAATTCGTCCTGCGAAGCAACTCAAAAATGGAAAACCCTTTCGTCTAGCGGGTTTTCCGTCTTGCGAGGCATTCGTCTTGCGGGGCACCACTGTACTTGCTTGGGCTGGTGGGAGCAACATCTGGAGAACCAAAGGATCCCCATGCCTGTGGTGTGCAAATTTCAAAGGAGGGTGTGTTTCGGTTCACATATTGTTTTGGAAACAGCAAATTCGGTAGGTTTGCCTTTAAATGTGAATTTAATCAATCCCCCCCCTCCAGCAATAGCAAACCCAAACAGAATGCCAAATGGGCAAGCTGAACCTAAGACCTCATTTCAATCTCTGCCAACAAGAGATCATGGTTGTGAATAGTGAACTGAGAATTGCACCATCCAAAACCAGGGGCTTTCTATGGCAAACTTTTAAGAATGTCCAATTATTACTTCCGTCTTCAGCCTAGTGAGATGATAAAAGGATTTCATTTTCTGCCAACAATTTCATTCTGCTAATGTAAAATCACCTTTAGATCTGATTTTGTTTTGGCTTTTTGTTGTTGTTATATATAGAAAAGAGCCCCATTGCCTTGAGCGTTTCACATTTGTATTGGCTCCATGTTTAGTTGAGAGCTTTTTGTAAAATTGATGAATATTGTCTAAAGGCAAGTGCAGACAGGCAAACAGATCTGTATCTCCCGTAATCCATTTAGCCTGACACACATGTGCCGGGGACCAATTTTACTGCAATTCTTTCAGCGATGATGAAAAGTAAATGCAGGCAAAGTCGTGAACTTCATTTTGCAAGGAACCCTTTTGCAATCTAATGAAAGTCGCTAAAGAGAGGCATCTCTCTTCCACCTGACCCTGGCCCTCCGCACACAGCGGAGTCAATAAACAAACACCAGGCTTAGGGAAAGGTTTGTGTTAAGAATGCTTTTGTTCATCAAATGATGGCCAGGTGGCACACAACTCCAGAAATTCTGAATAAAATATCTGCCTCATAAAGTCAAGTAAGTTGGAAAGAAGAAAGGGAGGGAGGGAGGGAGGTGTGTGTGTGTGTGTGTGTCATGAACTGGCAGGACTACAGGGAGGAAGAGGAGGAAGAGGATCCTGGTGAGGGGTGCAGCGGGTACTGGGTCACATCGGGGCAGGATGGGGATGGGGAAGGAGAGGTCGGTGTAGGTAGTACTCACAGAGGATGACCAGGGGCCAATACATGGAAAGCCGAGCAGCAGAACACCTCACCAGAGCCACACTGTGGGTCCTGAGACGTAAGGAACAGCAGGCAGAGCACTCCAGGAAGCAGTGGTAGGCCAGGGCCTGCAGCCCAGTTCACTAGCTGGCCAGGTGGGGAAGGAGGCATGTGATTCCTCAGCTGGGGCAAGCTGAGAGCAGGTGAGGGTCACATGTCTCCTCAAGCCCAGATGCTGCAATCAGAAGGCACAATATAAGAAGGCAGCAGAGCTGAGGTGCTGTGTCTGCTCAACTGGCAGCATTGAGCAGCCTCTCCTTGGACCATCACGGGTTTCTGCTTCATGCGTAATGCTGGACTGTGTCCTGATTTTGGACTTGGACTGACCCTGAACCTCGTTTCCTGACCTTTGGGCTTTGACTTCGGACCTTGGACTGTGGACTATTGTATATTTTTAGACCCCATCTTATCTCTGTGATTATAAATTGTAAGTTGTTATAAACAATTGTTAAACATTGTGATTTGTTGTAGCCTGCCCTGCAACCTTAGGGTGAGAGTGGGTATATATATTATTATTGGGAAATTGTTAGAAGTGTATTGGAAATATAGTGAATATTAAAATTTTATTTTACAAAAATAACTTTACAAAGAATGCATATGTGAGAGGCTGATAAAAACTGAAGCTGGTGCTGGACTCTGTGCACTGACAGGCCCAGCTCAACCAGATATAAACATCAGCAGGCTGCAAAGGACACCACATGGCAATGGCAGGCTGTCTGATATCATAGGGCCATAGAATTGTAGAGTGGGAAGGTAGGCCAAGGGTCATCTAATCCAACCCCTTCCTTGTAGGAATCTCAACTAAGGCATCCAGGACAGATGACCATCCAACCCCTGTTTTAAAACCTCAAAGGAAGGAGAGTCCATATCCTTCCAAGGGAGTCCATTCCATGGTCGAACAGTTCTTACTATCATAAAGTTACTCCTGATGCTTAGTCGGAATCTCCTTTCTTGTAACTTGAAGACATTGGTTGCTTTTGTCTCCCTTGCTGATACACAGAGGGAGAGACAGACTGGAGGGTGGAGAGAGCACCTCATCAGGAACTTGGGGTTGTATTGAACTAAGTTCTTCTCACAATAGACCCACAGAAATTAATATACCTAATCTAGTCATGCCTATTAATTTCAATGGGTCTGCTTTGAGTCTAAAACTGGCCTTGGGCAATAAGTTCTACTTACCTTTGCCCAAGCTTAGCTTTTACAGGACAGGGATCAGGAACACTAAAGGAGGTCAGGAGGAAAGCCCATTTGGGTCCCTTGAGCTATCCCCATCGTTCAGCCAGGACACTGAGATCCAGCGCCAAAGGCCTTCTGGCGGTTCCCTCATTGCGAGAAGTGAGGTAACAGGGAACCAGACAGAGAGCCTTCTTGGTAGTGGTGCCCGCCCTGTGGAACGCCCTCGCTTCAGATGTGACAGAAATAAGCAGCTATCCTATCTTTAAAAGACATCTGAAGGCAGCCCTGTTTAGGGAAGTTTTTAATATTTAATACTGTATTGTTTTTAACACTCGATTGGGAGCCGCCCAGAGTGGCTGGAGAAACTCAGCCAGATGGGTGGGGTATAAATAATAAATTATTATTATATTATTATTATTACCCACAAGCAAGGAAGGAGACCATGGAGTGAGGTGGTGCAGATCATAAAGGGAGACTTAAGGGTGAAGCAAGGTGTTCATGGTGATTATGCGACAAATGCACAATGGTAGCCAAGCTCCCAAGCTTCTTTAGGAAGAAGGAACACTCACTGTCTCCTCTGGAGTAAGAGGTAGGCTTGGGCTTTGAGGGTATCCAAAGGCTTTTTCATCTACCTAGACCTCAAGGATTGTGATAATAACTTTGGCATACCAAAGGGTGATACTATATATAATTGTAGCAGCATAGATATGTTATGGAAAGTATTGGAATCAACCAATCAATTGAATGTGGGGGAGTTAGAGGAACAGACGATAATGTCAAAACTAACTATATATTTATAGGAAAGGAGGAGAACATAACAATTTTGTTCAGTATTGAATACTCATATTGACTACTGGAAAAAGCTAACCATATACTTCTAAGATAAATTATGTATATGAAATGCTATAATGTATGTTGTGCAAATTTTACAATTTGTTTTGCATGAATAGAAAACAAAATGAATCTTATTAAAAGGGGAAACAGAGAGACAGAGAGAGAAAGAAGAGCAGGCAAAATGGATTGAGGCCACAATTCCCATGACACACACTATGATGTATATCCCAAGACATCCCCGCCAACCCTTATGCACAGTTGCTGTTGGAAGAGGTAACAGAGCCAAAGAGGAGGGGATTTTGCTGGAATTCTGTTCCAAGCAGAGGTGACAGTCAGATGGTGTTTCAAACCCAAGTGGGAGCTTCCACAGAAGTTCAGGACTAAGCAGGACCATGGACAGCTCCATGGAGTGTACAGGCTACAGACTACCACATAAGCACAATACACAAATGTCAGAGTCCTGGGACTCCAAGGACATGGGTGGCTCAACTGCCTTGGACCATGGAGATGGTGGCATCAAAATGTGTTCCTGAGATTTTGGATGTACCCCTTCCACGCCACATCCTCCTTGAAATTCTGGACTCATCTCCTGAAGCTGTAATGTACAATGCTGGGGTCACACATGGAAGACCCACTCCTGGTGTCCCTGTGCATGGGGAGGTCTGAAGTGGAGCCAGTGAGCACAGGCATATTGGGGCTTGGGCTTGTGTGTGTGTCCTGCTTTCATTATTATTTATTAAAATTCTGTCCCAGCCTTCCTCCAAAGTTGCCCAGGGTGGCAAGCATGTCTTTAATAAGACTGAGCAGATGGGCTAGCACACATGGATTCAGACAAATGCCTCAACAGGACTAGAGTATATAAATGAGCAAATGTGCATCAAGGAAAGGAACCAGAATAATCAAGAGCATAAAACCTATATAAGCAGTGGTTTGCTTGGAACTGGATGTGCAAGTATGAAAGAATTCAGTCGCAAATATTTACATTGTAATTGGTGAAGTACCACTGAGGAGATCCTGACAAGCAGCTCACACAAGTGTTGCTGGAAAAGCCCCCTGTGTTTTAACCAGTGCTATTTTTCTAGAAAAAGAGGTGCTGGAATTTGACAAGAACGCCTCCCTTGTTCTCTTATAATGGCGCCCACCTGAGAGGTGCCGGAACTGAGTTCCGGTGAATTCTGGCTGGAAAAAAGCCCCTGTTTTAGCCAAATTCTATTATATGCACTAACCAGGCTCCTAACGCAAAAGGAAATTAGCACTGCAGACAAAAAGACAAAAAAAAAAAAAAAAAAGCATTCAGTAGTCAGCCCCATTTGTCCCTTTCTTCTTTACAGAAGGCTTTCAACTTTCATGTGAACACCCTTGTTTTCCTGTACCCTTTATGAATGTCAAGTGGATTTTGCCACTGTGAATCTCACAGCTTCTAACAATGCTTAATTAAAACAGAAATTAATCACAAATCAGCAGTACAAGAAACACAATTGCTTTGTTCTCCACATTGCCACTTCAGTTTCTTTCAATCTGTTACGTTTTGTTTCAAGGCAATCACTTTGTCAGGACAGAGGATAACTGTGTTTTTCTTTTTCTTGCCAAAGCAAAACGTCCCTCGTGTTCTATTGGGCTTGCCCTGTGATTTAAAAACAAAACAAAACAGTGTTTCTTAACCAGTGATCACTGTGCACACAGTGCCAGCTAGTATTTTTTATTTTATTTTTTACTAAATGGTTAAATGAAGCAAACACAATAGAGATTCAACGAATCTAAGTCTGGAGAACCAGTCCAACCACCCACCCACCAATATATCTGACTTTGCACTCAAGCACACAGATGCCCAAGGAAATATATTGGGGGCTATATATGTATTTACAGTGGTACCTCAGGTTACATACACTTCAGGTTACACACTCTGCTAACCCAGAAATAGTGCTGCAGGTTAAGAACTTTGCTTCAGGATGAGAACAGAAATCGGGCTCTGGCGGCACGGCGGCAGCAGGAGGCCTCATTAGCTAAAGTGGTGCTTCAGGTTAAGAACAATTTCAGGTTAAGTATGGACCTCCGGAACGAATTAAGTAATTAACCTGCGGTACCACTGTATCTCCCCAAGGAATTTATTATTTCAGTTTTGACCCTACCCATTTTCAAGGGCTTAGAAGTTGATAATAAGACTTTAGAATATAAGCTAAGCATTTTTTGTTTAGTAGGCCTGCTAAAATGAATGGTCCCATGTGGGTCATGTCCACTAATTAATATGGGGCAACTCATCTGTACACCTAGCACTGGATAAACCTCTTGTCAATAAAATCCACGGAGTAAGATGATATGTAACATGATATGGCTTGCATCTAAAGAGGAAACATATGGCCTGGTTAGGATGTAAAACAATCCCAGTCTGACCCTGGTTTTTTAGCCTGAGAAAAAAATCATGTTGCTCTGTGTACCTTCCTTGCCCTTCTCTTCCCCAGGTTTCATCTCCTGGTTAGGAAGCAGGGATTAAAGAAGAGTGGGAGATGAAAATGATGGACTTTGCAGAACTGGCGAAACTGACGGGAAGAATCTGGAACCAGTGACATCAAGTATTCCAAAAAGACTGGAACAAATTTATATTATATTTGAAAGACAATTAACATCATTAGCAGGGTTATCTGAAGATTTGTAAGATGAATTAGTTACTTATTCAGGTGGAGTAATTTAATATTTTAAGTAATGGTATAACAAGAATAGGAAAGGAAGTGAAATAATTTAATTTTGTAAACCATTAGGTGGGAGGGAGGGAAGTCGTTTAGGCTTGGTTGAGCCAAAAGATTTAGTAAGAGGATACGATGTTACGTACTGTGATTATATGTAAAATTTATGAAAAATATTTTTTAAAAAGGAAGCAGGGATTAAGCCACAGTTTCCCAGTTTGGATGTAATGGGAAATGGTAGTTTAAAGGTTTGTATACAGAGCCATTTGGTTTGTATACAGAAGCTCCAAGGTCCAATACCTGGTGGGATAGGAATATCCCCTGTCTGAAACCCTGGAGAGCTACTGCCAGTCCGTGTAGACAACACAGAGCTGGCCTGACCCTGTATAAGGCAGCTTCCTATGAATATTGTCTCTTCTGTCATTTCTCCAAAGATGAGCAAGCCACCTTTTCCACTGGATGTGGTGATTCGTTCCTTCCTTTAACAGATAATATAGAAAAGCCCCTTTTTTATTACAGCGATGCAAGTATAAAAATCCTGAATATGAAAAGAAGGAAACTTCCTAGCTTGGCAGCAAAGACATGGGTGCTGCAAGGTGCCCAGGTGCCAACTGAAAAAGACCCTCAAAAATTCAAGAGGTAAAAAGGGTGAGAATTGTGAACATCTGAGCACAGCTGAGCCTTCTTCTGAGTTAATATGCAGTTAATGTGCAGTAAATTCTTACCTTCAGCCTCAGCTTGCAGGCCCCCTTTAGGTCTGGTGTCTAGAACAACATTTTGATAACTCCTGACAAGGCCCATGCTCCATTATCCTTTGCTGACTATATTGAGACTGCAAGCATATTGTTGTGAAGTGTCATGGAATTTTAAAAGTGAAGAGTGGTATTTGAGATGCCATAATGGACATTTGGCCTTGTTGAATCCTCCCCTCCCCCTTGGACAGCTGATGCACAGAGCCTTCACAACACATCTTAATGGATGAGGAGACCAATCCAGGAATACTCCCACTGAATTTGAAGTTTGAGAATGTCCTAATAAGAATATGAATTGGGGTTGGACCAATGGAGGGTGAGGTGGCACATTTCATGAAACAAATCATCCTTGCCTATCACCTCAGCATTGCCCTCACGCTGAACTGGCTTTGTGATAGCGCTATGTAGCCAAATCAGTATGGTATTATAGCAACATGATGTTCTAGGGTTGGTTACATGATTCCTGAATGTCTGACCCTGTAGTCAGAAGGAATATCTATCCATGTATGTATGAAACATGCAAAAAAAGATATGGGAGGGTGTTTTTCAGATAAGATTTTGGTGGCCCAGAAACTCTCTTTTTGTACTGAAATGTTCAACCACAAAAAAGACTCAACCATACTAATATTTAGTATCTCGGTAGAACTTTTATTCTATTTAAAATAATTCATATTATTATCTTAGCATAATCCTCACAACAACCCTGAGAGGTAGGTCAGTATCATTTATCATATCCATATTGCAGATATTGCAGAAATTCAGTCCAGTGACTTCTCAATAGCTTAGTCTCTTATGGAACAATCTTGGACAAGTTTCCTTAAAAATAAGTCCCATTGAGTTTAATGGGATATACTTCCATGTAGGCATGTATAGGATTGCAAGACTCTGTCACATCCTATGCATGTCTACTCAGGCAAAAGCCACATTTAATGTAACAGGACTTACTGCCAGATTAAGTGTGTAAAGGATTGCAGCCTAAGGCAGGTTTAGTGCTTGCATTGGGTACTGGGTTGCATTTTTCTCTAATTCAGTGTTCCTTTGTTTACCATCAGAAAAAAAGGGGGGGGGAACATTTGCGCTAAAACAATTTGTAATTGCCTCTTTATTTCACACAGCCCATCTGAAACACAGCAGGGCACCGGCTGCCTACCCAACTTCAAAACAAACCACAGATAATCTTACTTTCATGTTCTGGTGCTTGTGATGTACACTTTTGGTTAACTTCTTAACTGATTATGCAGCCAGAATATTACTTGGTCCAGAATACCTCCCCCCTGAGCTGTTTCTTCCTCCACCTCACTGTTCTCAGAGACATCTAGTGCCTCTTTGCAAAAGAACCTCATTCAGTTCATGATCAAATTGCTCCATCTAGCACTCTAGAAGACTCTGTAGCTCAGCTATTATGTCTTCAAGGTTGAATGGCAGTGGCATGTTGGCATCGCCTTCTTGCCAGTAAGGATGGCATTCTGGCTTTTCATCCTTCGGTAAATTCTCCACAAGTTGGGAATGGCACCTAAAAAAACAAAATAAATCTATAAGATTAAAAGTGAATTAGGGGATGCATTTAGGGATTTATTATTTCTCATGTTTGCCTATTAATGAAATGGGGGGGCACTAAAGGACTATTAACCAGTGAAGTCACAGGATCTTTTCTGCCTTAATGCAAGTTTTTCTTTAAAAAATAAAATAAAATTCCTAGAGGAATATTTGAGAAAGCCCATCACAAAGAAAACGCAGTTTGCGCACCTTTCGAAGGGGGAATTATTTTTTCATTATCTCTCCAGTCTTATTTGAAGTCAGTCAGCAGTCTATGCCATTGTGTGCGGGTTTCTGTGATACTACTAGATTATTGGGAGAGATTAAACCAAATTTACTGCATTTAAGGTCACAGCACAGATTAAACAATATTGCAGAATGTGGTTTGCAAATCTGAGAGTTACAAATCCATCAGGTTTGGGGAAAAGTAACAAGGAGGAGAGTTGCTGTTGAAAGATAGATGCAAATGAAGGTTAATAACAATTTCTGCTGATGAATAGATGGGCAAAACTTCAACAAAATTAAATTAAGAGGTTAGCGTTTGCTAGGTCCCCAGAGAAACCCTTTGAATTACAGTGTTTCTTATTAAATGGATTCCTCATCAATAGTAGTGAAGTCTAATTATAATAAAACTGCAGTCCGGCACAGGGAAATTTTATGAGAAGTAAACCAACACATCTTGTAAGATTACTTTGTAATAAAGACTGCCACTTATTGGTCCTGCATTAGTAAATTTGTAGCAATTCAGTGTTTTCGGTTTCAGGGGGTTTTGTGTGGGTTGTTTGTTTTAATTTGCCAGATGCTGGTTAATTAGCTAATGTTTATAAAGGAGTGAAAGCCGAAGAGAGGTGAGTATTATTATAACATGATCGGCAAAAAAAAAAAAGTTGAAAGAAAACTAAATATCACAAAAAGGAACAATTTTAGTAGCTCATTTGTGGTTTGAAGTTTTAAAAGTAGCTATGCAGCAATTTAATATAAGGTAAGTGACTGGCACATACAAGAAGATATTTTATGACCGAGAGAAAATTGACCAAGTGATCAATGCATCATGTTAAATAGGCTGAGCTACAGTAAAAACCAATGGAACTAAATACCTGTAAGTGAAAGTATCATCTTTTATTCATCTATTATATTTATCATGTTCAAATGCTGCCCAATGTGGGACGCGGGTGGCGCTGTGGGTAAAACCTCAGCGCCTAGGACTTGCCGATCGCATGGTCGGCGGTTCGAATCCCCGCGGCGGGGTGCGCTCCCGTCGTTCGGTCCCAGCGCCCGCCAACCTAGCAGTTCGAAAGCACCCCCGGGTGCAAGTAGATAAATAGGGACCGCTTACCAGCGGGAAGGTAAACGGCGTTCCGTGTGCTGCGCTGGCTTGCCAGATGCAGCTTGTCACGCTGGCCACGTGACCCGGAAGTGTCTGCGGACAGCGCTGGCTCCCGGCCTATAGAGTGAGATGAGTGCACAACCCTAGAGTCTGTCAAGACTGGCCCTTACGGGCAGGGGTACCTTTACCTTTAATACTGCCCAATAATAACACTGTCTGGTGGGGAAGGGGTGCTAAAACATGAAATATTAAAATAAAACAACCCACCATAAAAGAAAAGAAAATGGCAGATTTAAACAGCAATTTACAAGATCTAAGAAACATGGGGAAATGAAAAGATGTTTGCCTGGTGACCTCATAGTTTTGCCAGGTGAGCATCTCTTGGGAGAGCATTGCACAGCCAGAGTGCCGTCATTACAAAGGCCCTTTCTCCAGGAGTCACCTGCCAATACCTTACTGGGCGGGGGCACCTGTAGAGCATTGGAAGCTGCTGTATTCTGAGTCAGACCACTGGTTCATCTAGCTGGCAGTAGCTTTCCAGGTTTCCAGGTAGGAGTCTGTCCCAGGGATCGAACCTGGGACTTTCAGCATGCAAGGCAGATGCTTTACCATTGAGCTACAGCCTCTGAAGATGATCTAGAGGTCCAGGTAGAGCTACATAGGGGAAGAGGTGGTCCTTCTGGTAACCTGCCCCAAGTTGTTTAAGGAGTTATAGCAAGAGGCGCATAGAGAGAGAGAGGAGAGGGAGTTCCATTGAACAGCCAAAAGTGCTTGCAGAACTATTTGGTTGGATGCTGCCCATTACTACTATTTTGTTGCTTATTCAATTTCTATCTCAACCATCCTCCCCAAAGAGCCCTGGACAGTAAACATCAGAGCGGTAAAACAATACAATTAAATATAAAATAGTCGTGTTTCAAATTTTAAACAATTAAGAACATCCACAAAAGGCAAGACAGAAATGGTTTTATAAGTGAACATAAAATAAACAAAGCTGAGGCGGTTCCCTACTCCTCTACCATTCTATGCAATGCAGGGATGGATCTTCGGTTTATGAAATTTTCTACATTTCAAACGTACAGAAAATTTAATTTCCACTTCCCTTTGAATAGAGGTGTTAACTGAAGCACATTCATGGCTGCTAAACTTCGCACGCTCTGCCACTTTATTCTAATACATCTTTAAGACACACTAGATTAAAGTGGCAAAGCTCATTCAGTGAATGAGAATTTCACAATATATTGTTGACCGTTAATTGTACGTAAGGCACCAGAGGCATTTAAGCAAGTAGGAGGCTAGGAGAATGCTCAGAAAAGCAAGTGAGTTTGGAAAAGGAAAAAGACAGTAAGGGTTTGGCATTTCTTTATGCATAAGAGATTAAGAAAATTCAAGAAAAGCACTGAAAATGTTAAACAATGAAGAACGTCCAATGAAAACAGCATGGGGAGAATATGGATAAAGCATCTCCTTCTTAAAAGACAATGCCTGAATCAGGCAAGCCAAATAGAACTTTTTTTTTCTCTTGCTACGGGGAGGGAAGGAGGGTAGTGACAAATAAAACATAGGTCAACTGCCACATCTTTGCATTTGCAATGGGGGAGATAACCGACTCATCTCAACAATTAACCGATTAATGCTTCCAGTGGTTGCTACAATGATTAACACACACGACTCTCTGGCCACTTCCCTACCCTGACCCTCTCTGGGGAAAGAATGGGGAAAAAACCCACACCAAAGAAAAGAGGTCATCTTCCTCTTGAGAATTATTGATGGCAGGAGAATCCCCAAGAGAAAACATACGTCAACTTTACACCCATGTTGGTATGCGGTTAATTGCGGCTCTAGCCTCCTCCCACACTCAATCCATCGTACATTACAGCACAAGGACAGTATTAACACGTAACGTTCCAATATATCTTCAGCTCCCCACATCGGCCTGTGATAATAGCATCTGTTAACATGCACTAAGCACTATTATGTAGCACATCACTTCATAAATAATAAGATTAACCGACCTCGGGCCCTCCGAGAAGAGTAATGTGTTCAAATGTTCTCATTATTTATTTAAAACAAGAATTAAAGGAGCACAAGCTACTTTTGACAATCCTCTTAGCATAAATATTAAACTGTTTGCATTGATAAGCTGCACCGTGTGGAAGAACAGTAGATTTGTTGGGCGGGCCGCCTCAAAACAGTTGTTGAGGAAACACGGTTTAGTACGGAGGGCTCTCAATGGTTCCGAAGCGATTCCGGAGCCCACTGCTGGAGATATTTTCCTTCCAACAAAATGGCAGAGAAAGAACTCAGTTATTAAGCAGAGGAGACTGAAGCTGATTACAGTCATACCTCATGTTACGTCCACTTCATGTTACGTTCTTTCAGGTTAAGTCCTGTGGTGACCCGGAAGTACCGGAAAGGGTTACTTCTGGGTTTCGCCACTTGCGCTTGTGCAGAAGCGCAAAATGACGTCACGCGCATGTGCAGAAATGGCGAATCGCAACCTGCGCATGTGCAGATGCGCCGCTGCGGGTTGTGCTCTTTTCATGTTGTGAACGGGCCTCCGGAATGGGTCCTGTTCGCAACCAGAGGTACCACTGTATAACCTCAGACAAGGAACTTGCTTTGTGTTCTCTCTTGGTTAGAAAAATATGAATGTGCCATTTTCTGGGTGCTCTGGGTCAAGGGTGGGGAGCCTCTGTCCTTTCAGAAGTTGCTGGTCTACAACTCCCATCATCCCTAACCACTGACCATGCTGACTGGGATGGGTGGGAGTTATAGTCCAACAACACCTGGAATGCCAGAGGTTACTCGCCCTAGCTCTAGATGAAGACTTTCAGTTGCTTTTCTACACATTACTATACCAATCTTCTGGAATGTAGAGGCGATTCACTTAGAAGTACGTAATTCACCAGGTTGTCTTAGGGCAAAGGCACTATTTCTGAGCCTTAACTTCCCACATCTGCAAAATATGGATAATATACTGACCTACCCAAAAGTTAGAGGTCACATTGAATGAGACTGCGCCCAAACGTTAAAAGAATTAATAATAATAATAATAATAATAATAATAATAATAATATTGTATCCCACTGATCACCCCAGACACTCTGGGAGGCTTTCACAGCTAGAAAGCCCACAGGGCAATAGCCATTTCCCACTGTTGGTCTATCTCAAATGCTAGGGTTGTCATTGCCAAGGGTTCAACCACTGCTCCTGCTCTGTAGCAGCTAAATCAGGGGGAGGAACACAGTAAGTTGCCAGATACTGAGCCAGACCATTAGTTCATTTAGCTCAGTATTGTCTACACTGACTGGTGGGTCCAGGTTGGGGGAAGAACCAGTTTTCAAAAATGGTTTCCTGTATCAAAACCCAATTAAAAATCTTGCTCCACAAGTAGTTGGCTCAGCTAGAACCTTCCTCACTAATATACTCAGTTTTTCCTTCTTCCAGAGGGATATACACAGTGGGAGAAATGGATTCCTCTCCCCTCCAGTCCAAACTGGTTCAGTCCACTCTTATCACTCCAGGATCCTACCATTTTGTTGCATGGGTGGAACAGGTCTAAAATGGTGACTTCTCCTGGAATCTGGAGACAGCTGGTTCCTTCCCCTGTGGCTTTACTTACATTTAGATGATTAGGGTGTCAACTACATTAGGAGACACTGGTCACAATGCTAAAATTAACCACTTTAGCTAAAGTGTGTGTTAATTATGGGTATGCAAGCAGTCAATAAAAGGTTAATGTAAGAGTCAAAGGGATAAATTTATTTCGGGATTGCATCACTCAAGAGACTAAAAGACTAACATTATGCTTGGTGTTTTTAATCAATAGGTTTTATACTAATGTGCTAACCATTTATTTTAAAACATTATTCTCCCTTCTTCCCCACCCCCCTTCTCCTTAGCTAAGATTTGCAGCTCGTAAGGGGGAGAAGCAGGAGGGTGGTTTTTTTTTCTTCATCTTTTTGTCTTCCTGTTAACAAATAGTTTATGTAAGCTTTTAGACCTCTGCTTTTTGGCTATTGTCTCACTTTGGCCCACCATGTAGACGATCTGAATTAACAGAGGTTTCTAACTAGGCTACACTTGCACTGTATGTTCAAAGCTGTATCATACTGCTTTAATGGTCATGGCTTCTCCAGAAGCATCCTTGGAATTGTAGTTACTTAAGGGTGCTGGGAGGGGGAGACCCATACAGTGGTACCCCAGGTTAAGTACTTAATTCGTTCCGGAGGTCCGTTCATAACCTGAAACTGTTCTTAACCTGAAGCACCACTTTAGCTAATGGGGCCTCCAGCTGCTGCCATAGCCCGATTTCTGTTCTTATCCTGAAGCAAAGTTCTTAACCTGAAGCACTATTTCTGGGTTAGCGGAGTGTGTAACCTGAAGTGTATGTAACCCAAGGTACCACTGTATTCCTAATTCTCAGCTACAATTTCCAGAGTTCCTTGGGAAGAGGGATTGATTGTTAAACTGTATCTCTGTGAGTTCATAACAACTTTTAGCACCCTTAACAAACTGTAGTTCCAAGCAGTGCTTTTTTCTGGGGGTACGCATACCCCTAAACATTTTGTGAATCTTTGTACTTTTGTCCATTTACTGTATTTATTTTCCCTGATTTGAACTATAAAATGGTGATTTTATTTGAGTCAAAATGAGAGTACCCCTAAACATTTTTAATAGAAAAAAGCACTGTTAAAGTTGTTGCAAATGGGGGGGGGGGTATAATCAATTATATATAATTTGATGACTGAATGCATCAAATGTCTGAATACAACAGCAGCAGCAAATACCGATTGTATTTGCTGGATTGATTTCCATTCCAGACATTGGACAAGAAAGCAAACACCGGCAATTTCTGCTTCCGTTTCTGTTTTCTTCAGAATTCTATGACATCCCTAGGCAGGGCAATTGTATCTAATAAGCTGGCCTTGCATAGTTTGCACCCCTCTCAGAGAGAGAATGGAGAGGGTACTATTTCAGATATCTCTTTAGATACTTACAAGGGACATCATCACAAATCAAAAGCAGGGATAGGGAAGATTCAAAGCAACTGAAGATTTGCCTTAAAAATCAGGGGGTTGACCCTTCAGTGTAACAGAGATGTTTGCAAGTCCTTTATTCTTGTCAGCCACATTAAACTTGGGTTATATATTTTTAAGGTGTACAAAGAGTCTGAACAATAAAAATAGTTAGCAGGATACAATATGTTGGAAGAAAGAAAGGGGTAGGTGTTGTCCATTGTAGCATTAAGCATATGACAAATAATGATATGCCTAATTTTCATCTTTCCTCTGTCCTCTAGCCAGTTGTCTACTCAAACTAACTGTTAACATGTGGAAATTTATGGCAGCCAATTAAGGTTTAGGGTCCTCAAGTAGCAGAGAACAATTTTATACCCCAGGACTATTTGTCAGTATGTCAGTTACATAACAGTGGTGATGAATGAGCTACCTTGACAACTAAACAGTTAGGACTTCGTGACCTCTGATCTTGGTCACATGATAGGGTCACCTGAAACTCACTTTGCTCCTACCTGACTGCGTGTAACAATATAGAGGTCAAATGGCTTGGGTGATTATATGTATCATGTCTGAGGTGGCCCAGTTATAAGCTGCAGGGTATGGTCGTGTTGAATTCCACAGCTCCATTGCACAAAAGCTGTAGAACAACTTCAGAAATGCGCCCGACAAAAGAGATACGATTTCAAAGGAGGATAAAATAACTTTCCTCACGACTCACTAGAATGGATGCAGTGTTCTTCCAGAGCAACAATGAAAACAAAACACATCGGTTGCAATGGTGACTCTGCCATAAGGGGGAAATGGACTGCTGTGCTGCCATTGATTTAAATTTATGCTTTTCCTTCTCTATAATATGAATGTTAATATGTGGCAATGATATCAAACAAAACCACATTCCAATTTGTCCCAGAAAGCTCTTCTAAGCACACCAAGACACACACTACAAAGCTTATAAGCTTGATTCCACTCAGTCCCCCCCCCCTTTCACCTCTAGCAGTGTTCAGAGACTGCCACAAACTTAAAATGGAGCCCCTGAACTGTCTCAGGTGAGTGTATAACTTCAGTATCTATTGTTTGGGACTGTGAACTCTCCCTGAATGAGGTTTAAAGCCATTAAAATTGAAAATGAATTCAAGGTGAAAAATGTATGTGGACATGTTCTTATTTAAAGCATCTGTATCCCACCTTCCCATCTATAGAACATGATCTAAAGCAGGCATGGCCAGACTTGGCCCTCCAGCTGTTTTGGGACTACAACTATCCCTAGCTAACAGGACCAGTGGACAGGGATGATGGGAATTGTAGTCCCAAAACAGCTGGAGGGTCAAGTTTGGCCATGCCTGGTCTAAAGCACCTTTAAAAAACTGCACTTCCCAGGATTCATTGGGGGAAGCCATGACTAGCTAAAGTGGTATGGTACTGCTTTAAATAATGTATTGCGCCGATGAGGCCTAGCTTACAAGGGTTTTTGAATTGCATGCAGGCCTGTGGCTCTCATTGGGTGATGAGTGTGGATATTTCTTTATAACTTGGTAATGGTGCCCACCCTGTGGAACGCCCTCCCACCAGAAGTCAAGGAAATAAACAACTACCCGACTTTTAGAAGACATCTGAAGGCAGCCCTGTTTAGGGAAGTTTTTCATGTTTGATATTTTATTGTGTTTTTAATATCTGGTTGGAAGCCGCCCAAAGTGACTGGGAAGGCCCAGCCAGATGGGTGGGGTATAAGTAATAAATTATTATTATATTATATATCTCTCATCAGGGCCAGCCCCACCATTAGAGAGAGTATGGCACCTGCCTCAAGCAGCAAATGCCAGCCCCCAGCCATTTCCCCTGAGTCACTTAAGTTGGTCTGTTCAGGGCCCCTATGCTTTCCTGCTGCCCTCAGATATGGTGCAGGATGTTGTCCCATTGAAGTCAGATCCAACTGCTAGTCTGGTCAGAATCTGTACATGGAACAGGGATGGGGATCACCTCAGGCAGCAGAATGTCTATCCCTCCCATGTAAGAATGCCAGCATGGTCTTGCTTGCATTTCACATCTGCCTGTTTCTTTTTGTGGGTGATCCACAAAGCAAGGAATCAAATGATAGACCTTGGTTTATTGGAGGCCTGGGGTGAGAGTTTAGTAGAATTCCAATTGACCAACATTGCTAAATACCACAGCATTTGCAGATACATGAAGTCTTCTGTTCAATATAAACTGCAAACTTTACATTGCAGACCCTACGCAGGCCTCCAGGCTGTTTCTGTTCACAGAGTTTTACAATCATGCAAGTTGAAAGAATACATTTGGAATGCATGAGGGGATCATGATACATATGCATGTGCACACCTCCACATAGATATACAGACTCTTGTATCACCACTCTGAAGGTTTAATAAATTACGCATATATTTTTGGCAACACAGTTCTGGATTCCCACAAGAAGGTTCTCGCATCTGACCAGAGGGCTGTGCAGCAAATCCTTCTCCACTCTTAAGCCGTATGACACTTGTATCGCAGATGACCAACCTGGGGCTCTCCAGGTTTTTGTCTGACTACAACTATTATCATTCCTGTCCATTGTCCATGCTGGCTAGAGGTGATGGGAGTTGGAGTCCAACAACATCTGGAGGGCTACTTGTAAGTCACGCATGTTGCATGATGCAATAAAACGTATCTCAGCACGTGATCCCAACCTCAAATGCATAAGGAGAATTTAAGAACACACAGAGAACCCTCCTGGATCAGGCCAAAGGCCCACCTAGTGTAACATTCTACTACTACTACTACTACTACTACTACTACTACTACTATTCTGTTCTCACAGTGGCCAACTAGATGCCTGATAGAAGGCCTGGAAGCATCACCTCAGGTCAATAGAGCGCTCAATAGAGCAGACTTTGTTCAGCATTCCCTCCCCCCTTTTTAATTGTTTTTATGGAAGATTTTCTTGGGTGGCAAAAGTACATACATTGTCTCTGTTTCCAAGTCACAAAGTCCTTTCTACAGATCAGTTCTATTCAATGTGAGGCATTGATGTTTTTATATAGTATTAGGTTCATTCAGCATTTTAACTGAATTCTGGTTTTGTGGTTTTAACTGATTTTTATTTTTATTGTGCTATTTGTGCACCACTTAAGAGATGATTGTAATTAAGTTTGAGATAACCCATTGAAACAAACAAACATGTAGATGTCATAAGAGGCAAAGAGAAGTGAGGGACATCTACAACTACAAACTGAGTTTATAGACATTAGTTGTATACACACATCCTTTTATTCTAGAATCAATGGAGACTGGATACTACTATGTAGTCCACATGCAATCTAGATCTATTACAACCCTCCCTCCAAAAAAAGAAGCACTTATTGAGAAATAGGTTTAATTCTGATTTTTATTTTATTTTAAAAAACTCATTTCCCACCATGATGGGTGGGAAGTCAAGGGCACTATGGAAAACTAAAAGGGTGGCTTGTTCCTACTGCCTGGCACTGCTCAGAGTGGTAGGCTAAAGAAAGCAACAGTTAAAGGCTAGCTCAGTATCAGCATCAACTGGGGGCACTAGGGTCCTGGCAACAGCCCAAGGATGCCAGGTGCTGATGGCAACCCTGACTACTGCTGTATTAACCTTAAAATTGGTTGGCATTTTGTGAGCTTTGAATTTTAGCACCAATGCCTACCCCACCACCCTCCAACTGGAACACCAAGAATCAGGAGAGAATACAGCATTAAGGATTTATACTGTGTTGTCTTCTATCGACTTTGTACCTAGTACACCAGGATAAAATTAATCTCAATTAGCTCTGCTAATATAAAGGTAACCATGTTTTTCTTCACTTCTGCCTGTGTGTTTTGGTTAGGGCTGGAAACAGATGAGTTAGGTGCCAGACGTTACATTTTCAAAAACGGGGGAACTGTCATTATTTTTGCTTTATCCCAAGAGACAAGGCACATCCACACATCCTGAAATCCACTCAAATCTGCATAACTGTTCCTGTGATGAACAGCTTTCTTGCCACTTTGTAACATTTTGGCTGGACCTAGTAAAGGCATTGTCATATTGTGATTAAGCATGGCATGTCCAAACTCAAACTTGAAGACATTGGGTTAAATGGAAAAATGGGACAAGGTGGTATCCATCTAAGTGCTTTTGCTAGTGCATGACCTTGTGGATCTGCAATGGACCTTCCCCTCCCTCTCTTCTCCTCACATGCCCCCTAAATCTGTTCTGGAGCGTGGGGTCCTTCAAGTCTCCAGTGCAGATCTGAGGAGCATGTGTGTTTGTGTATGCGTCCGTGGGCATGCGTGTTGGGATAGGAGAGGGAGAGGAGGTTCCATTGCACAAGAAGAAATAGTTGTTCTAGCAGACACAAATAGCTGGACTTGTTGTCTCCTAACCCTACGAACCTTGGTGCTGATGTCTCCTAAGATTGCATAGGGAAACAAAAAGCATGCTATACACAGAGTATAAGGCATGAGCAGTTTCCATTGCCCCAATTATTGGCTTTATGCACTTTCAAAATGTGTTTCCAATCTCTTTGTATTATCAGCCTGGACATTACTTCCAGAAATACAGATAAGGTTAAGGCTGAGAGAGTCTAACATTCAGGACCCATGCTTTGTTTGTTTTTTTAATCATCACCAACATTTCTCTTCCTCTAGGTCATGAAGATAGCCTGGACAATGTTAGGATTTCTATTTTTTCCACCGGCAGCCAAAAGCAGTGACGCAAGAGTAGCAAGGGAGCTATGAACTTGCCCAAGTTATTTTACTAGAGCTGTATTTACATTGGTCCAGAGACCTTCCTTTGATTCACAGGCTATAATGGAAAACAAAGGAGAAGGAAGAGAAGTGGAAAGAAAAACACAGCAGAGGAGATGGTTCTTGGAATCTGGAGATGAATGTATGATGTTGCTTTAGGCCAGGGATGGGAAACCTGTGGCCCTCCAGATGTTGTTGGACTCCAACTTCCATCAGTCCTAGCCAGCACAGTCAATGGTCAGGGATGATGGAAGCTATAATCCAATAACTTCTGGAGGGCCACAGATTCCTCATGCCTTGCCTTAGACTAAGTCAGGCCCTTAATCCATATTAGCCCAGTATTGTCAGCTCTGCCAGGCAATGATTCTCTAGGGCAGGGGTAGGCAGCCTAAGGCCTGGGGGCCGGATGCGGCCCAATCGCCTTCTCAATCCGGCCCGCGGACAGTCCGGGAATCAGCGTGTTTTTACATGAGTAGAATGTGTGCTTTTATTTAAAATGCAGCTCTGGGTTATTTGTGGGGCATAGGAATTTGTTCATATTTTTTTCCAAAATATAGTCCGGCCCACCACATGGTCTGAGGGACGGTGGACAGGCCCATGGCTGAAAAAGGTTGCTGATCCCTGCTCTAGGGTCTCAGACAGAGATGAGTATTCCCTATCACCTATTTGATCATTTAACTTCAGGTGCCAGACTGAACTTGGGATCTTCTACATACTAAGCATGTGTTCTACTAATCACTCATGATCCTCTGCTCTACGAGCATTGAGAACTTCCTGAAGACTTCGCCAGATGATTCATTTGATCATCTGTACAATCCTACAAACACAAACAAATTGGATGAGAATAGGTCCTGTATGTACAGCTGGGGGGCCGGCAAATAGCAAGGTCTCCAACTATGTGTACTGTTTGTACACAGGTAGATATCAAACAGTTACACTGTTGAGAGAATGCATGGAGATTAGAAAGGGGCTTGCCACCACTATATCTTGCATGCTCATTGTTTGCACAATAGTCATGCTAAGAGGAATTGGGTATGATATAGTTGGTCAGGGTGATTCCAATTTTGAGTATATTTTGTAAGACCTGAAAAATGTGTAGAAGGTAGATCAGTTGCACTAAGAGCTCAGATAAGAGAGAATAGGGTTTCTGGACAATCTTTCATGAACGCTCATAAAGTTTCCCAAAAAACACTTTTGCCGAGCCTGCAGTCCTCATCCCAAAAGGAAGTCTAAGCATGTGCTAACTTCATTTTAGCATCTGGTTGTCCACTCTGGGAAACAGGATGTTGGACTAGATGGACTTTTGGTTTGATCCAACAAGGGCTTTGTCGTTTTTCCTTTCCTCCATATGTCATCTCTTGCTTCTTTAATGTTGCAGATTGGCTAACGGGGAGGAAATGTGGATTTCCATCCTGTTGATTTTCATGACACACTGTAGCCCATCCATGGCTTGAGGACTGGTGTCTTGCCATTCCTGTGTTATGGTCAAAGCATTTGGACATTTTTAAAAGCATGTGGGGAATTTTCCAAGGCCAGCGAGCAGAAAGGAGCAGAAGACTTAAGGAGCTAATCTTCTCCTCTTCTTCTTTTCTACGAGAAAGCAATTTATATTGGTTTGCCTTGAAAATAAAATGAAAAATGAAATTCACATAGCACTAGTGAAATGCTGGAAAGCAGGAGGTCTAGGGAATTTAAAATCCCCCCAATACAGAGTTTACAATACAGCAAATGCTGTAAATTAATGTCCCTGATTACCCATGATCATAGCTGAGATCTGAGGTGCTTGCTGCTTGGTCATAAAATGAAGAAATGGAAAGCAGATGCATATGTTGTAAATACTGTCCACTAGCTCTGCATAGGAATACAGGAAGCTGCCTTTACTGAGTCAAACCATTGGTCTACCTAGTTCAGAGTTTACACTGACCTGCAGTGACACTCCAGGGTTTCAGGGATCTCTCCCAACCCTCCCTAGAGATGCTGGGGATTGAACATGGGACCTTCTGGATTCAAAGAATATGCTCCACAAAATATGTTAAATTACATTAATTTGGTTTCAGAAAACCAACACATTTGGTCCTGGGAGAAGACCCTGTTTCGCATAAAAGCCTAAGTGTGCAATGGCTAATGAATTATTACTTGGACAATCTATATACTGCTTAATTAGAATAGTCACTGAGAGGCATACAAGAGGCATCATTCAATCAGACTAAAAATGAGTTAAAACTATAAAATCAGAATTCAATTAAAATGCTGGAATAAAAAAGCAGTCAGTAGGCACCAGATATTCAGTAGTGAAGGGACCTGTCTAACCACAACTGGAAGGGAGCTCCATAAAACTGGGCCTACAAAACTGGGCTTTTGGGTGGATACAAGCCACACATCTGAGACATGAGGGCATTGATTCCTCGAAGACTTCAGTGATTAGGCAGGGATATAAAGGATTAAGGGGTCCTTGAGGTATCCTGGACCCAAGTTGCTAATGGCTTTGTAAATTAATATAAGAACCTTGAATCTGGCCTAGTAGCGTATGAGCAGCATATGACAACTGAGTCATTCACCACAAGACACTATGGTGGGACAATTGCCATATTTAGTTCAATAAGCCCACATACCCACATATTACAGGATGAAGATCCATTTGGTTGGAATTCCAGGCACTGCCTCCATAGAGTGCCACTCTAGGCTCTTCAGGGGGAAATCTAACCACTTGTTTTATGGATTCCTATATACAGCACTGGCTCTGAGCCATTCCACTACAAAGGCCTTTGAAGCTTTGTTCTATTTCACTTTAGGATGGTAAAGAACAAATAATGGCGAAGTCTTCCTTTACACCAGAGCTCGTCTGATGTCTGTCTACAGACACTTCAAACCTTCAATTTATGTCTTATGCTGAGGATTCGTGGAGAGGGGGTGGGAGAGAGAATGAAGAGGTAATGTAATATCCTGAGATCTATGGAAGATTGAAATGACCTTCAGAGTAAACTTGGGTGTTGTTCTTAAAATTGCCCTTGCCTGGATTGAAATGACAAAATTGCTTTTCAATTGATGGCGTGCCTGGTTCTGAAATTCCTTGCTGGATGGAATCATTGGCACAGGGCATAACCTAATGAGAATAAAGTAGGTAGAACCCCAGGCGTAAACAAAGTGGCTTAGGCTGATCCTTTGTTAGTACTTATGAATGAACTGTGAATGAGTGCTTATACTTTCGGTTTCATCCCCTTCCAGAGCAAATGTTCTGTTAATACATCCAGAGAACAGCCAGTTAAATTGGATAATGGAATCAGTCACAAGATATTTCAACATGTTCCATATGTGACAGTGCCTGGGAGTGAGTCTTGGGCTTCCAAATATCCATACACTACATATAAAATATTTATTTATGAGAAGGGCCATAGCTCAATGGGACACCATCTGCTTTGCATGCAGGAAGTCTCAGATTCAAGCCCTGCCATCTCCAGGAAAGGATGGGAGAGTCCCCTTGTCTGAAACCTCAGAAATCTGAGCTTATTTAGCATCACTGAGCTAGATGGAACAATGGATTGATTCAGTATGTTCTCAGGTGAGTGTGCATCCATACGCATATACAACCTGTTCATGCCATCCATATCTTCTTGTTTTCAGCCCACTCATATACTGATATAATCCATGTGGGCATCGCACAATACATGATGATGCTGGAGCAAGATTCCAACACTTGATGTCACACATTGCTGTGTGTCCATATTAAATGTTGGCCAAAAGAAATTCATAAATGCAGTAAATAAAATCTAGGGGAAATTATCTTGAAGTCTACTGGCTTAATTCAACCACCAATTTATAAATACCTTCTAGTGTTTCTGAAAGAGGTTCAGAGTTCTAGAGTAGCCTCAGAGAATCTGTATGAGAGATTCTCATTCTGACTCTGATTTCTCTTAACGTGCACTAGAGATTTGACACACTAGGACTATAAGCAGGAGTGTGACGTTCATTGAGCTAAATAGTCATGGCTATTGCTACTCAAGTACATGGTTAGACCCCAGTGTCTTACTACAGTTTTGACACTAAGTTGCAGAGCTATGGAAGAACACCAGAAAGAAGACAACTGCAAATGCCTTCTGCTTCCATTAAAGCATCTCCATAACAAGTGTCATTTGTGCCACCCCTGCTTCAGGTGTAAGGGGTTAACAAACTAACATAAGAAGAACCCTACTGGCTCAGACCAAGGCCCCATCTAGTCTAGCATGCTGTTCTCACAGTGGCCAACCAGATGCTTATGGGAAGCCTGCAAACAGGACCTGAATGCAACAGCACTTTTCCCACAGGTGTTTGCCAGCAACAGGTATTCAGAGGCTTTCTGCCTCCAACAGTAGAGGCAGAGCACATTCACCATGGCTAGAAGCTATAGACCGTCTCATCCTCCTCCATGGGTTGAGACAAACTGTGGGGCAGAGAAAGGCAGTGCTTTAGGCATGGCTAGCTAAAGGGTTTCAGACAGCGATGGGAAACCTCAGGCCCAGAAAAGCAGGAAGGAAAGCCGTCACAGGTATTGGAGCTCCACCGCAATGCACTCGGAGTCACTCAACTTATATTGGGCGGCTTATCTATACAAAACATATCTCCATCACGCCAAGTGTACCTTGGCAGAAACCTCCTTCTGGCACAAAGCTGCTTTTGAGACTTTACATGCAATAATTCAGAAATCCTACTTAACATTATCTACCACGAGCCCCGGTACAACCAGCCTATTCAGCAAAACACAAAAGGATTCTACTTAACTTCCTCTGGACGCTGCCGCTGCCTTAGCAGAGGTTTAAAGCTAATCGCATGAATGGAGGTGTTTTTCTAATTAGTAAAGGCCTTCACTATGTGCTAAGAGGCTTGGATGGATAAGGAGGAGGATCAATATTTCCTTCCCATCTGTGCTTTAATCAACTGCTGTGCACTCACGTACCTGAGGGTCTGGTGTGGATGCACAGGTTACATTTTCCAGAGACAGAAACAAATATCAGCAAGGCAAAGCCATGGTTGCTTTTGTTTGAATGGCAGGAGGAGCAGCAGCAGCAGCTACATTTAGGGCTGTCACCCAATTAAAGAAATCTTAGTTGATTCTTCAGGGTCAATTAATCAATCAATTGGTTAAATTTGCATAACTTCCATTTCTTTATTTGAGGCACTTCCAGCCCACTCTTCATTAAATTAAATTCCAGGATGGGATGCTATGTAATAAACATAATGTAGAAAGCATAATAAAAACTAATCATTCTTCCCTGTAATCTGATCTGTGGAACTAGCGCTTCCACAAACACTACACAAAGCCTATTCCATATTGGTAAAAACTCTATATTTTAGTGTGGCAGCACCTAAATTTCGGAACTTCTTGCCCATTGACAACAGGCAAGTGCCTTCACTGTACTGTTTTCAGTGCCTGCTAATTTTTAGTTTGTTAAAGCAACTATACCCAGATATGTAGTTCACCAGCATTTTAGTGTGTGTGTGTGTGTGTGTGTGTGTGTGTGTCTGTGTGTCTGTCTGTCTGTCTATGTGTGTGCGCACAAAATCTATGTTTTAACTACTGGTTTTACCTATATAGTGATTTTTTGTCAACTTGTTCTCAACTTATTTCAATCTATATTTTATATTTTTATGTAAGGTGCTTTGAGGTTTCTACAACTCGATGGCATACAGTTTCTGTTCACTAAATAAATAAGAGAAGTCTTCACCAATGTGGATGGCTTGCTTTAATCCTATCAGTAACAACATGCCCCCAAATCAGTAGACAGTGCCAATGATCTGAAATGAACTGCAGTATACAAATATTAAGATGCACCCCCCCCCCGCCCAGTCACACTTCTCAAGGTAAGACTTGCACAAAGAGAGAGACTGAGAGAGAGAAGCTCTGTAGGTGAAAGAAAGCCCTGGCCGTGCCGTGTTCTCAGTTGCCTCTTTAAGGCGTCTTGGAATTGTGTAAACTGAGAAGGTCATACTAAATCAAAGGACATCATCTGCCTGTTCAAAACGCTATTAACGGGGAAAGCAGTCTTGAGCAGTGCATTACGGCCCCAAGGTCACCTGGGAAACCACTGGGCCTCACTGGTTACCCCGTAACAGCTCTCGCAAGCAACTTGATTAGCTGAAATAACCCCCGTGCCCTTGTGACTGGACTTGATGGGAAGTCAAGTTTATCGGCAGACTGCTAAGCTGAAACTTGCACCTTCCTTCCTCTCTCCCTCTCTCCCTCCACCCCTCGCTCGCTCCCGCCACCCCCACAACTTCTTTTTTCATCAAGAAAACAGCTTGGCTGGGAATTCAGATGACATATTCAGTGCTAACACAGAGCTAGCGCAGCATAATGGCAAAGAGACCAGGCCGTGAACCAGGAAAATGGCTGGTTCAGGTGACGCCCTGTCCATGAATTGACTTGCCAGCGTTAAAGATGATGCTGTTCTCTTGCCACACCCCTCCATCCCTGGTGCAGCTGATACAATATGAGTATTCGTAATAATGGCCCACCTTCCCGGGGCTTAAAGTTTTTTTAATGAATATTTTTATTCAAATACTTTCTAAACATACAAATAACAAGCACCAGCATAAAACAGAATCACTGTACATATGTTGTAATATCGCTTACTATGAAGTTCAGCAGCTTAACTTAACGAGTCTCCCCACAGGTCTCTAAGAGTTGATGGAGGGATTATGGTATGGCTGGATGTGTTAGTGCATATAATAAAATCAAAACCAGATAGTATCCAAGTATTTTTTCTGTTTTTATAGCCTTCAATCTTCCTGTTAACATTTTGGCTGAAGCAAATTGCCAAATGTTTGCATACCCCACCTGCCCATGCTTCTTACAAATTTCAAGGGATTCGGCCTTAACTTATGTTTATACGAACAATTTCCAAACATTATTATTGCATTGATATCCCACCTTTCCTCCAAGCAGCTTGAGGTGGCGTACCTGGTTTTGCCCTCAGAACCACTCTGCAACGTAACTTTGGCTGAGAGACACTGACTTGTTACCCGGCAAGCTGGTTGGGGATTTGAACCCTTGTCTCCCAGGTCCCTAGCTAGCAGGATCAGTGTCGGGCATGATGAAAGTTGTAGTCCAACAACAGCTGGGGACCAAGTTTGAAAAACACCACTTGACCACTACACCACACTGGCTCTCTACATTAACAAGGTCAACTAACGTCCTATTGATTTCACTGGGTCTTTCCTAAGCATGACTTGGGTCCCATCTGCATTATATACCTAAGGCAGTATCATACCACTCTAAACAGCAATGGCTTCCCACAAAGAATCTTGAGAACTGTAATTCATTAAGGGTGCTGGGAGCTCATTCCTTCACGTTAGTCAGTGGCACAGTGACCTGGGAGTTTTCCTCTCAACCAAGGATTGGGGACCTCAGTCCCTGGGGCCTTCCAGACCTCTCAGCCTGGCCCTTGGAGCTCCCTCTAGGCCAGGGTGTGAAGATTGCAGACTTTTCAAATAAACATTAGGAACACTAGAAGCTGAGGTTTACCGAGTCATGACTGTTAGTTCATCTAGATCAAAATTGCCTACAATGGTTGGCAGATGTTCTCCAGGGTTGCATTACATAAGAAGGTAAGAAAAGCCTGTTGGATCAGGCTAATGGCCTATCTGGTCCAACATCCATTTCTCATAGCGGCCAACCAGATGCCTGACACAAACTGGCAAGAGCACAAGAGCACTGTCCCTTCCTGTGGCTTCCAGCTGAGCTATGGACCGTCCCTTCCAAACTTCCTAACAGTATAGGTTGTTCTATAGTGGAAGAGGGTGCCTGGGGCAGTAGTGGATTCTCTTTTGCCAGAGGCAAAGATGGGACCTTCTACTCTCAAAGCAGCTGCTCTGCCACTGGGCTCCGGCCCTATCACGACTCTCGCTGGTGACTTAGCCGATCTCAGTCAGAAGAAATGGTGCCAGATCCGTCAGCCAGCAACACCACAGCAGCCTCATACTCCATCAGCATCCTAAAGACAGACAAGGGCCATGCGCTTGACGGAAATGCGCCCAGGTCTCGGCAGGGTATCCATCAGCCTGTAACATGCAAGCAGTTTCTTCCTCTCCACCGCCCCCCCCGCCCAGCTCTCTCTCTCTCTCTCTCTCTCTCTCTCTTTGCCTTTAGGTATCTCAGCCAGAAAAGAAATGTAACTATAATTTCATCTGACTTCAATTGTGTTCAAATTACAGCAAAAAAAGGAAGCAGACAACAAGCTGTAAATATTTAAAGAGACAGAAAATCATTGGGAATCACGCCTTTATGAATATTTGATGAAGAAAGGTTAGCTCTACTGCTGGTAAATTACAAGAAATTATGTCCGTCATGTGACTCTTGTCAGCAAAGGTTAATACAAATAGGTTTGGATTTAGTCAAGATGACAACGGGGATTAAAAAAGATTTGTCCTGTCTTCACCGCAATTAGTTTCCCCCCTTCCTATTATTAGTGTAACAGAGTTTATCGTTAGGATTATGGCAGCCAAGCTATACCTCTCGGAGAAATCATTTTGCTTCTCATAACACTGTGGCAGTTCCACAATGCATTTTTCATCTCCGCTAATCTGGCTCTTAATTGTGCATTTCCGGAGGGAAAGAAAAGGCCGTTAACCCACCGAGTGCCACCAATTCTTGCCAGATATTTATTTATTAAAATTATTGATGCCCCCGAATTTCCATCATGGACAAAAACGGAAACCTTGCATTTGCTAACAACCTTTATAAAGTAACACCAACAAAGCAACTTAAAAACAAAATACAATAAAACATACAAGCAGATCTACAAGCCACTGCTGGGTTATCAGGCACGTACTGAAAAGCACAGCTGAACAATAATTCCTTTTTTTTATAAAAAAAAACTCTGATGCCTAAAAACATACAACTGGGTTTCCAAAGGCATGGAATATTCCATAGCCTGGGTGACACCACCAAGAAGTCCCTGTCAAACATTTAGCAGTTTTAGGTTTTTTGAACTGGTGATTCCCAAACTCTACATTGGGGTGCACCATTGTGCCATGATAAGTGCTGAAGTGTCCTTTGAAATATTACACCACCACGCTGGATGTATCCTGTATAATCTCCCTGGCCTTGTCAATAGATGGGCAGTGGTACCATCCCAAAGAGTGTAGGGATGTGTCAGGATTCTGTGATGCAGTCCATGCTACAGCAAACAAGAAATCCTGGAAGTATATGCACTTTCCAGAAAACACAGTATCCCTGTTAACCCTCAGTGACCCAGTGTATGGGCAACCTTTTCCAGAATGGGAGGACAGGTCACCAGCAAACTGCTGATGTTGTTGTTGATGATGATTTCTTACCTGCCCTTCACATAAGGTCCCAAGATGGATTATGATGATTTTAAAATACAATATTAAAACAATATGTTAAAACAAAACACAGTCAAGAAATTAGGATGGGTACTATATACATCAAGAGAGAGGCCAGGGTAATGATGCATGCAATGAAAGTAACATAATGAAGGTGCTGGGATATATTAATTAGTGCTATGCTGATTCCAGCCTACAGATTTCACAGATTCTTCGCCTTAACAAAAGAGGAAATTGCTTTTGTAGGGAGTGGTAGATTTTCCACAACATTTTCAAAGGGACCCCAGTTATCTACTCAAAAGTGGGGAACCAGAGCCACATTTACCGGTGGGCAATGCTCCAGAGGTTGGTTGCCAGTGGTGGGTGGGGCAATGTTTCTTGGAGACTATGCATACTGACCAGAGAATGTGCATATTGCCCAGAAAATGTACAAAATGTAGATAAGATATGCACATTTCTCAAGGTCTGTTGGGGATTATGTACAATGATCAGAAAATGTGCACAATTCCTTCTTTATGGAAAAAATATGTGCAGATTCTGTATGAGGCCCAGGGAATGTGCCCAATGACCAGTTTAATGCACATTTAGAGGTCAGCTTAACATTACTTTATTATACACTCATCCAGTGCTATTTTTCAAGAAAAAGAGGTTCTGAAACTCACAATGAATGCCTCCCTGGTTCTCTTACAATGGCAATGGCGCCCACCTGAGAGGTGCCAGAACTGAGTTCCAGCTGAAAAAAAAGCCCTGCACCCACCCACACTGAGATTCCTATTTTTCGTTATATACATATTTTATTTTTCTGCAGACATCTATGGAAAGGTAGGGCACACATTTACCAATTAAACATTTCCCTTGTCGAAACTTTGCGGCCAAGACCTCTGAGGCATCCCTCCAACAAAGGGAGAAGTATAAAAGCGTGCTAAATCAAGTTGCATGGAAAAGGCAAAAGGTAACATGCAGCCACAGACAAAAGGGGTTAACCCAGCAGCCAGCCAAAATGATGAATCGGAATTGGCGTGCCTGGCACAGTTTGATCGCAGGCATCGGTACTTTGGGGATTCCACTGAGATTTGCTTCTGCAGCCGCAGACTCTTCCTTCCACACTTAGAGCCACGTGGAAGGAGGACATTTAACACATCAGGGAACCTTGCTGGATTATCAGATCAACTGATCAATACCATTGACAATACTGCTGTCTAAAAGCATTGGGGCCTGCCATCAGAAATGTACACAATAACCGAACATTCAGGACCTCTGCCGATACATTACCTTTGACCCGTTGCTTCCACAGTGGGCCCAAGAGGCCACTGGCTCTTCCTTCCTGAGCTTTTCCACCTAACTGACTTCCAGCTGCCTGCTTGAATCAAAAGCACCCCTTCATAGCAAACCGTGACCCGGGGAGGAGGAGGAGGAAGGGTAAGAGAAAGAACCTGGAGCTACAACCAGAGTCTCTGAGGCATAAAAAGCCCAGCGATTCAGGTCATTCCCATTGCCACTCGGAGGCAGTCATCTCGCCGTCTGCTTCCATCGGGCTTGTGTAAAATCTCATCAATGCACTCTGCATCACGGGGACTCGGTGGGATACAAATGGCTTCTTCGTGTAGTCTGCTTGCTCACAGAGATTTGAGTTACCTGCAGAGTAACTTTCCTGCTCTGTGACACACACCTGGCCCTCCTGAATAGACATCACGACAAATTTCAACTTGCTGGATTTAACGCTCTAAAAAGCAGCCCAGGTTTTTATTGCTCCCATTGAAGTTAACTCTGAAAGACAGAAGGACGGGGCTTTGTCGATCTGAAAAGACTTCAGAATGCATTAGGGAGACCCAAGAAGAAGAAGATGAAGAAAAGACATGAGGGGGAAGGGAGGAAAAAATACCCATTAAATCTGGAGCATCAATGCAACGCATCAGATTTGACCGTTGTACTTGATGTGTTGTTCTTATGGGCATCTCACCATCAAAGAGGAGGGAGGGAGCAACCTGTTCCGGAGAGGAAACATCACTCAGATCAAATGTACTACATAGGAAACATGGGTTGGCAAGGAAAGTTTTTAAACAGGTGGAAAAACCGCAATGAACTGCAGCGACGACAAATGCAGAAGATGTTCCCTTAAATGTGCAAACATCCTACGAAAGATCAAAAGTATCACAGGGTGGATGAAATGGGGCTGATTGATTCACAGCTGGCTCCTCGGTGCGCTACAACCAGAAGGCTGCACGGGAGCATAGAAACACCGGAAGGTGCCTTATACAGAGTCAGACTCATTGGTCCACTTAGCTGGATACTGTCTACACACTTTGGGCAAGGGACAGTCCCACCCCAACCTGGAGGGGCCAGGGATTGAGCCTGGGACCGTCTGCATACAAGAAGATGGTCTACCCACTGAGCTATGTTGCTTCCACTAGCAGGCAGCAGGCATTGTCCTTGTGTGTGGGAAGTCTGGTGCTGTGTGTAACTGATGCTGTCCTTAAACTACGTATTTATTTGTTCCATTTCTCTCCTGCTCTTCACCCCAAAGGAGTCCATTCTGAAGCAGCAATGCTCAGTCGTGGCTACTGCTGAATTGGTGATTTTCTAAGGAGGGGGCAGGCACTGTGCATGCAATGAGACATTAAAGGTAATGATCCCCAGTAAAGGGACCCCTGACCATTAGGTCCAGTCGTGGCTGACTCTGGGGTTGCGGCGCTCATCTCGCTTTATTGGCCGAGGGAGCCGGTGTACAGCTTCTGGGTCATGTGGCCAGCATGACTAAGCCGCTTCTGGCGAACCAGAGCAGTGCACGGAAACGCTGTTTACCTACCTGCCGGAGCGGTACCTATTTATCTACTTGCACTGCGTGCTTTCAAACTCCTAGGTGGGCAGGAGCAGGGACCGAGCAATGGGAGCTCAGTCCGTCACGGGGATTCGAACCACGACCTTCTGATTGGCAAGTCCTAGGCTCTGTGGTTTAACCCACAGTGCCAAATAATGTACCAGGTCCTGTAGGAAGAAAGCCCACAATCTGAATCTTCCATCTGCCATAAACTTGCTAGGTGGCCTATAGTAACAGTGATTTACCTTACAGGGTTGTTCTAAGGGTTACAAAAGCACATGAGACTAGCCAGGGGCCCATCTATTCCAGCATCGTTTTCTCCCAGTGGCTAATCAGATGCTCATGGGAAGCCCACAAGAAGGACTAAAAGCAGGGTCTCTTTCTGGTCCTCAAGACGCTCCCCAGGCAACACCCCTCCCAGGCCTCTTCCATTACTGGCCCTCCTTGTGTGCATTGGCCTGGCTGGAAAGTGTCCTTGATATTAGTGGTATCTCAGGTTAAGAACTTAATTCATTCTGGAGGTCCGTTCTTAACCTGAAACTGTTCTTAACCTGAGGTACTACTTTAGTTAATGGGGTATCCCGCTGTACCACTGTGCGATTTCTGTTCTCATCCTGAAGTAAAGTTCTTAACCCAAGGTACTATTTCTGGGTTAGCGGAGTCTGTAACTTGAAGTGTCTGTAACCTGAAGCGTCTGTAACCCAAGATACCACTGTAATGCCTCTCCCTTGCAGGGGTAGACGATAGAGGGTTTGTGCGTGTGAAAACCTCTGGTTTTTTTGTGACTGGATTGCAGCCAACTGCAAAAGGTAAGAGTCACATCCATTGTTTGTCCCATTACTGCCTTTGGCCACATGCACCACTGGGCTGTGGCCTTTGTGGAATGTTGCCCTTGAACTGAAAAAGGTTCCCCAGCCCTGAGATGGAGTGTTGAAGCTGGACCTCCAGACCTGGGTTCAAATCTGCATGCATCCACACAGCTCAGCCAGCCGCCTTGGCCCTACCACTGTCTCCAAGTCTAACCAAATCTACAGGCTCATTGCGATGAGTGAAAGGAATCAGTTCAGATAGACTACTCTTCAAAAAAAGGCAGAGAAACTCAAGTAAAATCAATGGACTGGGTGTGTTTTCACATAGCGACCCTGTTCCGTATTTTTTACCTGGTTCAGTTCTGGGTGTGTGTGTGTGTGGGGGGGAATTCTGGCTTTCTTACTAGACTTGGCATTCCAAAGTGCATAAGAGTTTGTCACGGTAAGCTTCACGTGGTATAAATTCAATTTTTATTGCAGGTTTATTAAAGAATAGTTGTTTCACCAACAGTTAATTAAATCTGCTATCTAAATTGAACAGAAAATTACAGGGCAGGCAAAGCTTGTAAAAGACTCTATTACAGATAAGGACATACTTGGTCATCTGAAGAGTTTGACATCAGTTTTGAAAGCAGCATTGTGTTCCCAAACTCCTCGGCAGTTTTCCTGAGCCACTTTTGTTCTTTCCTACCCATTCATTACCAAGTCCCATTTGCTGAACAACTTCTCTGTTATTTTAAGGTTCCTCCCCGCATCCCGCCCACCATTAATAAAGCGTGATATATTTTCTCTGCAGGCAAAAAATAAAATAAAAAACTCTGATTCTCAGCCTTTAAAGCTGAGAAAGCCCTAACATTTCATTTCGCTTTGATGGCACAGCAGAATACACTATGTTTTAAATGCAAAAGCAATGGAGTAGTGAGTTTAGCATGTTAGTCCAAGGAAGAGCTTCAACCTAGATAAAGATGCAGGAGGAAGAAGAAGATGCAAACAGATTGCCTTTTCCTTGTCATCCTGCTCAAAGATGGGGAAGGGCTGTAGCTCATTGGTAGGGCATCTGCCTTGCATGTAGAACGTCCCAGCTTCAATCCTCAGCATCTTTGGGGAAGAGATTCCTTGTCTGAAACCATGGAGAGCCACGGACAGTTGGGTCTAATCCACAATTCTGTTTGCCCTGCCGTTTTCTCCTGCAAAAACATGCAGTTTAGCCCTGAATTGGAACAAACAGCAAGCGGGTTTCCCATGGATCACTGTTTGTTCCGATTTAGCGCTAAAGAGTGGGTTTTATGGGGGAAAGCAACAGGGCAAGGGCAAAACTGCTCGGACCCATGCACAGAAAAGCACAGGGCAAGCAGAAAACCACTCAGACTTGTGCTTTCTAGGCATGGGAGAAGCAGAAGTGTGGACAAGCTTGATGGATCAAAGGTCTAGCTCAGCATAAGGAAGCTTCTTATGTGTCTATGAACCATTAGATCAGGGTGGGAAGGCCTTTTCAGCCCCATTTCCTTCTCTGCTATCTTCCAATAGAGGGAGGGGTCAGACACAAAAGCAGAGAAAGCAAGAATTGCAGATTTTAGCTTTGTACCGTTGGCTAGTTTCTACAGACGCTCACACATTCTATGAGTTAGAATGACAAAGACAGCTCACCATTGTCTTTGCCATTCTTGCTAATCATTACCAGGACATTTCACTGCACAACTTGCTTTACGATAGCTATCCCATTTATTCTCACCACAATATTGTAAACTAGATTTAAAAGGACAGCAGATTTCTAGGGTCATCTAGAGAGAGTCATAGTGGAACAAGGATTTAATGTTGGCTTTCCACATGCAAGAGCTGACACACTATCTACTGCTTCACATAGGCCCAGTTATAAACACTTGGTAATAATTCCTGTTCCTTACTTCAGATATTCTAGAGAAATTGGCATGGAGACATTGTGTGTGATGGGGCAATGCACATCATAGGGACTTCTGACAACCTCAGGGTCAGAATCACATATTTTGGGGGAACAAACTTCTATCCTTCCTGGACTGTATCATTGTACTTTAGAGTGCAGGTATGAATCTCCTTACATGTAGAAAATTAATTTGGGGGACAGAAAGGTTAGACACTTTCATATCGATGTGCTAACTTTCTACATGCAGGGATGTTTATTATTATTATTTTCTCAAAGAACAGCATTAAAAAATGCAACCCCCCCCCCAATGCAATCTGAAGTAGTATAGTTCAGGAAGGACTGCAACATGTGAATCAATTTACTGACCTTGCAGTTTGAACCATAATCTTTCATTGTCATCAGGTTCTTGGGCTGATTTTCCATGACAGATTAAAGTGGCTATTTTGAAATTATTTCACCTTGCCTAATAGGGAAAAAATGTTTCAGCTCCTGTCATGGATTGTTAAGCTGGCAAAAATATTTCTGTTTATTCCAATTAGTGAAATCATTTGCTGGTAGGAGACATTTCAAGATAGAAGGATCCACTTTAAAAATAAACCTTGCCTCATTGGGAAACTCATCCTTTGTCTGACAATTCAGGCAATGTTATTTAGAGATTTTTTAATTGCTCAGTTGATCTGCGGGCAAATCTCAATAATCAAAACAATATAAAAACTGGGCTGGGTGGGTGATTGTCTTTTTTTTTAATAATTGTAATAAAATGCTGGTAACATCTGGGGAACGATAACTTGTCTAAGATTGGCAGTGTCAGAATTTATTTTCCAATACATCTTTGTGTCTCTGTGTGTTTTCTTTAAAAATTATAACCATTTAAAAAAAGTTCTTGTTAGCTCTGGGAAAGAAGGACAATGTGACATATTAATGTTCATCGGGACAATTGAGCCTTGCTTAACGATAATTAGCCGGGAAAGCAGAATGCAACTAGGTCTCCCAGAAGCACTGAATAATGTTTGCAATTATTATTATTTTAAATTCTAAGTCACCTACAGAATGTGAGTTAGAAATATGAATAAACAAATAAAGGAGGCCTGTCATCCTTCAAGCCTGTTGTGCAAACTTCATTACAAGGATGGGGAGGCCCTGGATTTTTCTACCTGGCCCTCTGGAAGCTCCTCAGCTACATCTTCTCTCCCCAGGCCACACCCTTCTCCCATCTTGCTTCACCCCGATTGGCTGTTTCTGCCTGGCTGGAACATGACCTTGAACTGCGATTGTGACTCATGCTTGCCTGGAGTGGGGGATACAGAAGGGCTTGAGGGTGTGTGTAATGACAGCCATTGTTCTGCCCACCTTTGCCTCTGGCCCTGCCCACCACTGCCACGTGGCCCCCATCAGGTTGCCCACAAGGGAATGTGGCCCTCGAGCTGGGGGGAAACTTCTCCTCTAGTTTCAGACAGGGAGTCTCTCCCAGCCCTATTTGGAAATGACACTGAACCCAGGACCTTCTGCACGGAAAGCAGGTGCTCTGCCACTGAACCAGGGTCCTCCCCATGCAAGAGAATCATCATCCAATCCAGACCAGAGCTGCTCTAATGTGCCAAGTCCACGCCTGACCTTTTGGTGCATGAAACTGACAGGCGCCTCGTGTGATTCTCCCCCCTGACCAACACTACCCAAATTTCTACTTAAATCTGTAATTCTGAAACTGGTTCCGATTATTTGGAGGGATGGGAAGGCAAGGCATGCCGTTATTGAGACTGAAGGCAACTTTCAAGAATGCCAGGAGAAAACCAGCCCTTTATCTCCCTCCTGTATTCGCACCGGAGAGTGTGGGTCAGAGGCTATTGCCCTATGCGAGCAGCGTAGGCCTTATCAGAGTAACATATCAAGCCGCCAATCAAAGCCCTTCTTAATGTGTGCTCAAAAGCACTCAAAAGCAACAGCTGAAGGTTATCTTTCACCATGCAATATGACTGTTGGATATTATGTATATTGACTGGGAAATGTGCACAATTCCTCCTTCATGGAACTATTATGTACACATTCTCCATAAGGCCTGGTGCACAATGTCTGGTTGTTATGCACATTAACTGCTCAACTTGCATTCCCCTTAACATATACAAATCTCCTCAACAATTACAAACAATCATGAATCCCATCTGGTGTGCAGAAAATTAAAACCAAGAGTTCAACATTCAGATAAATGGGGGGAGGGGAAAGAGAAACAAGTTAAAAACAAAGCTATATACAAAGATCCAAAAATTCCCAAACAGCAAGGGATGCAATCCTAATTGCATTTTCCGGGGGGGGATACAACCAGTGGGGCTCACCTTCTAAGTAACCATGCAGAGGACTGAGTGGTCAGAGTCCCACAGCTTTTGTTAATTATTTATTATTCATTAATTACTTCTATGTATAGACTATTTACTATCTGAAAAATCTCAATATGGTTTACAATAGATAAATACGTAAGAATATATGTAATTATCACAAGCACACAAGTGAATATGTCAACCCAGCATGCCGCAGCTGTTCAAAAGTCAAATTCTATACTAGGGATCATTAGGAAAGGGATTGAAAATAAAATGACCACTATTATACAACCATTATACAAGTCTGTGGTGTGGCTGCACTTGGAACACTGTGTACAGTTCTGATAGCTTCCCCTCAAAAATAAAAATAAAATTGTAGAGCTGCAAAAGGTTCAGAAAAGGGCAACCAAACTGATTTCTCCTTGTGCTGTGGAATGTTCTCCCCCTCTCCGCCCCACCCCCATATGCCCCCTAAATGTGTTCTAGGTTAAGAAACTCCTCTGGAGCAGTTTTGGAAGTGGGGGTGGGAGAAGAGGGGAGGATTCCCATTGCGCAAGCAGAAATCATTGCACTGCTGAGTCACAGCAGTTGAATACTGCCCCTCAAATTCTTATTAATGTCAACCAACTCTTCAACATGGAAATTTGAACGACAGCAAAGAAACGACATCTGTGGTCACCTATGATAATACGCCACTTGAGAGAGAAAGAAGGGCTTCATTTTAACATACACATGCAAAGCAGAATATCTTGCCGTGCCCTGGTATGCAGCTGGTTTATGAGTATCTGGAAGGGAACCTTTATGCTTGGTCACCCCATAAGCAGCAGACAACTGGCTCCTCTCCTGTAATGTAGTACTTCATTAAAACTCAAGACTGTTTGGCAAGCACAGACACTGAGCACGGCTTACAGTTCACATCTGTTGGTAATGACAGGAGGCTGAGTCTGTTTCTTCCCACTAAAGACCAAGTACACAATCCAGTGCAGTTAATCAATAAGATAATGGAATGAATCAATAGCAAAGATTTTTAAAAGGTCTTAATTAAAGAAACACTTGCAGATACAAACGACGTCTTCAATCTATTGATGGTACCAGGGTGAGGGGATAAACGCACACGCACGCACACACTCAACTTTATTTTGCATGCATGCATTTTGCTGAACCACGCAATTGCTTTGGGGGTGGCCTGAGCTACCCAACTAATCAATGTCTTCTCTGCTCCGGTTGGGTAAATGGCTCTACAAAGATATTCCAAAATGTGTTGCCTTTAAAAGAAGACATTGTGGTATGGTGGTGAACCCACATCTTGTGTTATTTGTTTTCTTGGACAGACTGCTCAATTACCTGGGTACAGGACCAAATTGGCTGAACAGACCCTTTTCGGCTCTGAGACACAGATTTAGAATAATTAAGGAACACCTAAATTGATGGATCCTATTAATGCAAAGGAAGCCTCCAGCGGGCCCTCCAAGCAAATGTTGTCAATAGTTTTGATTCTTCCATGGTTGTGTGCCAGACACTGTTTTAAAGAGACATCAATCTGTAATGTCAGCATTTATCTAACGAACCTTCAAAAATCAATGTCCAAAACAGTCCATTACATGAATACACCCTATTTGTACATTTTCCACAAGAGGTTGGAAAAAGCTAGATGTTAACCTCATAATTAGAACAAGGGGCTGGACAGTCTTAAAAGGACCAAACAACATGTTCAGGGTGCCCTGGGAGGATTTAGGCTTCTTTCTTTCTTTCTTTCTTTCTTTCTTTCTTTCTTTCTTTCTTTCTTCAATCCAAAATAGTTTGTAATACAGAGATCTGCTTAAAAAATCCCATTGGGTGTACACTCCTTGGTCACTGGTACCCAACCCCTGCCAGTAGGAGTTTGAGGCATACCTGGTCAAGAGTGATAGTGCTCAGTCTATGTCTAATCATTTATTATAAGTTGTTTTCACCATTATCATGTTGTTATTATTAATTCGATCTGTTTGTCACTTGCTGTCACTTGTAACCTGGATATCTCCAAGTGACTTAAAGAACTGTTAAAAGCACCAAATAAATATTTTATCCCCTCAAACAGCACCAAATAAATATTTTATCCCCTCAAACAGCACACACACACAAACAAAAACAAAATTAAGAAGTTTATGGGAAATCCAACTCCCTCCCCAGCTCAGCTACAATTTGGGCTCAGCAAATTAAACTATTGCCCATCTAAAATAGGGAGGGGGAGTGTGACGTTAACATATATGAAAGAGTGCTAGAGGGGAAATAGTTAAATAGGTTGCACAGACAGGACCCAGGGGGGTGGAGTCAGTGGGTCGATAAAACTAGTTCTGGGAGGAGTTCTGGGAGGAGTTCGTTGGGAGTTGTGGGTGGGTAGTTGGTTGGATTTTGTGGGTTGGCTGGTTGGGAAAGGCAGTTGGTAATAGAGAGACAGTTAGGGCAGTGGGTTCTTGAGTGTGGGGAGGTAGAAGAGATAGAGAGAGGAAAATAAGACTAAGAAAGTAAAGAGCAACAACGTTTGGAACGCTGTAAAAGTTTTGTTTGTGTCTGAAATAAAACACACTCTTCTTTATTAATTGAAAAGCTGACTGAGACTGAAGTGATTTTACCAGGGAGGACCTGGTTGGTGGCAGCGGATTAGTGGTGTGCGGGTCAATAGTCCATGAGACGACTGGGGGCTCCGTATGAACGCCACAGGGAGGGGGGTGGAATTCTGAAATTCACACCCTGTTATGTTCCCTGTGGTGTCCTACTTATCAAGGAGCCCTGGGACATTTAGTTTCCAGGGCATAGCAAGGACTCTGGGACCCTGGGAAAATAACATTTCCTAGGGTCTCTGGTGTCTGGAATTGTTGCCATGTTTAAGCCAGAAGGAAAAGAGTCACAATGGCTAGAATTATGAGCATTACATGCAGAAGATGAGTATTATGAGGATGCATTATGAATGGAAAAAGTTTGTCTACCCTGACTAATATTAAAAGTTTGTAATTACTGAAGTTAGTGCAACTATTTGCTATTGTACTTTGCAGCTCAGCAGCGTAGCTGAGATGTACAGAGGGGTGCATATGAGACCTTCGGGTATAGGGAGGTATAGAAATAATAATAATAATAATAATAATAATAATAATAATAATAATGCAGCCTGGAAGGGAGGGACACTTAGAATTGCAACACAATTCACTGCACATGACCTTCCCAAAAGACTGGGCCACCTCTGTAGTACACAGAAGATTTAACAACTGCAGGGAATCAAGATGATCCCAATTATTATATGCTTTTCCACATCTCCCCTGCTAGACACACCAACTTGGTTTCTTGACACTGCCTTGGAAATATACCTGACAGTTGCATTCTCTCTTTTTCCCTTGGCTATTCAGTAGGGAAGTCCACTTAGCTCCCCCCAAACTTGTGGATGCTTCCGAGCTCTCTTCCTCCTTTTTATTTCTTGTTAGCATTTACTCTCCGCTCATGCTCACTCTTCTGTCTGCGAGTTTCCTTGAAAAATGATGTTTTTGACACAATGTCAGCCAGGAGGAAAAGGTTTAAGTTTGCTTCTCTTCTGCTTTTATTGTAAGCCGGCCCACATGATTGTCATAAAGCTGGGGTTCTTCTGCCTTATAACAAGGGGTGACAGGTATTCCATTCAAAGCTCTAGCAGATGGGTTGTCTTGTAATCTCTCTTTATTCCCAGTGACTCTCCCGCTCGCTCCCCTCTTCTCTTCTGTCCAGAGTGTTTACTCTAGTTGCTAGCATGTAACGGTTAGGCATGCCTGAGACAGTTCAAAGCACTGACGGCCTGGTGAATTAGTTGGGGTAGGATGCTCGCTGGCTTGATTGGAGAAGCTACTTCCAAGCAAGCCAATTGCCAGATGTCTGTCCAATTAAATAAGTCTTCCCCAAACTTCTGATATCTGAAGACCCCCCTCCCTTTAAATTATACATCAGAGCCATGCTTCATCCTTCAGTTCAAAAAAGCTTACATTTAAAGGGTGCTGGTGTTAGCAGTCTGGGGTTGCAGGGGGCTGAAAACTCGTCACTATTTCTGCAATGTCCTGGAGCTGACCAATCAGCATTAAAAGGGGGACTTTTCAGCCACTGTCTGCTCCAAAGCTAAGTATTTGGGAACACCGAAAACACAAGGTGCTTCAGTGTCAAGAGAATGATGGGCAATGGTTCTGCCATGTACAATGGAACTTCATGGAAAACACAACTGAAGTCAGTCCAGAAGAAGCTATTGGAGCACTCCAAATCATCTACCCATATATGTGCCCATATAGAAAATAGTAGATCCGGCTGAAAGGCAACACGTGGAGATCTGTACTGATCATTGCACTGCATCCCTAATTATTATTACTGCAGAATTACAAGATTATTGTATAATCTTAGAAAGGGTGCAGCTGCGACTATCATAAAGGGACCCTGCACTCCTAAATTTCTCACCATGGTACTGAAAGTGCGAAAGGATTCACAGGAAGCTGCCTTACACCAAGTCAGATCCCCGGTCTATCGAGTTCACTGTTGTCTACTCAGACTGGCAGCAGCTCTTTGGATAGGGGGGCATTCCCAGCAGGTAATACTGGGGAATCAAACCTGGAGCATTCTGCATGCAAAGCAGATGCTCTCCTACTGAGCCACAGCCCTTCACCACATAAAAAAATGACTTGCTATCCTGAACCTGACCATGAGAAGAATCTAGGCCCTGAAAAACAGGTGAACCAACTGCATTGGGAGAACTGTGCAAGCTGTGGAGGTGCTAAACGCAGACCAAGGTCCATCCAGTGAACCTGAGTCAGATACCACTGAACTGGGACTCCCCGAGACAGTATCCTCTGACCCAGATGCTCACGAGGAACTGGTGCCCTTTCTACAATTGGCCTCTGAGACTAGGATGCAGCACCCTAGTAGGTCCTGACCCGCCAGCTGAAAACCAGTGCTCTGGGCGGATTCAGTACATGAGCTGAGGAAGTATGTAATGAACACAATCCAAAATCAATAGCAAGAAACATGAGCAGCATCTGAATAATATTTGGTTGAAATAGGCTGACGGCGGAGAGAGCAAGCCAGAGACATACATCGATAGCTGTAACTGAGTTGTCTACAATTTTTGTACAATAAGAATTTGAGTACATATCAATAGAGCAATTCTTAGGGTGAGCAATAATAATGATGAAAATCAATGTCGTAAAACAAAAAGTTAGCTCAGCAGACAAACTCTCTACAAGCTAGGCAGGCCTGGGCTTTGAACTGGAAGCAGTTCTCTCCAGTCTTTTAAATCTAACACCCACCCACCCGTTGTTGTTGTTGTTGTTGTTGTTGTTATACCTTCTTCCCAAGAAGGCAAACAACACGTGATAAAACAATAAAAACATATTTTAAAAATTCCAATTAATTAAGATGCAGACTGGGAAAGATCTCAAGTGAAAAGGTTTGCTGACAGAGGAAGGTCTACAGGTGAGGCCTAAAAGACAACAGAGATGATGCCTGTCTAAGATTCAAGAAGATCGAATTCCAAAGGTGCCGCAACACTAAAGACCCAATTCCTACACTGTGTGGAACGAACCTCCTGATAAGGTGGTATCTGCAGAAGGCCCTCACCTGAAGGATGCAAGCTCTGCTGGTGAATTGGATATAAAAGGGGTTAGATGATCTTTCATTAAGGGAATAGAAAGGAATGATAGGGAACCCATGAACCTGCAGATGGGGTTGGACTACAAGTCCTATTACCCTGACAGTTGTCCAGAGCTAATTGGAGTTAGAGTCTAACAACACCTGGAAAGTCGCAAGCTCCCCAGCCCTGAGCTAGGGGAATAAAATGTGTTCCAAATGCTGCAATACACAAATATGTAAAAAGCAGGAAGATACCAAAAGCTGGTGGAAATGGCACTCTTTTATTTGCACTTTTAATTGAATTGTTGTTTACTAGGTGAACAACTGTGACGCAACGCATGCTTATTCTGAAGGAAGCGTTCGTTAGGGTTTACTCCTGGGGAAATGTGCATAGGATTTTAGCTTATCCTGTATCTATTTGCAATCCCACATCCATCCATTTAACTGGGAGTTAGTTCCACTGAAAACTGTGGGAATAAACTCTGAGCAATTATGCATAAGATGGTGATGTAAATTGGCTAGATTGATTCATTCCCCCACCCCAGTTTAATGGGAAAGCAAATTTTTATAAAAGTACTTCCAACAAGACCCCATGAGCAGTAAGGGGCATCTCTGAAGAGAGATCCACTCCTTCTCTCACACAGAGGCAGAATGTCTCTTCCAAGATGTTACTATAAGAAAAGCCTGCTATATCAGGCCAGTGGCTCATCTAGTCTGGTATCCTGTTCTCTTAGGAGCCAACTAGATGAAAGCCAATAAGCAGTATCTGACTGCAACAGCACAATGGATTGTATCCAGTGCCGGTCCTACTCAGAGTAGACCCACTGAAGTTAATGGACATGGCTAACTTTGGTTCATTAGTTGCAGTGGGTCTGCTCTGAGTAGCCCTTACTTTGATACAACCCAGTATAGTGGTACCTTGGGTTACATACACTTCAGGTTACATACGCTTCAGGTTACAGACTCCGCTAACCCAGAAATAGTACCTTGGGTTAAGAACTTTGCTTCAGGATGAGAACAGAAATCGTGCTCCAGCGGTGCGGCGGCAGCGGGAGGCCCCATTAGCTAAAGTGGTGCTTCAGGTTAAGAACAGTTTCAGGTTAAGAACGGACCTCCGGAATGAATTAAGTACTTAACCCGAGGTACCACTGTAATAATATATGAAAGGGGATATATGTATTTCTAAGAACGAAACTGGGCCTGCAGCAAAACAAAATAAGTGGGACCGACACTGCAGTGATCTTGTGCAAGATTCCAGTCAGCCATGTTCATTACCAGAATATGGCATTCCACCCTCCCTCCTCATTTTCTGTCATCCTTCCCAACAGCATTCTGTGTCCACTGAGCATGCTCAGCATTCACCAATCTGCTTTGGAGTCACCCACTCCTTGGGTTGATCTGCCCCTGTTGTGTGTGGGTGTGGGCTGCCTTGTCTACATAAGGATCTTATTGGTATACATCAGGGGTGGGTAACCTTTGGCCCCACAGAGGTTGGCAAGCATGGCCAATGGCCCAAGAATTGCTGTTCAGCAACATCTGGGGGGGGGGGCACTGGTTCCCCACATGATAAATGAATTAACGTGCTCCAGCTAAGGGTTTGTGAATTTACTCCCCTCACTTAACTGAGAGGGTTATTGTGAGGATAAATGGGCTAAGCATCGTAACATGTACCTGGCGTGCTAAAAAGGGCTGTTGAACGTGAACAAATAATCATCAAAATGCAAGGGACGCTCCATCGATGTTGGCGGCTCCGACCTGCATTTAAAAGGGGGGTGCGAGTAGGAGAAGGAGCAGCTTAGCCTTTTGAACACCTGAAGTTGGCTGCCTTGTTTGCATTTCGCCGAAAGTACTATTGAAAGTAAACAAGGAGCTTTGGTGAATTATTTAGCATACAAATAAACCAGGGAAAAAAATCAGGCTAAGTAGGCCACTATGCGCTAACTTGGATTGAAATATTCATCTGTAAATAACTCCTCAATCTGCTGCTTTCACGTACAAATACTACATGGAACATTAGCCACAAGTAGCTTCCAGGGATATTCAGGCTCGCTGGAGAGCAATTTTTATGTCTAGTGGCATCTGTGGGTAGTGATATGGACTGAGTCTTAATATAACCAACATAAAATTTATGGGAACACTCAGAGCAATAGCAACACAGCGTCAGACAGCTGGTGGCTGATGCGTAGCACATGCGGATTTTATATGCGCTGCGTAAACTAACCTTTGCAATAAAGATTTAGCAGGTTTATTAGTTTAGGAAATCGCTATAATTAAGGATAATTCATAATGGGCGCTTATCCACTCTACGGCAATCGCTAGCTTAATTTGGGCTCCATTTCTTTGAGCCATAAATAAGTGCGCCACTATCTTCGGCACAGATGTGGCATTCAACCTGTTCAAGTTGGTTGGTTTTTGCTTGTGTTTTAATCAAAAGAATTAGGAGATAAGCCAATAAAATGCAGTGTGCTTGAAACGAATTAGCGAGAAAACGCAGAGTGGAAGTTTGCAAAACTCCACTAAAAAGTAGTGTAGCTCCCAGGCTGAACACAAAGATTGCAAACATTTCTACGTATGGAGAGGATCCTTACCATACATTTTCCGATCTGGGGAGAAGGGGCATATATGGCTGGAATAATTAACGAAGGGAGAGGGGAGGAGAGAGAAATACGAGTTTGACCTTTGTGTGCCATTTCTGTTCCACGGCGCCAGTAATTGGAGGTTTGACCTTTGTGAGTACCTGGCAACTTCCTTACGTTCTTTTGCCTTCCAAATTGCCTGCACACAAAGGAGAGTCCCCGAAAATACTCCTGCTTAAGTAGGGATGTGTGAACATGTCAGTTTCTGTTCCTGTCAATTTCTCGTTTTTCCAATCTTAAATTCAGTTTTCCACGTTCTTCTAGATCGGTTTGCAGTATATATTTATATAAATTCCTCATTAAAATTCATCAGCATTTTAGTATGAATTTCTCCAAATATACACTTTTTTGCAGTTTAGACTAATATACACATTTCTTTACAAAGCAATTTCCCCATCAGTATTGTATTCTTGTATGTTATTTGCACCAATATATACATTTTTATGCACCCCTTACCCCAGCAGAGGCATTTTTGTACACCCTATTTGACTGGAGTAAAGCATTGCAAAATTCAGGAAAAAATGCTGTAAATTTCAAAAGATAAATGTGTTTCAGTTTGTATATGGGAAATGCAAATTAGGCAGACCCACCTTTAAATGCACATTGAATTGAATTCCCCACCTTATGTGTGTGGTAATGGGGGACCTAATTCTGTGTCCAATACCTCCTGCTCCCCAAATTCAAAGACCAGAATAACTCAAAAGTTCTACAGCAAAGATCAGCCTGCAAAGTCCAAAATGGCCTCTTCTGCCTCTGAAGCTGAATGAACTGTGCTAAAATAATGCCAGTTTGAAATTCAGAGAAAACACAGCTCTCATAAGGAAAATATGGAGTTCATAGGGAATGAGAAAAGTGCATTGTTTTGTGGAGGCAGGGGGAGCTACAGTGGTACCTCGGGTTACAGAAGCTTCAGGTTACAGACTCCACTAACCCAGAAATAGTACCTCGGGTTAAGAACTTTGCTTCAGGATGAGAACAGAAATCGTGCTCTGGCGGCGCGGCAGCAGCAGGAGGCCCCATTAGCTAAAGCGCTACCTCAGGTTAAGAACAGTTTCAGGTTAAGAACGGATCTCCAGAACGAATTAAGTTCTTAACCCAAGGTACCACTGTATTCAGAATTCATCTAGTAAGGTAAAGTAAAGGTAAAGGTACCCCTGACCATTAGGTCCAGTCGTGACCAACTCTGGGGTTGCGGCACTCATCTCGCTCTATGGGCCGAAGGAGCCGGCGTTTGTCTGCAGACAGCTTCCGGGTCATGTGGCCAGCATAACTAAGCCGCTTCTGGTGAACCAGAGCAGCACACGGAAACACCATTTACCTTCCCGCCGGAGCGATACCTATTTATCTACTTGCACTTTGACGTGCTTTCGAACTGCTAGGTTGGCAGAAGCAGGGACTGAGCAACAGGAGCTCACCCCGTTGCGGGGATTCGAACTGCCGGCCTTCTGATCAGCAAGTCCTAGGCTCTGTGGTTTAATCCACAGTGCCACCCGCGTCCCTAATTCATCTAGTACTTTCCACTTTTTATTCAGTACCATGGAAATTTCCAGTTACCTGAGGTCGGAATGATATGGAATTTTGCAAGGCTCATGTTCCACCATGTCTGGGTGCATAAGTGCCATGGTGTATAACAGCCATGGGGGAATCACGGAACTTCCTGAATTCATTTATCATGACATTTTATATACATTTTATATACATTTTATATACAACCTTTCCGCCAAAGAAGGTAAAATAGGTGCCCTGCCTCCATCCGCCCATTCTGTCCTCCCACAGTCCCACAGTCCTCCTCTGTGAGGTAGGTTAGACAAAAATACAATGACTGGCCCAAGGTCACCCAGTAAGCTTTGTGGCTGAGTAGGGATTTGAACCATGGTCTCCCAGGTCCTAGTCCAGCACTCTAACCACTATGACACACTATCTCTCATCTTTCTAGGACTTACAGCAGCTGTTTGCAGCCTGTAACTATGCAAGAATTTACTTGATGGAGTGTATTGAAGTACATGTGGGCTTTCCTGTGACTTGTGAAGAACAAATAACAATTCATAGCATCAAGATGGTTGGGCCGCCACTACAGCAAAGCAAAGCCTCAATGGTTAGCTCCTGACTAAACTCAGTGATGTATAGTTATACCTTGGAAGTCGAACGGAATCCGTTCTGGAAATCTGTTCGACTTCCAAAATGTTTGGAAACCAAAGCACGGCTTCTGATTGGCTGCAGGAGCTTTGGAAGCCGTGGAAGCCCCATCAGACATTCAGCTTCCAAAAATATGCAGCAATCTGGAACAGTCACTTCCGGGTTTGCAACATTCAGGAGCCAAAATGTTTGGGAACTAAGCCGTTCGAAAACCAAGCTACGATTGTATATGATTGGATTTTCCAATCATATGGAGTTGTCCAATCATGCTTTTCTTTGAAAACTGCCTCCTTCTTGACAGTTTCTAACACAAGGACCACCAACATGATGCCCACGGGCGCAGTGACACCCTTGAGGAATCCCCCTGGTGCCCATGAAACCTCTGAGCCTCCCTGGTCCCTTGGTCATAAGGTGGTGAAAGCGGCTGCCCTTTTCTCCCTAGAAAAAGTACATAGAGCTGAAGGAGGAAGGGGGAAGAGCGACCCTTTCCCCCCACTTCCTCTTTCACTCCTGCTTCTCAAGGCTCAGATTAATTCTGCTGGATCTGAGTTTCACCAAGATCGCTTCAAAAAGTAAAATTTGTTGGTGCACACATATGTCTTCCTTTTATGTCTGTCTGTCTTTGTGGGTGCTCATCTGGGGATCTGGGGTAGAGAAGTGAACAGAGGGGGGTGTTGCCCATGACACTCACTAAAAAAATCCAAATATGCCCATGGGATGAGAATGGTTGGTGAACTCTGTGCTAACTCTTCAAAGATACTATTTAAATATAGTATACTGTTCTACCACCATCTTGCTGCTTGACACAACATTGCCTTCTGGATGGCACTTGTATGCAGCAACCAATGGGGCTTACTCTCAGGTAAGTGTGAACAGGATTGAAGCCTTAACTACTGCTAGACTATGAACATGCCTCATCCACCTGATTGCTCCTAATATGCCTGATGCATAGAATCACACTCTCTCTCCCCCTCCCTTTTAAAAGTATTTGAAACAGAGTAAGAAAATTGTCTTCTGATTTGCAAAATCCCTCATAATCCTTCAACAACATGTTTGAAATAAATGAAGGGGAAAACACGAAAGCATTTCTGAGTTCATCACTTAGGTACTGGGACCTGCAGTTGTAATGCTCATTCATTTCTCCTTCCTTTTCAGTCTCCTTTCCTTTCATTAGATTTGCAGATGGGGACCTCTATTGGTCTAAATAAAATGTCTCAAAATAATAAAAAAATGCAATTAAGACCGTTGGGGTAGATATGGCTAAGATGAAGCAGGTTGGAGGTTTAGAAAATTATAACTGGTGGGGAGAAAGTTGTCTCCCCACTTGATCTCATTAACTTAGCGCTGTGCTGAAATTTGTACACCAGAGGTTCCCATTTTTCTGCCTCGATCCCAGGGCACTTGAGAATCTCTTCTGAATCTCAGCAGGTTTTTAAGCTTACCATATCATTGCAGGGGGGGGGGCAAGAGAAAGTGTATGGGTTTTCCTTCCCATTTTTTCCAGCACTCTACTGTTTCTGCAGCTGCCTGAGCTTCTTGATCTGAAAAACGTTGTCCCGTGATGACTTCCCATGGGCTTTGATTGACATGTGCAGATTGGTGAAATGGTTTGTAGAAGGAAAGAAAGGGCACGCACAAAATTCCCACAAAAGACCGGTAAGTGCATTTTCAGGCACAATTTTGTTTTCCCTTAATTCGCAGTGTATGGCTAGCAGTGGTGGGGAAACAAAGGAGGAATTTTCAGCACAGCACTAGCATTTGGTGCAACTGCAGTACATGTTTGTGCCCTAAAGGCCAGGGATGGGGAACCTGTGACTGACAGCGGCTCTCCACAGTTTCAGACATGAGTCTTTTCCAGTCCTACATGGAGGAGCCAGGGGTTGAACCTGAGACCTTCTGCATGCAAAGCAGGTGGTCTACCACTGAGCCACTGTGCTTCCCATCCCTTTGCATACCAGAAGCTGGAAGCAAATAACAGGGAGGACGATTGCTGCCATTTGAGGCTTCCTAGGGGCATTTGATTTGGAGCTTCCTAGGGGCATCTGGTCATTTGCTCTTTGAGAATGTTGGGTCCTTGTTCTGATTCAAAACAGGGAACTGCTCCTAGATGGTAATAACCTTAATGATACTAATTTGGTTCAAGTTCTAATTCAATCTGATGTTGAGCATTTGAGAGCAGAAGGACCACTGACATGGAAAACAAGCACCTGCGTTTTCCTTGTGCATTTTAGGCCTGGGCGCAGTTACAGCTATGCAGCTATATAGCTATAGATGCACATCATAAATAAATATATATAGCTGCGGAAAGAAGAAGGTGCAATGGTGTACATTAAAGTTAACCTTTTTCCCGCAGTCGCCTGGGGCCCTGGCGCTCCAGCCTTCATGTATCTACGCAGTATTTTAGCTCTGGACTGACACATTGCTGTGTTGCGCTGGATTTTCAATCCTTCATGACTATCTATTTGTCACTTGCAGGTGAGTGGTAGCACTCAGGTTGATCCCTAGCCACTTTAACAGTTACTTATCTGTCTTTATGGATTCATCCGGTGTGTCAACTTGGTGCATAACAGCATTACTGTCAGGGTGACAAAACTGTCCCTAGAGTGTCACAAATGATTCCCCTCTCTGGATGGATGTAAGCAGGTAGAGACAACACACAGGCAGAGTCTGGCTGCCCCCCCCCCCCAATCTTCCTATTGCATTCTTGCCTTGGGTCTTAATTGCTGCTTACAAGCACAGACCAAATACCTAATTCAGATTAAAATAGGACTCTCTTGAACTGAATGGGACTAAATGAATGAGAGGGGGTGGGGAGAGAATCTGCACAGTTAGGTTAGTCGTTCCTTGGTGGGATTCCCATTTACTGTATCTTATTATGAATCAATGTAGTGTAGTCTTTTTTCTTTCTTTAATAAAGGGAAAACCAACAGGCAGAACTATCCTGTCACGACACTAACGAAGCTAGTAACAGGAATACAGCTGTTAATGCCTCCTCTTATTTGAACTACTCATTCAAGTGAGTATTCTTATGGCTTTGCTGCACTGAGTTCTCAAGTTTTACGCAAAACCCATTGACATAAAAAAAGGAAGAAAAGAAAGTCAGGGCACTAGTGAACCGAAGCTTGAGAATAATTGGCTACAGATGGAATTTCTTACCTATGTTAAACAAAAATAGCTGATCAATTATCTGCCTTTTAGCCGATTAAGTGGTTATCCATAGTTTACATCCTAGCTACGGTTTGCTGTGGATTTGCAAATCCTGATAGAGGTGTTTAGCATTACCCATGGCCAGAGCTGGTGCAGCAGATGTTTCACGGAATCACGGGGAAGCAGCAGGCATAGATTCTCAGGTCTCCTGTCTTGCAAATCAAACTTTGAAGGGAACTAACATTCATGTTTACATTAGGTCGGACTAACCAGACAGAGACATGTTTTTAAATTTAAAGAAACCCCAAACCCAAAATACAAATATTGCTGCACCTAAGGGGCGTGATGGAAGAGAGTAGTAGTAGTACTACTAGTAGTAGTAGTGCAATTTTACATGCCAGCCCACACTGCACTTTCAACTCCCCTTATATTTACCATTTCAGTACACTTCAATTGGTTTTGAGATGATACAGTAAACACAGGTTGAAAGGTGAGGTAGGTGTATCCTGGAACAATTCATATAACTTCTCCAGCACATGTTGAACAGGGTATGTGCCCACTCAAAAGTGTATCTATATCATGCTAAGTGAATGGTGAAAATGGGCCCACCAACTGGGTTGAGCAAAGCCATTTGAGTGCCTGATGAAAGCTGGTGCTTTCACAGTTCTCTGCTTCCACACTTGTGATGGGACTCCAACTCCTACCACATCTGAGTGCAGCAGGCTAGCTTGAAGGATGCAGGACAGACTGTGCAGGACACAGAGCCGTGTCCTTCAACACCTTGCTGTTGCTTACTCATTGTTCTCTCTAGCATCTGCTCAAATGCTGGGGTGGGGAACCACACTCACTTCTGGGTAACTTTCTGAGGGCCACATGCCAGCAGCAGGGCAAGAGGCAAAACTGAGCAGAGCAAGGGATGCAGACTTTCTCTTTGTACAGTAAGCTAGTTTCTACACACATACACATCCTTCTCTATCCTTCACTCAGGCAAGACAGAGTCATTATCACAGTTCAAGGGCACATTCCAGTCAGGCAAAAAACACTCAAGAAGGGTGAGAAGCAAGACCGATGATGGGTGCAGCCTGGGAAAGATTTCCAAGGGCCTAAGGTTCTCTACCTCCTGAAATGTGTGGCCCTTCTCTCTGCCTTTCTCTGTCACGCTGCCTGTGATTCCTTGGAAGGCGGTGACATGGTAAAGCGACCAGACAACACATGCCAGCTATGCAAGAATTGCTAGTACCAGGACACTGGGTTAGGAGGATAGGAATAACTCAGGAGGACTGGACCAATTTTCTGTCTCAGGCAGCTGCCCCAATCTGCCTAATGGTAGGGCCAAGCATGACCCAAAGCATTATTCTAAAGTCTGGTATCATTTATATTCTAGCTAAGTGTAGGGAGTAATGGTGGCAGCAGAACAGCAAGGATGGGGAGGCTGTGGTCCTCCAGGCATTGCTGCATGACAACTCCCATCATCTCTGACCATTGGTCATGCTGGCTGGGGCTGATGGGAGTTGGAGTCCAACAGCATCTGAAGGGCTGAAATTTCCCCACCTCTGGATTTCAGCATCACCCTGAATTTGTTGGGACTTTTTGTGAACTTCCATTATTTTCCTTTGCAAAGTGGTCTGGTATGTTTCTTTTCTCCTCCCCACCCCTGAAAAATGGGGGAAGGGGTGGTGGAGAGAAACCACATCAAATAAACCTAGAAGCAATTTAGCAAAACACCTGCCCGTGAAGTCAAAAAGGCAAAATATCTAAAGCTTCTCATGGAATCTCTGACCTCAGAGGCTGACACGGTTTGATAGGAAATTTAATGTAATAGCTGGAGAAAGCCAAAGGGTCTATTGTCAGCAATGAAGTCCAAAAGTTAGCAGAATTAATATAAGGATACAATGGAAGTGCCCTCCAGGGACAAGGCCGCAGAACCCAGGTCAGGAGTAAAGGCCGGGTGGGGGGATGACTCTGGAAGTCATTTCACTATGACATTCTGTCATTGCTGCTAAACAGAAAGTAAAGAAAAAAGAAAATCACCAGATGCTTCTGTGTGCATTCTTTCCTTATCTAATATAAACTAATAACACTGACGTTCCAACGCCCCACCTAAGCTGGGAAGAGATTCTCCAGGGACTCCAGAGCCCCCCGATGCCCCCAATCGCTGAAATGCAATAAGAATAAGTGTATATGGGAGTCTGTTTATCAGACAGCAATGCTAGCACTGCAGCCCATCAAAACTCAATAAATCTCAATGTTTCAAACAAGAGACGAAAATGATTCCCTCATCATTTTCATGCCAGGGACGAAATCTTTTCTGAGCCAGAGCCTCCCTCCCCCCCATTTCTTTCCCTTTTTTGCAGATGATTTATGCCCAGGACAGATAAGTGCTTAGTAAAATAGGAGGGGAATAAATGATGAACAGAAAGTAAACAGAATAAGCACTGTGGCGGATCTTAGTTATATGAAAAGTGTGTCCAATTGCTGGGGGTGTGGGGAAAAAGTGTGTATATGTAAAGTTTAATCGGATTACATCTTAATTCTTGAAAATATTTTGGAATCTATTTATATAAGCTGGTCACCTTAATTTCATCTCCTCTCCCAATATTCTCTCATGATCTAGGTTGCTATCTGTCTAGGTTGCACCACTTAATTCTTCAGAACAGGTACAGTGGTACCTCAGGTTAAGTACTTAATTCATTCTGGAGGTCTGTTCTTAACCTGAAACTGTTCTTAAACTGAAGCACCACTTTAGCCAATGGGGCCTCCTGCTGCTGCCGTGCCGCCGGAGCACGATTTCTGTTCTCATCTTGAAGCAAAGTTCTTAACCTGAAGCACTATTTCTGGGTTAGCGGAGTCTGTAACCTGAAGCGTATGTAACCTGGAGTGTATGTAACCCGAGGTACCACTGTACATCTTCTTTTAAAGAGAAAAGCATGGAGTATGCCTGGGTAGGCCTGCCTAAACAACAACATTTTTTTTAGCAGGTGCTGCAAACAACACAGCGAAGGTGTCAGACGAATAACGATATGCAGGGAGTTCCAGGGATTAGATGCTACCACACTGAAGGATTCTTATTCTTTGCAGGTTCAGAACGAGCACCATGTGGCACTTGTAAAAGTGCACTTTTTGCAGAGGGAAGTGGTTGAGTGGGTGCATATAGGGGTATGGTCGCAAGATGTTGAGGACTTTATATACCAATAGTAACACATAGCATTGCTACTACTAGTAACACCTTCAACTGAATTCTTACGTGCCAATTTGTCGACACAGGTATCATGCTTTTGTAAGCAGGAGCATTCCAGCTACATTTTTTTGCTGCTGGGAACCCCAGATGTGGAATACTCTCCCCAGAGAGGCCCACCAGGCGCTTTTTCTTGAGCTGTTTTCAGTGCTAAAGTGACAGTCTTTTTATTTTCTCAGACCCTTTAAATAAGCAAATTTTAAAGGACCGGTTTTATTCTTTGTTGCAAGTTTTATGCTGCATTCATTTTCTTCCTCTTAGGGCAAGGAAATTTTCTTGGCAAACGGCGCAGCGCCTTTTTGCATCTTTGAACAGCTACACAATAGATGTGGCCAATAGGGTTTTGGATGAGTGGTTTGGGGGGAGTGGGTGGCTCAAAAGCCCAACCACACATTTGGAATGCCCTGCTGGATCTTTGGTATGATCTTCAATAATCAGACCCACAAACCAGTGCTTCACTGAAGGCAGACTATTTTCACATTGATAAAGAACTTCCAACTGACTTGGGTGGAAGTCAAGCTTCTAGTCCCTTAGGATGGAGAAGTGGGGGAGAGCACGCCAGAATTTGCACCCAGCATGGCTTGACGGCCTGCAGGGCTTCTCCTGCCCCTAATTTGGAAAAGCAGACCAAATGCTCAATTCTAGGCATGTTTACTCAGAAGTGTTGCTGCATCTGGTGGGGCTTACTGTGAAAGTGTGCACTGGATTGGAAGCTAAATTATGCAAAATTTAAAATAAATAAATAAATCTGAGACTCATATGGTTACATATCTACCCGAGCTTTATTTGGAGGGGGGGATTCCTACTGCATTCCCTTGTGTCCCCCCCTCCCCACTACAAAGTCACATTTGACTGTGTAATGCAGCCGGAAGGAGAAATTGGCAGACCCTCCCAGTGTACACATGGGGATGTTTAATTCTGCATCCTGGCTGCTGCACCTTTAGTCTATGGTGTTTAATTCATACTGATCGCAAACCCCAGCTTTTCCTGGGGCAAAAATTTAGGCTGCGTTAGTGCCTTGCATATCAAGCACTGCCTTCAACAACGTTTCTGTGCCCTGCAGTGATTTGCTGGATTGCAAGAGATGCGGAAGGGAAGGAAATCTGTATTCTTCAGGTGGATGTAACCGAAGAAACTGCAGGGAGGCCTTGTGAAAAATAAGCAGATCTGAGTGTTTGAATAAACAATAAGATAGCGGCAAAATCAGTCAAGCCGGAAGTTGGCCTTTTATTTAAGATTGGTTGGTTTTCTCATTTGCATGTGGGGGGTGGGGTGGGAAGGGAGAGAGATGGTCCCTCTCTTCTTCTTTTTTAGTTTTTAGAGATTTACTTCCTATAGCCAGCTATGGAGATGGAGAAACAAGAATCTAATTATCCTTTTAAATGCCCAAAATACCATGTCCACCGAAAGCCCGCTGCTCATTAGCAGTAGTAATTAACTTTACAACTGTCAACACAGACATCGCGCGAGCTGACAGATAGATAGTAGCTCTGAGGGTGCTAATAAATCCGGAAATAACAACTTGACACGCAGATGCACAAAAGGATGCAGGTGATAAAGAAATGTTGACACCAAATCTAATTATCTTCGAAACGGCCAACTACTACTGAATCCCCTCAGTAATGCAGCGTTATTGCTCGTGATCAGCCCCTCCGGAACAGCTCTTAACTGCAGCATACAATAGAGCTTTTACAGCCCCTTGTCATATCAATTGAGGACAATATCAAAAAGGAAATTATGAGTGTCGTGACCTCTCTCTCTCAGTAAAAATTATATATATATATATATATATATGGGAGAGAGAGAAGATCTAGTGACGAGTGTAGGCTCAGCAAGGCATAGGAGATTACCCCCTTACGAGTTTTAAAAGACTGGATGATATATGACATTTTCATCAGGCACTTCGGGAACGTCACCGAGAGGGAAAATAAAGGGTCTGAAAAGAGACGATGAGGTGAATTATGCAACTGTAATTGCCGATCATAACCTGATATGAGCTGACAATTGCTCTGTTTTCATATTGAGATTGCCGAAAATTGTCAGAAAATGCAATGGCTCCTTAATGTGGCCTAGATCAGGCTAATATTTTGATCATTTTTCACTCGGCTGCTAGGTAAATTCGGCTTCCTTAACACCACTCGCACTGGCCCAGGGCAATTGCGGGGCCCAATTTTACTCTGGAAGGGAGAAAATATGTGTAAACTACAATTTTTCATATTTTTCTGCATGCATAAGAAGATGAAACATCTTTATCATGTGTATTGTCTGGCTCAGCTTATACAAAATATTAGTTTATCTCCCTGGCTTGGGTTGATTCCATAAGCAAAAGACATAGATCTAAAGGAGAAGCAATATGCTATATACAAAATAGAGCCATATTTTATGCAGCTTCATTTCTAAGATTCTTAGGAAGCACTTTGGAAAAAGCAAGCACTGCAACCATTATTTTCCCCCTACCCAGGGGAGGGGGCAGGGGTCCCTCCCCCTCAAAATGCATATACCTTCCTTGAAAATCTCTGCAGCATTCAAACCACAGCAATCCACTTTAAGGTGCTTCTATGGGAGATGTGGTGTTTTAAAGGGGTTTTTTTTTTAATAAAAAAAAATTATGGGCAGGGGCTGGAAAAAAAAAGAATGTCTGTAAGGCAAACAACTCATTTTCCCACTTATGCAGTGGATGGATATTGGTTAATAAAAGTCATTTGCTTAAATCCAGCCAATGCAAAATTAAAAATAGAAATAAAATAGAAATCTACACTAAAATAATGGGATGGAAATCTTGGTACTAACCATTTGGTGATAATGATCAGCAATAATACCTGGGGCGGAAAGGTCAAAGCCCATCCAATTCAGGAGAGGGAGTAATTCATTGTACATGCCTGTCTATAAGAATTAGTTTGATCAAGTCATTATCTAGACAGTTAGGTGTTGTCTGTCAATTTGACCTTCCTCCAAATATGAATCAACAAACTTCCATGTGGACAAAGGACACTTTGATTACAGATTTGGTTATTTGGGCATCTTTGCTAACCTGACAGGCCTTAGTGGGGAAACAGGAGCATGAGAATGTATAGGCATGCTCAAGAATGTGAAGACACACTCCCACTCATTTCTGGCTTTTGTAAAACAACAATAACAGAACTAGGACCAAACCTTTATTGAAATGCAACTTGATGTTGTACCCTTTTGCTTTAAATGTCAATATTTCAATCGGAAGTAAACAAGCAAAAAGAGAGAGAGAGAGAGAGTGTAAAGGGGATTAAGTTTCTTTGTTAGCATTTACATTATCTGTGTTTAATTCCTTATATATCCCCCACCTTATCTTGCAGCTTCAACGCTAATTGCAAAGCAGCATTGGTGTGGAGTAATGATCCTCTGCACTTTGGAAAAACCCAGCACATTTCTGGCTACTAGAGATAAGGGCTCCCTTCGCAAAGTTGAATATATATCTCGATCAACTTCTTTCAGGCTTCGTTTTACATGCCTGGCCTCCCAGAGACCGAGATTTTGCACCAAATTGTGTAATGTGGGGTGATATCTGCTCCGCTGAAAGAATCTTAACCCGGCTGGTTTTCAAAGGTTTTGGAACTAGGGATATGCAGTGTTATACAAAAATACTAACACTTTACGAGGTTGCTCGCATTATCCAGCTATTTGGAGGGATATCACACAGGAAATAAAACCATCTTACTTAATGTGGAATGATCTCAAGCACGCTGTTCCTAAATCTATTAGTCAGTGAGTACGGTACTATGAATTTGCCAATTTCAGTTTCTGCCAATCTCTCATTTTTCCAATCTTAAATTCAGTTTGGGATTTATTTATTTATTTAGCATACATAATGAAAATTCATCAGCATTTCAGTGGCAATTTCTCTCAGTGCATACAATTTTGTATGCAATTATTATTATTATTATTATTATTATTATTATTATTATTATATTACCCACACTAAGGTCCCAGGTTGAGTTACAGCATTGAAACACAGTATTAAATACAATTTAAAAGAACTTACGATCCTACAAATAAAGTGGGTCCTCAAAACATAGGATAATGCATTTTGTATGCTATTTGCAGTAATATATCCTTATGCACACTTTACCCCATATGCATCACTGTACATATAACTTGGCTAGGGAACTGCATGGGAAGATTCAGGGGAGCACAAATTTTGAAGGGTCGCTGCTTTTCGGTTTCAGTGTTGTTTCAGAAAGTGTGAATTACATAGGCTGACCTGTAAACACAACTTGAGAAATGAGAAATTGCAGCTGACATATTTGCCTATCCCTTCCTCCTAAGAACTTTCGTGTTCCAATGAGTATTTTGGAGAGGCGGTTAGGCTGAAGGAATGACTTCTCTGTGGCCATGCAATGTGCTTCACAGTTGAGTTGGGGTTGGGTGGGGGGTGAACTTGAGCTTCTTGTGTTGCCTTGGCTTCCACTCAAAGATACAGTATTTGCATTCTTGGCTCAATTACAATGATACTTTGGGTTAAGCACTTAATTCGTTCTGGAGGTCCGTTCTTAACCTGAAACTGTTCTTAACCTGAGGTACCACTTTAGCTAATGGGGCCTCCCGCTGCCTCCATGCCATCACCGTGTGATTTCTGTTCTCATCCTGAAGCAAAGTTCTTAACCCAAGGTACTATTTCTGAGTTAGCGGAGTCTGTAACCTGAAGCGTCTGTAACCTGAAGCGTATGTAACCCGAGGTACCACTGTACTGTCAAATAGACTATTCCAAATTTTACTGCAGTGCCCAAATATGGATCTGGTTATGAGATATGCACCTGCAGCTACTTAAGAGCTCTAAGGTTCATGGCCTAAGACATTGTATCAACAGTTGACATGCCTCCTGAGCTCCCCTGCTGAAGAGCAAGGTGGGAACAGTTATTTGTGCTGTTGTTATCCCAAGCTTCAGGACTGGGCAAGCCAACAGACACTCCTGTGAGTAGGCTGGGTCTGCTCATGCCATCACAGCTGTTGTTGTGTCCTTGTGCAGTTGACATGACTGGTTCACTGTCTGATCCAGCCTCAAGTGCCTCGCCAAAGGCAGAGTGAGCTATGATGCTGTGAGGTGGTGCTAAAATCAAGTCAGGAGGCACCTCCTTGGCCCTTTGGAAGTCTGGTGTTACTGAGGCTCTCCTTTGCCTGACAAGTCTCTTTGGTGTCCTGACTCACACCCCCCAAACCACTATGCCCCTCCCCAGGATCTGATTCCAAAGCCTAATCTCATTCCTTCTTCCCTTTAGACCAGGCTTGCCAATACACCTCGATGGGGCTCATAGGTGTTTCAGGACAACCCCCTAGGCCAGGGGTGGCTAAACTGTGCCCCTCCAGATGAACTACAACTCTCCATCATCAACACACCATGATGGAAATTGTCATTTGGCAGTGTCGTTGTTCTAGGCACTAAAAATATTGCATGGGCCACAAGCAAATTGGAGCTGCATGGGGGAAATACATTTAGGACTGGGATGTTGGCTGGGCATAAAAGAAAACAAACTGGAGACTCATGCCAAAATTATTATGACTCCTATTACTGAAAGCATGTGATATCAGTTGCTGTCTGTGTAAGTGATCCGTGCAGCAAGGGTGTGGACATTTTGAGAAGCCTTTCCTTTCCATTTTATACTCAGGCTATCATCACTGCGAAATGTTGCAGTCTCCAGTGCTTCTGTTCAGAGTGCCAGCCAGCCATGCCCCATTCTATTCCCCCTCCATCAGATTTTCCATGCCCCCAATAGCAGCCAGCATTTGGTACCCACTGAAAATGCTCTGTACTGATTGGGCTGTTTGGGGTATCATGGAATCATAGAGTTGGAAGAGACCACAAGGGCCATCGAGTCCAACCCCCTGCCAAGCAGGAAACACCATCAGTATCCTCCATTAGTCCCCTCCTTTTTTGCACCAGTTCAAAATTTCAGGCTCCTCACAGTCTGCTGATACCTCCCTCCTTTGTGTAGCTGCTGCTGTTTTGGCTACGAAAGTATACATGCTTGGAGTTTGCTATTAGTTTATATTTTGAAGGGTGGTAAATGCTTTCCCATTGTGAAAAAAGATCTCATGCTTCACCTTGGATATATATGCATAGTTCCTTCTTGTAAGTGGAGTAAGTAAAGTGCTTATTTTGGGGCTGGGTTTATAGAAGCTTTCTATAACTTGACAGCCGTTATAGTCTCCTACCCAAGTCACAGAAAGTGGGTTAATTTCATCTTTTTGTCTCTGTATCCCCCTTCTGGAGACTTGGAGAGTCTGCTGGTGCTGCAGTTGCCCAGCAACTCCAGAGCGGCAGCGCATCACCAATTTGCTAATTGTTCCCAGCGTTTTCAGCACTACAAATCAAGACATTGATGGGATAAATAGGAAGCAGCTGGGACCTCCAGAGTATGTGCTGCAGACTGAAAAGTGAGAAGATCAGGAATGGGCAGGAAAAGTAATGTGCGGAAACAATAGCAGAGGTCATTGCTAATGTGGCTGTGGGCAAAGTTATGGACTTCTATGAAGCTGACTTTAAGTTAGATTAGGTGCAGGGAACCTCGGGCCTGGGGCAGTGCCAAATGTCGCCCTCCTAGCTTCATTATCTGGCACTCTGGACCCTCCCAGTCCACACCCCTCACCAGCCTGCTTCATGCTTTCTGCGTGTGTTTCTGTCTGGCAGTCCTAGCCAGCATGGCCAATGGCCAGGCATGATGGGAGTTGTAGTCTGGCAACATCTGGAGGGCCACAGCTGTGGAGAATCCATGGCCCTGCAGATGTTGCTGAGACCCCAACTCCCAACTTCCCTGACCCACATTGACTGAGACTGGTGGGAGTCCAACAACATCGGGAGGGCCAGAAGTTCCCCATCCCTGCTCTATAGCTTCACCTAAAGATCAATCCGGTCTTGAACTGAACGTAAGATTCGCTTCCATCCCTGATATTTTTCAAAATCCCATTCAAAGAAACCCAAGACCACAAGTCTTTTGAGCTGCTCAAAGTTAATTCAAGATCTATTCATAATCAAATTTCATCCTGGATTTTCTGGTTAGTCTAACAGAGTTAATTCCCCTAATGTTGCTGATTTGCGGAAGAAGTCTCTAGCGACTGCGCCAACCTGGGATTCTGAGCAGCTGTCAGAAGGTACTCCGAGGGATTCCATATTAGCTGGGATGCAACCAGGCAGAAAACCCATTAGATGGTGCTAAATATACTAATCACATCTATTAAAGACAAAAATGGACTTGGTAATTACAACAAATAACCAAACTATAAGGGTGGGGGGAAGTTCATGGGATTTAGGGTGGGGGTGCCTGAACCATCTGAATTTGTCAATGGGGAAGAGGCTTCCCATCATAAAGCCATATATCCCATCCCATACCTGTGCATCCTGCTATCATAAATAAGCAAATTCCCTTCCACACCCCACCTCTTAAATAGAAGGAAACTTTTCATGCCGGTTTCAGAAACACATGTCCCACACAACCCCTATACATTTTCATGATATGACTGCGCCATAAACCCATTTATTATTTGGAAATATATAATCGAGTGGAGACATGGATCCCACATATATAAAGTCCCATTAAAAGGGCTACATTTTCTCTCTGCAACCATAAAACACCTCTTAAAAAAAGAACACAATCCCTTTGTTTCCAAGCCAAGCACATATAACTAAGACAGCTTGCCTTCTTTTAAGTAAATAAAAAAAAAAAATGATTTGTATTGAATAAAATGAAAGATTGCATGTTCTTTGTAATTTAGCAATAAAGCACATCGGAACACATGCTTACTGCAAGCTGACCCTTGCCTTTGAGGTGTCAAAAGTCAGATGCTTTCAATGATTCAGAAACAGCATAGCAATTAAATGCAAAAATAAACCAACCAACCAACTAACCCCTTGAGTGCATCATATGCAATAGGAATCCCAGGGCCACAACAATTCATAATCATAATTAAAGCAGATTGAAGTGCTCTAATGCTCCACCACAGCAAATCCAAAGGAAGGTGACTTTTTGCTGCTAGGAAAGTGATGGGAAAATGCATTGGAAAGTGCAGAGTGGAAAAAACAATTAGCGGGAAGACATATAAACACCCTGCAGGGAGTTTCGCATTGTGCTATGGTGAACACCCCATAAAATGCTTTGCAAGCAAGAAGCCCTAACTTGCGCTGACGGGACTTGTTTGGTGAATCCCATCCCTGCAACCAAATCAAGAAATCAGTTTTGTTTGGAGGGGATTTCCATTCCTTTTGCCATTCCAAGCCAACTGTTTAAATTATGTTTTATGTTCCTCCTTTCTTTTGCGGGGGTGGTTATAAATGTTTTGATTTAATTGTTGCTTGTCACTTTAGGCACTATTTTGGTAAGTGGAAAGGCAGGAACAAATAAAGTATCAAGTCGTTAACATTCTTACTGATTCAGATGAAAGAAGCATCTAACATAAATGATCTCGAGGATCGCAGGTAGAAGTCCTCCCAGGATTTGCTTTCTTAGACCCTTTAACTTAAGATACTTGCAACGATGGGCAAATCTGACAATTTGATTTCACTGTTTCTCCTTTTTCCAATCTTAAATTAAGTTCTCCACATTCCCATATTATTATTTTTTTAAAAGGCCTAACGAAAATTCATTTTAGTACAAATTTCTACTAACAAGCACATCTTTGTATGCAATTTAACCTAATCTGCATATTATTTCAAAGCAATTTCCCCCCAAATATAATGCACATTTGTACGTTATTTTCACTAATATATAAATTTCTATGCATGTATTACCCCATTATATGCATTTTTGTACACATTCCTGGAGCGGAGAACTACACTGCAAAATTCAAAGAAATGCAAATTTCAAAGGATAGCTATGTTTTTGCATATTTTTTCTTGGAAAGCATGACTTAGGTAGGCTCCCCTTTAAATGCAAACTGAATCAAATTTATTTCCCCCTCTCAGATATCGGGAAATACATCTGGATTTGCCAAGGGTGAGCCCATTGTTATGTATGGTGTGTCTAGATTATTTGATCTGGTGTTCTTTACACAACAAATAAGGAGGCAGTGACAGCCACCAACTTGGATGGCTTTGAAAGAAGATTCAAATCATGCAGAACCAGGCTATCAGCCACGATAGCTGTGCTCTTCCTCCACGGTTGAGTTGAGTAGATTTAATATTTCCAGTTGCTGGAAACCACAGGAGTGGAGAGTGCTCTTGCGCTTGGGTTCTGCTTGAGGCTTTCCCAGAGGCAACTGGGTGGTCTCTGTGAGAACAGGATGCTGGACTAGATAGGCTACTGGCTTGATCCAGCAGGCTCTTCTTACATTCTTCTGCTGCTGTTTCCCCATATTTGGAGGATGGATGACGGCTAATGGATTGAGGTTGAATCCTGACAAGACAGAAGTACTGTTCTGGGGGGACAGGGGGCGGGCAGGTATGGAGGACTCCCTGGTCCTGAATGGGGTAACTGTGCCCCTGAAGGACCAGGTGCGCAGCCTGGGAGTCATTTTGGACTCATAGCTGTCCATGGAGGCACAGGTCAATTCTGTGTCCAGGGCAGCTGCCTACCAGCTCCATCTGGTATGCAGGCTGAGACCCTACCTACCCGCAGACTGTCTCACCAGAGTGGTGCATGCTCTAGTTATCTACCGCTTGGACTACTGCAATGTGCTCTATGTGGGGCTACCTTTCAAGGTGCCCCGGAAACTACAACTAATCCAGAATGTGGCAGCTAGACTGGTGAAGGGGGGGCGGCCGCCGAGACCATATAACACTGTTCCTGAAAGACCTACACTGGCTCCCAGTACATTTCCGAGCACAATTCAAAGTGTTGGTGTTGACCTTTAAAGCCCTAAATGGCCTCGGCCCAGTATACCTGAAGGAACATCTCCACCCCCATCATTCTGCCTGGACACTGAGGTCCAGCACTGAGGGCCTTCTGGCGGTTCCCTCACTGCGAGAAGCTAAACTACAGGGAACCAGGCAGAGGGTCTTCTCAGTAGTGGCGCCCACCCTGTGGAACGCCCTCCCATCAGATGTCAAAGAGATAAACAACTACCTGACATTTAGAAGACATCTGAATGCAGCCCTGTTCAGGGAAGTTTTTAATGTGTGATATTTTAATGTATTTTTATTCTTTGCTGTAAGCCGCCCAGAGTGGCTGGGGAAACGCAGCCAGATGGGCAGGGTACAAATAATGAATTACTATTACTATTGCAGAGTGCTCCAAAAGCTCCCCTCACTGTCAAGAGTGGCTTTTCAAGAGCATGAGAGGCTGTAGCATTAAGTGAGTGAAGAAGACCCACTGCATACACACACACACACACACATCACAACTACACCAATGATTCCTTTGAACCTAAGAAGTGCCCTGATACCAGGTCAGATTATCTACCTAGCTCAGTGTAGTACCCTCTTGAATGACAGTGGCTCTTCCAGGGACGGATCCTGAAACTTTCTGTGTACCAAGAAGGTGCTGTATCACTGAGTGATGGTCTTTCCCCAAAAGACAAGGGTGAGCACACAGATGCCCACCACATTCAAAGAAGGTTCCACAGAACTGCAGTCACAGAACATAAGTTCCCTGCAGGACATGAAATACATATTCTGAATAGCCTATACATGGCTGTTGTTAAATAAACGGTAGCCGCTGCAGTGAAACAAGAGCTTGCTACATTACACAATCCATTTATATGGAATTCATTGTCATAGGAAACGATGATGACTACTAGTATAGATGGTTTTTAAAGGATTAGAAATTCGTGCAGGACAAGTCTCACAACTAAGGATGGAGAAACCTGCCAATTTCAATTTTTTATTTGCACGCCCCATCTTAACTTCCATTTGCCCCATTACTGCACCCATTTGTTATGCATTGTGTGCATTTTTCGATGCACATTTTGTATGCAATTTTGCACAACATGATGTATTTCTGTGTGCTATTTTCACTAATAGACACATGGGTGTATGTAATTTTGAGATGCAGAACTCGGCTGCAAAATTTGGAGCCAAATTCAAAGAATAGCTGTGCCAAAGCACTGCGTAGCTTGGATCCTGCCTCATCTCTATGGCATAATGTACATTGGTTTGCACATTGGTTCAGGAAAAGTGCATTTTACAGACCCTAATCAAAATGTGAACAAACTCTCCCCACCCCCAGTGCCAGTCTCCATCCACATTCTCAATGACAAAGGAGCAAAATAGGAGAATCTCCACATTCAGAGGCAGATCCAGGAGAATATTTACTCCACCAGGGTTTCTAGGAGCAACTCTTTGGCCATCACTGTAGGTAGAGGGATGAAGCGGACTGTCCTTTTGGTCTGCTTCAGCATGGCAATTGTTATGTTCCTAATATCAGACACGCCACTCATGCCCTTGCACAGAGTGAATCCGAACTGAAGCAGTGGTGAAATAGATAATCACATTGCAGGTTTTTACTATTTACATTTCAAAAGATTTGTCTTTATATCATTTTAATTCTATTACGGTTTAATTAATTATATATGTTTTAGCTTTATGTATTTTATCTATGTTTTAATTCGTTTAAGCAGTCTTGAGTCACAGTCTGGGGGAAAAGTAGGATACTACTACTGCTACTATTATGATTAATAATAATAATAATAATAATAATAATACCACCTCATCAACCACATAGATGTGGCAATGATAGTCTAACTTATCATTCAGTTTGCTGCTGATCTGTCTCAGGTGCTAACATAAACCTGACAGTTATTCTAAGCCAGTGATAGCCAAACTTGTCCCTCCAGCTGTTTTGGGACTACGGTTTGGCCATCACTGTTCTAAGCACTTCCAGAGCAAGACCATTTTTTCAAACAAGCACATAATAAACAACATCATGTTCTAAGAATCCACCCTCCACCTGGTAACCCATTTATGCTAGGACATCATGTTCAAAGAAACTATCCCTCACCCCACTCGCTTGGTTACCCACTTGGGGTACTTTGGGGTGCAGTACTTTGTATCCTTGTTTATGCCAGTTAGCATTATTCTATGTTTTTATTTTTCCATAGAAGATCTACCAAAGTGACAAGCACTTGTCGGGGTGGGGGGCAGTCTCACCGGCAGATTTGCTAAATTACATGAGTAATTAAGTATGCAGAGCTACAGCTGTTGAACAATGGCGGCTTCCAACAAAACGATACCCAAAAAAGGAAAATAACCAGGCATCTGGTTTCTCTATCGAAATATCTTTCTTAGGGTCTGGATCTTATTTTTTTACAGTTGACAGCAGTATTATTTCAGCCAGTCGGCGGCATCTGGATGCTAGATAAACACACACACACACGCACACACACAGAGTGAGTGAGCAAGAGAAATCAACAACTCTATGCACTTTAATTAATTGTGGAGAGATTACATGGTCTTCCAACCGTGTAGTCTGTCATCAGCAGGCATTACAGATTTATATTAGATGTTTCTCTACGGTGTCAAGAATAATTAAAAGGGGGGGGGGGGAGTGATGCCAGCCAGCAATACTTTACATCAGTGGCAATTCCGGAGGAGGGAAAAAAATCACCGCTGCCAAACCATTTAAAAAGAAGATGTCAATTTTGGTAGCCTGACTGTGCGAGGAATAAATATTAGGATGGTAAAGCAAGCCAAAATATTTAACCACCTTGAATAATGAGAGGCTCATGTTTAATCTATCAGACCCACCAGAATTGGAGTGACATGTCAGAGTTATTAACGGAGCAGCCACCAAAATACAATAACTAACATATGTTTTCCTTTTCTTTTTCCTGAAACGATTTCTGTCCAACTGCTTCTTTTTATTCGTCGGAGAAGCAGAAGTGCCAAATGCACCCATGCATCCTAGCTATTTTCAATTGCTAATTTCCTTCAGTAGAAACTAACCAAGCAACAACAACCAAGCTTCGATTTCAAGATCTCTGACTCCCTGACACTTGTGTGAAGGCCCCATCTGCACAGTATATGCAAAGCAGTGTCATACCACTTTAAGCAGCCAAAGAATTCTGAGAACTGCAGTTTGCTAAAGCTGCTGAGCATTGTTAGGAGACCCCTTACTCCCCTCAGAGAGCTACAGTGCCAAGTGTCCCCCCACGAAGAGGCATTGAATGTTAAACCACTCTGGGAACTGTAGCTCTGTGAGGGGAATAGGGGTCTCCTAACAACTTCTCAGCAGCTTTAACAGACACCAGTTCCCAGGATCCTTTGGAGGAAGCCGTAACTCTTAAAGTAATATTGCTTCAAATGTGTGGTGCAGAAGGGGCCAAACTGAACAGGCCTAGCTTTAGCATTTCAGAAGGGAGTGCAGGAAGGAAGGGTCAGAAAATCCCCTAAACCTGAAAGAAGTGGGATGTGCAAACTGAGAAATCTCAAATGTTGCCTCTGACCTTCTTGAATGTTCCTTGCAGAGCTAAGAACAAGTGCACTTTAGTAGTTAAGAGTATTGGGTCACATCCATACCATATGTTTAAAGCACATGGCTTCATCTATAGAATTCTGGGAACTGTCATTTACTCCTCACAGAACTACAATTCCCAGCACCCTTAAAAACCAATGTTTCCAGGATTCTTTGCGGGAAGCAATGTGCTTTAAATGTGTGGTGCGGATTAGCGCTTAGCCTAAAACAAGGAAAGCTCAGGTTCAAATCCCTTCTCAGCCACGCAGATGAACTGCGATCAACAATCATAACCTCTCAGCCGCGAGAGTTCTGGTAGCACAAGGATGGAAGACTGAAGAAACCCCAACTAAAGAATCAGGGCAAGAAAAATTGATGGACTATGCAGAACTGGCAAAACTGACATATAAGCTATGGGACAAGGATAACTGTGACTTTAAGGATGAATGGGAACCCTTTACAAAGTATCTGAAGACGCAACAAAGCAAACTGGACTCCTTGGCAGGTTTTGAATAAACATTCACAAACTTTTTATTGATAATAACCAGCTTAATAGTTTGAGGATCTATACAACTTTGTAACATGCAGAAAACAGCAGTCTCAGAGAAACCAAAGACTGGAACTGAGGGAAGTCGGGGGGTGGGTGGGTGGGTTTTGTGTGGGAGGGGGGAGGGAGGAAAAATGGAGGGGAGGAACAAGGATGATATGTTTTTGGATAATATGTCTTGTTATAATTTTGAATAATAATAAAAAAAAAACAAACATAACCTGTCAGACTAGCCTACGCCTTACGGTTGTTTTGATTTCAGAATTGCTCTCTGCGTGTGTTTGTGTGTGCTAACCACCAACACTATCATGAACTGAGTGTTATTGATTGTAACATATCAATAAAAAGTAAAAAAAATGCTGTGGAGGAAATTGGCCCCACTTCCCCCCTAGAGGAAGGCCTTAAAAAACCATTGCTTCCAATTGGAAGATATAGCCAACTTATTTGAAAAATGTATATACCACCAACATTAACTACATCACCACAATCAACAATAAAACTGCATTCATAAAACAAATACAAAATACAAAATCCCCGTAACTGATTGCCATTTATTGTGGGAAGGGAGTGCAAACACACATGTCAAATGTTTACATTAAGAACATAAGAGGAGCCCTGCAGAACACAACCAAATCTCTCTCTCTCTCTCTCTCTCTCTCTCTCTCTCTCTCTCCCTCTCTCCCTCTCTCCCTCTCTCCCTCTCCCTCTCTCTCGTAACACTAGAACTTGTGGGCATCCAATGAAGCACAGTGTTGGGGCATTCAGGACAGATAAAAGAAAGAACTGCTTCACAAAGCACATAGTTAAAGTATGGAACTCACTCCCACAGGAAGGTGTGATTGCCACCGGCTTGGATGGCTTTAGGAAGGGATTAAAAAATCACAGAGGAGAAGACTACTAGCCACCAGGTGGTCCCTTGTGCCCTTGGCAGTGAGCTATACCGGCACCCCCCAATCACTTTACTGCAATAGCCACATTAGAAATCACCACATTTTACACAACCCAAGTACTCAAAGCATATGAAGTGAGGGCAAGGCAAGGAGGAAGGGTGGAAAAATTCACATGCCTTTATGCCATGGTGCAAGAAGGACAGGAAGCTTCTCCTGAGTTTGATCTCACCGCTACAGCAGTGGTGCATTGCCACACACAAATACGTCATACATGCTGTAGTCTGGTAGATGATTTTTGCACACCCCCCTACCTGGGGCTTTGCCCCCGCGGGAGGCAGTTTTGCCAACCCCTAGCTACACCTCTGCAAGCTGCAACGTCTATGCTCTGCCTCCAGGGTCAGAGATAGTAATACTTCCGAATACCAGCTGCTGGAAACTGCAGGAGGGGAGGGTGTTTTTGTGGTCGGGTCCTGCTTACAGGTTTTTCACAGGCATCTGGTTGGCTGGACTAGACATGCCATTGGCCTTTTATGTTCTTATCTAATCCCGCATCCTATTTCCCACAGTGAGTTGCCAGATGCCTCAGAAACACGGCCTAAGCGACAGGAGGTCACTTCTCCCCAGCTTCAGTTCTTGATCCCCTTCTCCAAATCCCGGAGGTTGCATACAACCACCGTGACTGGCAGCCATTGGTAAGACTAACTTTCCATGCCTCGGGTGTCTGTGCCTGCTCAAATTGCCAAAATTAACGGCCACCAAGAAATCTTGGGTAGCAAATCCCACAAATTAATTCCACAATGAGTGAAGAGGTATTGTCTTTTGTCTGCCCTGCCTCTACCAAGCACCAGGCCAGTGGCGTAGCATGGGGGGTGCAGGGGGGGCTGGCCGCACCAGGCGCAACATCGGGGGGGCGCTGGGGGGTGCTAAAATCCACGGGTTAGGGAGCGCAAATTACTTGCCTTGCCCGGGGTGCTGACAACCCACGCTACGCCACTGCACCAGGCAGTATCAATTTTTTCCAGGACAGTGAGGAACAGAACTGAAACGAAATGCGGGAAGGGAGCCAGCTTGGATGCAATCCATAGTCTACTTCTGCAATATTGGAAATAGTTATACAGCACACACACACACATTGCAGGGTCATACATTAACCTATAGTATCAAGAATGACCTGGAAATTCAGATACCATGAATGTGTCTGGGAAAATGGCCTTTGTATCTGGTTACCTTGTCCCTTTTTCTTCTGTGGTGCAGAAGAAGTTGGCACCGGGAGCCGTGAACAAAGCTAGGCGGTAGCTACTGAACCCACCCTGGCTTTGATGATGGCTTTGATCAAAAGTGATGTATCATATTCATTAGCGCTACAGAACACCTTAGTCTCCCCATTCTCTGTGCGTACACCAGAGGGAGGGGGTGTCTGAGCGTTATCTGCCAGAGTTCTCTTTTCCAATTATCGTTTCTCCACCGGAGAACTTATACCTTGCGATGTAACTTTCAGGTCCGACAAGCCAAGAAGTGACAACAATGCAGCCTCTGTTAAAGCTTCATTTGTACTGATGGACAAACGTGTTATGGTTCAAACAGCCTACCAATTAGTTCGCTCCTTATCATCGAGCTGGGAAGAGGCTGAGATGAGAAATATCCTGCTGCATGTCCTTCAGATCTACCTCTCCTTATACCAGAAAGTTAATTATTATTTGTATGTTAAGACAGAGGGATGCGGGTGGCAGAGGGATGCGGGTGCGCTGTGGTCTAAACCACAGAGCCTAGGGCTTGCCGATAGGAAGGTCGAAGGTTCGAATCCCTGTGACAGGGTGAACTCCCATTGTTCGGTCCCAGCTTCTGCCAACCTAGCAGTTCGAAAGCACGTCAAGTGCAAGTAGATAAATAGGTACCGATCCAGCGGGAAGGTAAACGGCATTTCTGTGTACTGCTCTGGTTTGCCAGAAGCGGCTTAGTCATGCTGGCCACATGACCCGGAAGCTGTTTGCAGACAAACGCCGGCTTCCTTGGCCTATAGAGCAAGATGAGCGCGCAACTCCAGAGCCATCCGCGACTGGACCTAACGGTCAGGGGTACCTTTACCTTTTATGTTAAGATATCTGTGGATGGAGGTTATGAGCTTTCTATGATTTTTTTTTTAGCCTAGTTTCAGTGTTCCCTCCTAGCAACTCCTTGTTCCAGATAGGACCCAGGTCCAAACTTTCATGGGCTAGATGAAGGAGGAGAATGTAACCCCCCCAAAAAAATAGGGTGTGCCAATGACATTCCACCACCTTGAAAGGAGGGAGAAGGAGCTAGTAGGCAACTCAATGGAATATATACATACAGTGGTACCTCGCAAGACGAATGCCTCGCAAGACGAAAAACGCGCAAGACGAAAGAGTTTTTCGTTTTTTGAGTCGCTTCGCAAGACGAATTTCCCTATGGGCTTGCTTCGCAAGACGAAGAAAGAAAACGTCTTGCAAGTTTGTTTCCTTTTTCTTAAAACCGTTAATACCCTATGGGAAACCGTGCTTCGCAAGATGAAAAATTCGCAAGACGAAAAAACTCGCAGAACGAATTAATTTCGTCTTGCAAGGCACCACTGTACATATATAATAAAGAGCTAGGTTTAGAAAGCTGTCTTATACTGAGCCATACCACTGGTCCATCTAGCTCAATATGGACACGGACTGGCAGTGGCTCTCTGGGGTTTCAGGCAGAAATCTTTCCCAGCCCTACCTGTAGACACAAGGGACTGATCCTGCAACCTTCTGTATGCAAGACATGTGCTCTGCCACTGAGCTACAGCCTAACATTTATGTAATGTGGAGGGGAAGAGACAGGAGGAAGCAAGGGGAAAACATCAGAGGGCTGCACACCTTAAGAGTGTAACTTACAAAATAGGAGGAAATGGAGTCAAATGAGTGTTGAGTTTCTTAGACATGTCTTTGGCTGTGCAGTTATCAAGAGTTACTCAGTAAAATTTCTAATGGTGGACAAAGCTACCTGAAGGAACATTTCTAAATAACAACAGCAACCTTTGACAAACCAGGAGTCAGAGACAAGAGGAATGAATGAATGAATGAATGAATGAATGAATCTACTAGCTAAACGGCTCCTGAAAAAGCCAGGCCTTGGCTTCCTGCCAGGTGAATTGTGGAGTAGGGAAATGACACACTTGTATCATTGCACAACATTGTTGTCACAACTGGAAGGGCCCAGTTCACAGTGGATCGCTGCCATTGAAGCACAAGGATGGTCAAAAATAGCACTCTCATTCTCATTCCATGTGCAAAAGTGGACTAGACAGGCAGATGGAACTGACTTCAACTGTTGTGAAGGAAAACTTCCTCTGCACTGTGCCCAAAGCACCAGGCTACCTTAGCAGGCAGGTAGCATACAGAAGCTCTGCCCTCCAATAGAGGGAGGGATGGCGCGAGATGCTCAGAAGGAACAGCCAAGGTGCTGTCATTGCTAGCCACCAGCCTCTGCTGCCTGAGGTGGTCACCTCACTTTGCCTAGTGGTAGGTGTGGCCCTGCCTAGGCATCTTCCCTTCCCTCGCACAATGGACCCGTACTACATGCTAGCATCATCAGCAACAAGCAGGAATTCAGTGGCAGAAATACAGATGCAGGAATTAATTAATTAAAGTCACTGATTAAGCGGCTCATGCTTTCAGCCCTGTTATTGGAAGTTGTGTATATCTCTATGAGAAATTCCTCATTAAGTTCAAATTACGAAAGCTTTTCGACATTACTAACCAACTTACTTTTAAACTTTTTTTAAAAAGCTAACCAGGAAACATCTAATTACTCATATTACTGTGCACTGTCATAGCAGTGTATGTTATTTTCCCTCTGGCGAAAAAGCGAAAATAATAATTGTGTGTCAATTAAAAATAATATACTTGTTGTAAGGTTAACCGAGCGCTGCTAATGCAGGAGCTCTGTTTTGAGAAGAAATAACAGTGAATTAGCCCCATTAGCTGTTCTGGTTTGTTCAGTTTTTCATAACACTCTTTTAAAAATCTCTACCCTACCCTAGTGGGTCTGAAAAGACACTTAAAATGCAACAATAAATCACAACGAGGAGACAAGCAAACAGGCAAGCAAGCAAGCAAGCAAGCAAGCAGTCCTTTCATATTTTGAAGGGGGAGAGGTTTGGGTGGGGAGATGTAATAGAAAAAAGAAAAGTGAGGGCCAAGCCAAATGCTTTCATTTCAAAGGAGATTGGATGATAATGCAAACAAGATTTTCTAGACCGAGCATTCTGTCTAAGCAATATTTTGCGACTAATAACAGCTATATATACTTATTGAAATCCCAGGCTCAGCAGCACCCCCAGTTCATGGGAGAGTCACCCTTTAAAGCAGCAGAGATGCTGGGAAAGCTAGGCAGATCCTCTCCCCCCGCCAACTGCCCCACAAAAGGTAGAGGGATAGTTCTGCACTGGTGAACGTATATATCGCAATGCAACTCTCAAGCAGTGAAACAAGGAAGCAAGTCCCCTCCTTCTGCAGAGAAAAACTCACATCACAATCCTCTGCATGACTATTCAGAAGTAGGGATGGCAGAGAAATTTAGTTCCATTCTCTTGGAAAGGCAGGACGACCTAATTTGCACTTTCTGGAATAATACGCAAAATGAAATACAGCCACCCTTTGAAATTTGCATTTCTCTGAATTTTGCAATTCAGTTCTCCAGCCAAGCAATGTGTGCAACGATGAACATATTTAAGTAATGTGTGCATAAAAATGCACAAAAATTGAAAATGTCCTATAAAAATACATTCCATTAGGCAAAATTGCATACAAATATGCATTTTTTTATACCTTTTCTACACAGGTGTGCCATGTTCCCGCCTTGCAGTTCACCTGGTGTTTTTGAATGTGTGACAGGCAAAATTGCATACAGAAATGCACATATTAGGAGAAAATGCACTAAAATCTTGGCGAGTTTTCATGAGGACTTTTGGGGGGGAAATGCAAACTGAGGGGGAAGTGTCAAGAACTGGAGCGGAAAAACTGAGAAATTGAGAAAAGCTAAAATGGCCACATCCATCTACCCCTACTTTGAAGTAAGTTCCATAAAAGTCAGAGGAGCTTACTCCCAGGTTCATGGGTGTATGATTGCAGCTGGTTGCAGCACCCATGGTATGATTTTACTCCTTCCTTGCCCAGTCAGTTACAAAGCAACAAGAACAACAACAAAAACCACTGTGCAGAGGTGCATGCACGCTGAACATGTGAATGCACAATATAAGAGAAACAGTGAACCTGGATCCATTTGCATACAAAGCAGATGTTGTACCACTGGGCTACAGCCTTTCCTCTGAGGCTGGCCCTGCTCCCAAGTCTGAATCTTGCATAACGACTGGACAAAAAGATCCAACTTCTTTTAGAAGTTAGAAACCGGGACAGAAGCGCTAGCGGGAAACTAATGCAATAATCCGTACATCTGCATCTGCCCTAAGTGATATTATGCCATTTGGGGTCTGGTTGCTTCTTGAAGAATGAAAGGCCTAACGTTCTCTTTGGAAAGCAATTCCTACATATGCAATACTCCACTTCCTCTCCCCAAACCTACAAATGATAGAAGGCACAGTGTTAATGTAAGGGGAGATCGATCTACCTAAAAATAAAATGAAAGAAACTTACAAAGCCATGATTATATTACTGGAGTGTATGTATGTATCTGGGACGGGAAAGGGAGAAAGGACGCCATTTTGATGTTGTAAATGAATCTTCTTGTGTGGGAGATTTTTTAAACACACATACACACACAGATACACACAAATTTGTATTCAGAAACTCATTTAGGTTTGGGGTTAAAATGGAAAATCTGACCGACTGAATCCTATCCCAACTTTCCATAAGCAATTTAGCATTTATTAACACTCCGAGGCAGGTAAAGTTGGTTACAGAACCTCTGTTGGAGTAAAACCACAGAGTATATAAAAATTGCATTTAGCAGTTAGGAAATAAACACCTAGGATTTTATTTGCTCGATTCAAGAGGCCCCCAAACTTTTGCCTTGATGTGCTTTTATGCCAGAGGCCTTTGCGACACACCTTTTAACCTTTCAGCACTCAGAAGTACAGCCGAGAGGGCTAAAATGTGGGTGGGTGGGTGGAAATGTTGTAAAACATGGGACACGTAATAAATTGACTTGCGGGATAGTGCCAATAAGAGCTCTAAGGTAAGCTTCTATGGAAAAGGGGCAGAAGCATTTTATACAACATACCCACTTTTTTTAATACCTATGCATACTGTGGAAGGGCATCAATGGATTGAAAATAAGGAGCAATTTTTTTATAAAAAAAAACATGTCTACATTCCACAGTAAATTAGGGAGAGGCACAAATATCTGCAGAGGTCAGATACCTGGGAGGTCAGATGCCACAGCTCAGTGGTAGGGGCGCATAGCAGTAAGGCAGCTCCTTGCAAATTCTAATACAGCCTGATCTGATCCGTACCTCCCGGAAAAATGCATGGAGATTAACCTAGTTATGCACCAGCTTTTGGGCTGCTCCAACGAAGATCTGAACTAAAAAAATGTGTATTTTTTAAGTGCACACATACACACATTTAGAAATGCGTAATTTGAGAGAATACAGGTTGTAGGTTTCCCAAAAGCATCCAGCTGGCTACTGTAAGAACAGGATGCTGGACCAGATGGGCCATTTGCCTGACCAAGCAGGCTCTTATTTTGTCACTGACTGACAGGGATGAGTTAGAGGGATCAATGATCTGACAGAGTATAAGGCAGTTCCAATGTTAACCTGAGCAGCCCTTAACACACACACTCTTTATTTCTCATTCTGCACCCTCATCTTGGTTTCTCTCCCATCTCCCTGTGCATAAGGTCAAACTCTTGGAGCCCAGCCTTTAAATTAAATCAAAAGGTGCATGCAGCACAGCTCTCCTTAGCAGGATGTTGCATTTGATACTGTTTACTCGGCTAGCAACTTCAAGGCTTCCTTGCTTCGGGGCAAAAGCAACTACTACACAGTGTCAGATAAAGTACTTTATCTGTCAACAGCACTCTTGTGAATTAATCATAATTCAATAGGTTTACTAATCAAGATTGGAGATGAATGTTCTGATAAAACAATCAGATTTGTCCCATCTATCATGAGTTGACAGCTGCTGGAGGCAGAGTGCTCACTTGGCATTACTACCTGGTTCTGATCATTGAAGTGTGGCCCAGCCAACCACTAAGCAGTGTTCAGGATTATAGCAATGGACTTCTCAGCATATACTAATTGATTCCTCTCTTGTTGAACCAGTCCCCTTCCTCCCAGGTATGCAGGGCTGCCTGGGTGGAGGAGTGCCCCGATGAAAGGATCCTCCCATCCTGTAATGCATTTTTGAACAAGGAGTTCACTGAGAAATTCTCCCTTTAAATAACAGAGAGAGGCCTAACCTGTTGACAAAACTGTGGTTTGATTTATGGGCAAGGTAGGCAAGCCCTGCAAGGAGCTGGAAAGGGTGGGGTGGAGTGGGAGTGGGGTCACCGGGACAGAAAGGAGATAGATTTAATATATTGTTAAATGTTACTAATTACGAAGCCAGTCACGTCCAATGTCACTAAAATTGTTCTCTCTTTTGCCCGCTTCTGCATTCTTTGGGGGTAATTTACAGCACTGCTCGGAGCGCTCTGCTGAAGTTGAAAGCATAAAATGAAAGCTTTCATTGTCTATTGACATATTTTTCTTGTTAAGCAACATTTAAAGTATCAGGACAAGATGCTGTAATGGTGGGTTAGTCTACCAAGTGCAAGTTCAGCCTGTCGTTGTCAATAATACATTAGCGTGGGAAAAAAATAAGAGAAGGATTGATTGGTAGGAGTGTGTGTGTGTGCTTAGTGTTGTAGAATTGTGTAATACAGTACAACTGTTCATCAAAATATTTAGGGATGGGGACCTAGATATTGAAAAGACTACATGTTTCCACATGAAGCTGCCTGGTTATTAGGATTATTGGCAGAGGCACTTCTCCAGGGTTTAAGAAGGTGATGACCAGCAAATACGTTTTGTGTGTGTGTGGTGGCGCTCCAACTCTGGAATTATTATTATTTAGGCATGTTAGTTCCTTGTTACCCAAAGTGGCTTGCTTTCAAAGTCACTCAGTTTCATGGCTGAGTCAAGATTGGAACCCTGGTCTCCCTGATCCTTGTCCAACGCTCTAACCACCACACCACACTGGCTCTCTATCTATCAGCAAAAATGCTCACGATATACCATTAAAGTAATTCATACGAAACACCTACCATTCATTCATATGTAGCAACAACTCGTAACAGACACAGGAAGCGTTAGCAGCACAGTGGCAACAAAAAACCCGCATCATTTCAGTCCACGAAAATCTTGTAAGTCTTTACCTTGCACTGGAAAGATGTAAATGAAGGAGTCTGGCGGACCTCACTGGGGAAAGCATTCCTCAGACAGGGAGCCAGAACTGAAAAGGCTCTCTCTTTTGTCACCACCCTTTGAGCCTCCCTCGCAAGAGGCATCTGGAGTAGGGCAACAAATCCCTAGGACATCTGCAGTGCCAAATAATAATTTTATAAGGACTAGCTGATGCTTTTGTTTACAGCAGCCCCTATTGTCCTCTGAAATACAAACCACTTTTGAAACAAGGGGCGGTCCTACCTCCCCACCCCACCTGAAACTCACGTGTTTAGCATGGATAAGAGGAGACATGATGGCTATCTAAAGGATGTCACATGGATGATGGAACAAGATTCTTTTCTCTTGCTCTGGAGTGTAGGACCTTGTGGCGTTTTCCCTCCTAGGTGTGTGACATCATACTGGGTTCATAAGGAAAGGGTTAACTAATTGTAAAATGACTAACCAATGGGAACCCAAGGGGAGGAGTTAGAGTTAGGGTGGTTGAGAAGTCTGTCTGGAGTTAGAAGAGACAGAGAGGATAAGTCTGTGGGTTGGGCTAGTCTGATGTGAGAGAGTGAGAGAATCTGTTAAGAGGAGTCAGTCAAACAGTTGATATAATCAGTCAGAAGGTATTAGGAAGGCATAGGTTGGTAAAGAAACTAAAGTTAAGAAACCGACAGGAATATTATCTGAGAAACTATAAACTTAATGCTTATAAAATAAACTTGTTTATTTGGTTCAATTTTAACAACTGTCTGGACTCAGTGTTTTACCTGAGAGTAATGGGTTGGTGGCAGCGGGGAAGCGAGCACAGTGGTGGCACAGGGATCAATAGACCGTTAAACGTCCGGGGACCCTGTGTGATCACCACAGACCTTAACCAATGGATTCAAGTTACAAGAAAGGAGATTCCAACTAAACACCAGGAAGAATTTTCTGATGGTAATAGCTATTTGACAGTGCAACAGACTCCCTCAGTAGGCTCTCCCTTCATTGGAGGTTTTTAAGCAGAGTTTGGATGGCCACCTGTCATGGATGCTTTAGCTTTGATTCCTGCATTTCAGGGGGTTGGATTAGATGCCCCTTGAAGTCCCATCCAACCCTACAATTCTATGAATCATCCCCCCAGACACATTATTCATACCAGCTGTCAAATTGGGAGAAGCCTCCTTTATTGCATAAAGGAGGATCCACATCATTTAAGTCATTAATGATGAGAAGGCATTTATTAAGCTTACAGAAGCCTAACAATTTTACAAAAACAACAACCCAAATATAGTGTGATCATGTTTGTGCCTGTACTTTATTTATCTTCCCCTGACTCTTACTTTTTTTCACCCCCACTTTCTCTCCCTTCTTCTATTTCCAAACCTAGATTCTCTTAATCAATCGTGAACCACATATGGGGTCAAGGGAACCTACTTCCTTCTCTGATAGCCTCCAGTGCTTCCACTCCCAGGGATAAAAATGTTTTAAATGGAGTCATATTCTAGCAAAATCAATATGTGATTACTGCAAAGATTTGTATTGATTCTCCTGTTGCACTGCAAAAAAAGATCTCCAGAAATGGACGAAGGGGGGGGACACACCTTTATGGTTTACTTCCCTTCTATTTTCCACTTTGCAAATATTTGGGCAAGCTCAAAAGAAAAGGAAGGATGGAACTTGATTTCATAAGCCAAACTACTCTTCATCCAATCCAATCCAATCCAATCACCTGCATGTTTCTTCTCTCTGAAATGATTTGATTTTCCCTTCGAGTTCTTTTTTGATAAAGCCTGACATTCCTGTTTTGGGTCAGGTCTCTGAACAACTACTGTGCCACAGCCACTAATTCGCTTCTAATAAATAACCGCAATATGGTCTAGCCTAGAGATGTGAAGGCCTGGGGCAGCAGCCTCTTTTGGGGGGCAGGTAGGTGTCTTTCTCTCCAACTCTTCAACCTTCCTCCAAAAAGAAATTAAAAGCAGAATGCCACTTTCTTTCGTTGCTTTTTCCAGGTCTTCATTTCTAGTCTAGCCTGTCTCTTGAGCATAATATCAGGATATCCATTTCTTTCTCCTAGCAACCTTGCATTTGTCCAGATGGGTTCCATTTTGACTCCTGCAACCCTCTATGGCAGAAGAACTGATTTTGGTATTGTGTGCCTTTCATGTCCATTCGCTTACTTTCTTTAAAGGCAACAAAACCCAGGAGGCAATGAAACTGCAAGCAAACCAGGAATATACAACCTGGGGCCACTCTAAAAAGTCACATTGACCACAAACACGACTGATTCACCTAGGCTCAGGAGGGGATCACAGTCAACATTTTGATTTGTAAATTCTAATGCACTCCCCTCTCTGCCAGATGTTGTCTGTATTGCAAATCTCCCTGCAGGTGTCTGTATTGCAAATCTCTCTCCTTCTCCTAAACATCTTGCCCATCTCACCCGTGTCCATATATTGCTAGGAGACATTGTGTAATAAAGGAGTAGGTAGATGCCCCTCTCATCCACCGTGGAAAGAACATGTGAGCTGAGTGTTCACAACGATAGCCAATGGTGTAGCAGTCTCATTTCCATGAGAAAAGGGAAATTAGTGCCTTGTATTATTGTATTAATTTACAAGGCCTTTACCCATGAGCATAGCCAAGGGGGGTGGGGGAGGCAGCTGCCTCCCTAAATCAAGTAAATCAATAAAAATATATAACTAACTGAGGTTCTGCTTCCCCCAACATAAAGCCTGCCCCTCCAAACATAAATTCTGGCTATGCTCCTGCTTGGGTTCAGGATGCCTCAAGGACCCCCTAATCCCTTATATCCCCACTCAATCCTAGAAGTCTTTCGGCAGAGTCGCCGTTGGTGGTTCGCCATGGCTTGGATGCACAGCCTGTATCCACCAGCAGCCATGCTACATCATTGTGGGCCCAATTTTATGGAACTCCCTTTCATAAGGGACGGCTCACTCCCTACTGAAGACTTTTATAATTATTATTCCAGTAGGCGTTTTAATTGGATTTTATAGCTGTAATTGATTTTTTATTATTTGTTAATTTGTAAACTGCTTAGAGAGGTATAGTCTGCTTATAGAGGTATAGGTAGGCTAAACTGCTTATAGAGGTATAGGTAGGCTAGGTTCAGACCCTGACTGACCCAAGGTGATACTTTGAACTGAATGGTTGGTCAGGGATGTAAATCCAAGTCTCTTCAACAAAAGTCCAACCACGGTACCATCTTTTGCCAGTTCACCATTCTATGAGCCTCAGATGAACTTGCTTTTTGGAAATTATTTATTGCCATTTATATCCCAACTTCTTTTTCAAGAAGCTCAAGGCGGCGAACATGGTCCCTCCCCTCATTTAATTCCCACAACAACCCTGTGAGGTAGGTTAGACTGAGGCAGTAGCTGGCTTCCAAGATCACCTTCAGTGAGCTTCATATCTGAGTAAGGATTTGAATCCTGGTCACCCACGTCCTAGTCCAATACAATAACTACCACACCACACAGGCTCTCTAGCTATTGGGCCACAAACGCTCACATACTTTGGACTCTCCATGGGGGAATGGCTATTGGCTATGGGTTCTTTTGGGGGCAGCACAGCAATGGGGGCTGTCCTGGTGAATGGGAGCAAAGTTTTATATGTACCACTTCAACACTGGGTGACTTAGGATTCACTTCTGCAAGCACTAAAAGATGGATAGAATGGCAGCGAAAATAATATTAGCCAGCCTTTGATAAGGAAAAATAAAGGGGACTTCTGTCTGTGCAGGTCTGGAAAGATGCTAACCCAACTGCGTTTTTTGCACAACTAGTTTCAACTGCAAGTCCAGTGGGTAGCAACAGCAACGTGTGACTCGCACAAAAGAAAGCATCCTCTTTTCCTTCCCGATCTCCATCACATTATTTCAAAATGAAATTTTAAATGCAAGGAGCTCCATTCAAAGACTCATCCACCCCATTTCCGCAATCCTTTCCATCAAAAAGCCAAATCCATTACATTAAATGTGTAATATAGAAGCAATAAGTAGAAAAATCTCATTTTTTACACAGTAGGCATTATGGACTTGCCTGCCTGATCTGTGAATCAAAAGAGGCCATCATTCCATTCCCATTCAGGAACACTAAATTCCTCGACGTACAAACTGTATATATTTTATTAAATAAACACAAACTAGGATATAATGGCATGCATTTGTTTTCATTACAAGTCGTAATGCAATATTTCTCCAAGGCTTGCTACATTAGCATGTCTCTCCACGTTCCTGGTGCCTTTGAACTTCCTGAAAAGCTACATCTGTTTGCTCCCTTGTATACAGCAGAAAGTTACCAAGCGAATTAAGTTTTAATACAAATTGCTTTGTTCCCTATTAAGATTGATGTTGGACACTGTGTACTGTAAGTTGCAAAACTTGCAATTACAGTTCACTGCAATTATCTCTGGTTGTTAATAGCACAAGATAGCATGTCACTTTCTACCCAGTGTATAATTTATCATTTGCTTTTCTCTCTCTCCTTCTCTCTTTCTCTCTCTCCTCACCCCCACCTCCTTCCCCTCCCTTCTTTCCCCATGAACTCTTGTGGTATTTCCAAATGTATAATCTTGTTGTATTTATTTCCCAAAGGCCCAACAAAATGAACACAAGTGCTGACTAGAACAAACTAAAAAGCAGTGCTATTGACAAGCCGTCAGTTGTGTAGTAATGAACACCCTGCCTCGACTTTCACCTCGCCAAGCTAACAGCTTTAATTTATGAATAAAGCAAACGAGAGACAACCTCCAGTTTTTATTATACCCTCAGTGCTGTTTCAAATAAAGTAATTAGAAGGTCAAGATGCAGGGCGAGGGAGCCAAATAGAAATGCAACCTTTCTGCACTGGCTTTTTTTCTTTTTCTTAAATAAAATCTTGAGTGTTCAAAGAGCATTTTATCCCTCATTTTTTCCCCCAGCAAAAGCACCACAACTCAGTTCCTTTGGCCAATGTAGCCAATCCAAAGCAGTGGCAGTTCGATTGCTTCGTTTATTAATGAGCTCCATGTGGAAAATAGCCACGGTGCTTAATGAACATCAGTCTCAAGGTTCTCTGCCTTTGGTGTGTGATAGCAAGCAAAAGGTGAGGCTGTTGCTGAAAATATGTAGGAAACAAGCCAAGCCTCTTGCAGGGGAATGGTTGCTTCTGATGTGTAGCAAAAGGAACTATTGATATGGTCTGAGAGGAGCAAATTCTAGATTATTATTAAAATCTGGAAGAGATTGAATATTCGGGCCCAGTTTAAAGCAGGCATGTTAAGACAACCTTCCCAGGATGTTGTGCAAGCATTATCACATTTAAACCAGGAGCAACACATCAGCATGCCAGGGGCCTGGGATTATGTTTCACTGATATGCTAATGCAATAACACATTGGTGCCATTGGTTCAGGGTAAATGGAACCTCACAGGGTGTAGGAGCAATGCTGGAAAGGGGTGTGGCCTGGGTAAAATCCTGAGGCCCAAATAGAGAGGTGGCCTGGCGGCTCCCCACCCCTGAACCGGGGGAAATACATTACCTCTTTCTGGAGGGCTTTTCAGCAGATTCTTTCCCATGAGATTGTTTTTAATGGAAACTCAGTTACTGTGTTGTTATCTCTCTGCTGTATTTTGATTACATTTATTTCTGGCTTGTTTTACAGGGCGACGGCATGGCAGGCAAGCATTCATGTACAGTGCTTGCTATGTGGTGAATCAGACTGTTTGCATGTCCCTGTGCTCCTGCAATACCAAATATTGTTTCTTGCGCAGGTAACATATCCCTGGACTGAGCTGCTTTGCTAAACTTTCCATGGCAAAACGCATCTCAAGCATGATAATATTCAGCAATATGTCCTGGAGACTGGACAAATGCATCTCTCGAATATGATATATTCTTTCTGCATAGAGAGGGTTCATAATGCACATACGATTCATCCATATTATGCCAACAGAAGTAATATTTTAGCGTAACTTCTGCAACGTTAGCACTTATGTCAAAGTTCAACTGCACACTTGTGCAGAACTTTGGCACTAAGTGTCAATTTGCATATGGGAGGAGACAGTCACAGGCATTACATCACAGGTTGGATTTTCATACACATAACTTCTGATACAATGTCTTTTTAGGGACTAAGGGAAGGGCCATAGCTCAGAGGCACATTATCCGCATTGCATACAGAAGGCTCCAGGTTCAATCCCCGGCATCTCCAGGTAGCTGGGAAGTTATCATGGGATGACTCAGTCAGGTAAAGCATGAGACCCTTGATCTCATTGGGCAAAAGACCCTTGATCTCATTGGGCAAAAGATTCCTGTATTGCAGAGGGTTGGACTAGATAACCCTCAGAACCCTCTGATTCAATGGCTCCTTCTCTGAAACTCTGGAAAGCTGCTGCCAGTCCGTGTAGACAACATTGAGTGAGATGGACCAAAGGTCTGGTTCACTAAAAAAGCAGCTTCTTGTTCAGATACAGGTTATCCAGTGATGTACCAACAGATCTGAGCCATTCAAATATGTGTTCCTGGCAAAAACAAGGTTCATTTTAAAATGGTCTCTGGTTATACTGAAAATACTATATCTAAGGTCTCAACCTATTCATAAAAATCCCTTATTCAAAGCCTAAGCCTGCAGCTTCCTCAAGGAAAGGGTTAAACCCAAGCTCATATGAGCATTTGATTGAAAACTGGTTGAATATTATTTCAAAGGGCGGGAAGGAGGTGTATTTTAAGAAATTCCAATTACAGATAAGTAATTTGCTTCTCTGGCTTACTAATCTCCATTTCATCCTTCTGTAATTTCAAGTGCCAAACCCTCTCCCCCCTCCTTATTTCAACAGATATTTTGAGGATGAGAATCTGATGTCAAAACTTAGTCAAACCCTTCATGAGGGTGGTTGGTGGTTTTTTTTAAACCTAAGTTAGAATTCCGTTTCTGAGAATAAACGGATATGGATCAGAAAGATTTTTCTACCAGCTAGCCTCCCTTTCTGGATACAAGTTCACAAGCAATGCCTTTAATCATGTTTTTGTTGATTATTTATTAGTTTCTGAGGGAAATCAAAGGATGGACAACCTAAAATATGTCTTCCATAAAATATTTCCTGACTCACAAGCTGTAGTAAAGAATTTATAGGAAGTGTCTTTCATGTGCCGATATGACCTGATTGAGGGATAAAATATATGTCTTCCGCATGCAGGCAACATGCAAATGAGATACGGTCCCAAAATGGAGCACTATATCATGAATATCTGACTGAGTAGATGTTAGCCGCTCACTACCTGAGTAGGTAAATCTGTTGGGGTTACCTTGAAAGTCTGAGCAGAGAAGATTTCCATCCTTTTGGAGGAAATTAGAACATAGAACGATAATGTTAATTTAAACTAGAAAGAGAATTCTCAAATACAGTACATTTATTTTGTAAAAGGAACAACTGGTAATCTGGACAATTCCTGATGGTGATCTATATACTTCTAGAATAGAATTCAGTATTAAGAAACTCAGTACTAACAAAATCTTTAATCCACCATCTGCTCAAGTTGTGAGTTAGGCTTTGAGAAAACACTATTGTACTTACTACCTTGATTGGTAACATGACACTAATTAGGAGAATTAGTAATATTTTGTTATAATAAAATTAAAGCACATTGTTCGTTCTTAAGAGAAGTCTTTTACTGTAAACAAGGTAGTAGGTGTATCTCAGAGGGGTTTGACAGTCAGTCCCTCTTCAAGGGGAACTCTGGGAATTGTAGCTCTCTGAAGGGGATAGGGGCCTGCTAATAAATCTCAGCACCTATAACAAACTACAGCTCCCAGGATTCTTTGGGGGAAACCATGACTGTTTAAAGTGGCACCATAGGGCTTTAAATGTATGGTATGAATGTGCCCTTAGCCTGTGAAAAGGAGCAGGAAGGCAGTGAAAGCTTGCCCTTTAGCCAGAAGAACTCTTTCTCCTGGTGCCCAGGTTGCCAGCTATTTTTCTCCAAAGCACATGCCCTCAAATATCTATTTAACTCACATCTTAAATGTTTTCAGGATCAAATGACATTACTTCAGTAGCTGTAAGGTTTCTTTTTCTTGTGTTTCTTTCTTTTTAGTATTCAGTAAAGATTTCTATAAAATAACTTATGGAACAATAGTGAGTGATTTACAGCTTTGAGTCACACCATTTTGAGGTTTGGGTTGGGTTTTTCTCCCCTCTTTTACAAAAACAGGTCATTACTTAATTCCTAGGTGTGTTTGTGGGAAGGAAACAAAGATAAATTTGTTCGCATGTGAATCGGCGCCCCAGGTAAGAGCCCAGGTGTTCTTTCAACTATGCTGTGAGACTAATTTCTTCCTGGCCCTCCAGGAACCAGTTGAAGATGGAGACCAGCTGGCCTATCTTCAAATCTTACATACCAACATCTTTCCCTGATTCGTAGATTTCCTTATAACCCCAGACGTTCCACCCATACTTAAAGCTGAGGTGGGGGGGGGGAGGACAGAATTTCAAAGACAATGGCAGTTGAAATGCCTTTCTTTACAGTCTGCTGTAACTCAGACCTTCAGGTGTAACCCTGGTGCATTTTGTGGAATTTATTTCCATGAAAGTAGACTTGCAGCAAAGTTCTTCCAGGGAATAGGGATGGTCCATCCCATTTTGCCACCTGAGGCATTTGGCCACTCTCCCCACAACAGGGTTGTGAGGCTGCAGCTTCCAGATTCTGGAAAGATCTTGCAAGAAGTCCATGAGATCTCTCAAGTCCCTAGAAATGCCCCACCACCACAGAAGTGAGGCAAAGCAGTGGCAGTGAGATCTCACAAGAGTTCCACAAGATCTCTCAAGATCTCATTGTGAGGCAATGTCACTTCTCCCGAGCTTCTCCAGCTGTCGCAGCCTGTCTCACGGTAGACGGGCCCTTTCTAGGATATTATCTGCATGGTAGTCAAGAATTTTGAAGGAAATGCTTCTGTCAGGGAATTGTTGATCCTGCTCCTCTAGCCCAAAGGTGCTTACATACTAAGGGCAGAGGGAAGACTTCATGGTGATCAAGAAATAAAGGTAAGGGAGAACTAAAATGATTTTTATAAATTATTATTTTTTTAACACAGAGATAGACAAACAAAGACAGATAAGGAAGAGGCTGAGGAGGCAAACTCAAGATCAAAAACAGTCGGATATTTTTCCCCCCCACAAAGAGGGAAAATCCATGCCAACCTGACCAGAGGGCAGGGCAGATCTGGAGGGCAGAAGAAGAGGCAAAAGATTTGAAAGGCTTTGCCTATCCAATTCCGTGGAAGGAGCCATCCTATTAACCAGATGTCTTGAAGTCCACTCTGGCAAACTGTTCATGGAACATTCAGTCATGAGAACCCACCTCTCTTGCAGAATGAAATGGTATAGGCTAGAGACGCATGTTTAAGGGAAAATTTGCAGCTCAGTTGTAGAGCATCTGATTTGCATACAGATGGCCCCAGGTTCCATCCCCAGCATCTTCAGGTAGATGAATGTCCCCTCTTTGTAACCATGAAGAGCTGAAACCAGTCATTGTAGACAAGACACTGATCTAGGCAAACCAATGGTCCGACTTGGGTGTAAATCAGCTTCTGTTTACTGCCTTATTTGCTGTTTGGAGAACTAATTTCACCAAAGTAAACATATTAACACTGTTTTATGTTTTGTAAATTTTACATTTACACAAGCCCTTTTACAGCAATTGAAACACATACACTCTAATTACATGCCTTCGTATCACTTATGTCATTACATGCAATTATTCTTACTAGTCTAAAATACCATAGCAGGGCAACAGCAACAACAAAACTTCTACAAGAAAACTTTAATTAGAAATCTATTAAACATAGGAGACACAACTTTCAAAGAGACTGACCTCATAGCTGGCAGGGGGATGGACCAACCCTATAAAAATCTGTGCTGCAGTATTGCTTTATAGTTAGGGCTCTATGTGAAAGAATTGGAAAAAAAAGACGTGCCATGGATTATTTTTATGTTTAGTTCATTTTAATCACATAAATGTGACTGGCCAAAAGTGGCGATTTGAACCTGGGTCTACCCAATCCTAGCCAACACACCATTCTTTACACCTCCCTGTTCCATAAACGGCTGCCCATAACAAAAAAGCTACAGTATCATTACTATTATTTTCTGACAAGATACTACTTAATTATAATAGTCTCCAAGCGGTGTACCATAAGCTTAACAAATGCAACAGAGATACAATCTAATTGTAACAGTAGAAATGACTTTAAAATGCCTCTTAAAATAATAAAAAGGTATTTCATCAGTATAACTGAAATGCATTAACATATCCAACTATGCTCTAGCCTTTATTGTATGTGTTTGTGGTGAGTGATGGCTGCCTGGATCTAAAGCACAAACCATTTTGACATAAATCAGGGATCGTGGAACTCTGGCCCTCCATTTGTAGCTGGACTCCGAAGACCCATCAACTTTGATGGTCAGCCATGTTTGCTGGGGGTGGTTGGAGCTGGAATACAACCACATCTGGAATGCCACAGGTTCCCCATCCCTGGCATAAATGAGCATGACTAAAATTACGGTCATGTTATCCAGAGCGAGTTCCCACCAGCATGTCTACTGAGAAAACTGCACTGCTAATTCTTCACTGCTGCCGAGCCTGTTTACATTTTCATGTAATCCTGCCTTCCCATCTTCCCATACAGCTGTTTGCCTTAGCAGCTGTTAATCATAGAACTTCAAGAGATGCTCATATTACAGAATCATAGGACTGCAACAGGAGTGCCTCAGTAGAACTTTTGAGACCAGCCCACATAAAGCCTGGACTGCAGCAACATCACTCCTGTTGAAAAGAAAATGCTATTTCACCATCACAGATTCTCCTGCAGAATCTTGTTTTCTGAGGTTGCCAAAAATGCTCTAGCAAAGATCCTAAAAGCTTGTGAACAAATCAATGTCCACTCCCTGCCAACATCCCTGACATTCATGCATTGATTGCATAGAAACACATGTTTAGACACTCATGTGTACACATCCCTCTGCAGATATCCCTGTTCAAAGCTCAAATGTTAGAGCTCACAGGGTGTGTATCCCCATTCTGCCCCCACATATTAGCGCTATGCACAGAGGCTAACAAATAGGGATTCTGCCTTTTGACAGAGATACACTTCGTATAACGCTTAGAGGGCAAGGGCAACTGTTTAAAATGGTAGATTAAAGTTTTAGCAGACGTATATGCCACGGGTGGAAAGATCTTTAGTAAATTGGCTAGCTGTCATGCGACATCATTTGCACGCGTGTTCCAAAGACCCTGGCTCAGGTCTCATGTCTAAACTACACATACACATACACCCTTCCCTACCGCAAGAGTTCAAATTCCATCCTAGTAAATTCCAGGTTAATAATGTGACTCCAGCAACCAAACCACATTTTGCAACATTTACTCAAGCAAATTAGCTCATAAGCCTGCTTAAAACCAATCGCTCCTGGAAGAAGAACTGTTAGCTGCTTGACAATATTGCCTTCGTGCTGCTTAGGCATCTCTGTGATGAGAAGCAGATGCATGCAGGCCACTTCATTTGACTGGGAAGAAAGACGTCTCTGGGATATATGACAGACTCATGGAATGTGGCTCCTTTAACACCAGCTTTTTATGAGTCACTTTGTAGGCAAACTTTCGTTAAGAGCAAAGCAAAAAGTTCTCTGAATATTTGGGGCAGCGAAAGTCCCCTCTGAGACAGCAATTGGGATGGCAGAAATAGTGTCTGATTTTTCCTAATTGCTGGAAATTGGCTTGAAAGAATGAGATGGAGAACAAATGTTCATCAGCCTACAAAAGTTACAATAGGAGCCAATTCTCTGAGATTACAGGAAGCAAGGTCTGGTCCGGAGATCTGGGCCCATGGTCACATCTTTCATCTGCTGGGAACTGGGGTAAGGCCACCAGGGTGCAGATGCCCATCACTATAAAACTGTCCAGCTCACATATTTGTCCTGGATACCGGTTGCTGGGAATGACAAGTGCAGAGAGTGCTGTTGCCTTCAGGTCCTGCTTTCAGACTACCCATAGGAATTGGGTTGGCCACTGTTAGAACAGGAATGCTGGACCAGATGGGCTCTTTAGCATAATCCAGCGCTGCTCTTCTCTGACATTCTGGCTCTGTTTAGACAAGCATTCCCCTGAACTTGAACTGTCTGATCTAATTGTTTTAATTTTTCTTTTTCTTTTCTTTTTGTTATGCTTTTGAGCAAACTTGCTGAATTGCATATTTTAAGTATGGTTTTGCTTTCTTGTGCATTTTCATTATTTGTGGATATTTTATACCTGTAAATCGCTTAGAAGCTATTGTGACATATAAGCAGTATATAAATTAAATAGTGCTGCTGCTGCTGCTAACAAATTTTCATGATGAAATGATTTTTAAAAATCTGGAAACTGTTGAAGAAATGTTGAGAACTGAACATAAGATTGGAAAAATGAGAAATGGATAGGAACCGATACTGGCACAATCTCCCATTTCTACTGTGATGGATGACCCCTTTAAGGTTGGTTTGTGGGCCGGGTGGAAACTTGTTAGAATTCCCAAAATAATGAGCTTCCACACAGCTGTCTCCTGTCAAGGCTTCGAGGCTGGCATTGAAAGGTGATGAGAGATACGTGAGGGGTAAACGCCCATTATCAGCATTCTCTTAAAGTCTGGATTGGAGGGAACTCTCAACAGCCACGGCCAGACCAAGGTCAGTGTCCACTGAGACAGACCTTTGAACATATCTCGTCGCTCAGTCCTCTGTGATTTAAGTTTAAGAATTATCTTGTCATAAGGCAGTTTTTGTTATTTTAGCCTCTAAGCGATTTTAACCTATGTAATTATTTGAAGTTTTTTCTTTCTGGCCACTATCCAGGCGGAGTTTACCTTCCTCCATTCCAGCATTCCTGGAGAGGACTTCCATGCCCATGCAGCTCTCTTCACTCACCATTATTATGTCTACTTCTGTGTCGAAAATAGTAATGTTTATTTCGGCCTCCTCCTCCTGCGTATTATTTAAGACTCTAACTCGCTCCAGCCTTCCCTCCTAATGTTCTAACTATCCAGCTGGCTAAAAAAAATAACACACACGCCTCTCAGCATTCAAAACTGTGTATTCTAAATTTTGCTCAAGAGTAACTGAACCCATCCCACCGCTACCACCATGTGATGGGTGACCCTTGCTTCGAAAAGCTCGGTCAAAATAGAAAGAAGGTTCAGGAACTTAGATCAGGTCAAATTTCATAAAATCACACCCAACTTTACTAAAACAGAACTCTTACAAGAGAGAAAAGGGGGTAATCTCACCACACCTACGACTAACCTAGAATGCTCCCTGGCTGAGTGGAAAAGCACGTCACACCTTTTTATGTAGGCAACGCCATCCATCATTGCCTAGAAGAGCAATGAATGTCTCAGGAAACAGCTATCATGAAGATGCTTATGCATGAAGCATGTGATGTTCTTGAGCATCATCACTGGCAGAAGCATCCTAGATAGGCTGAAGCTCTATACCCATTCCCACACAGGTTGGAAACCTGGGGCTTCCTATGGGAACATTGCACCACTCTTCAAGCAGCATCTCCTCTCTAGCCTATCTAGAGGAATTCACTGTACCTCCAGAAAGTATCTCTCTCTGTCTCTCTCTCAAACCCCACCACCACATCCAGATACTAGCTCTGGGGAATAGTCATACCTTCCCTGCACTTGTCTTTTGTAAGGATGCTAGTTTACTGTACTTTCAGAACAGACTCCACTGCATTCAAGAATTTTCTGAGACTCCCTTTTCTTCTCCTTTGCACATTTGTTTAGTGAGGTAATTGCAGCCCATATGTTTGCAAAGATCCAAGTCCATATGGCAGCAGAGGAAAGAACCAGCTATTCAATTAAATTTTTAGTATTTAAATTTAAATTTGGAAGAGGTCCGTTAGGGCCCTTGAGTCCCGATCTTGTTAGTCTTCTTAATCCTTCTTCCCTTTTTTGCAAGATGCTGGGAAATTACATCAGTGCTCCAGCATCTGCACAGGCTCCATATTCTCCTCCAAGCATAATTGAAGGCTCCGGTTATAGCCAATAAAGCCCTAGATGGCTTAGATAAAGCATATCATAAGAAACCGTTTCCTTCTATGAGTCTCATAATTATCCCAGAGATTGATCAAGGGCGCCCTATTAACTAACTCCATGCAACTCTCCATTGCAGAGGACCATACTTATGAGGGACCCAGTTAACTAATCCTTCCTCATCAAAAGGAAAGAGGTTGCGCAAATGCACTCATCAGAATTTTGCAATGCAGTTCTCTAGCCAAGTACAGTAATGTAGACAAAAACTACATCAACTGTGGTAAAGTTCGCAGAGAAATGAATAAACTAGTGAAAATAAAATTACACTGGGGGAAATTGCCTTGTAAAAATGTGCAAAGGCAAAAAGGCATATAAAAATGTGTATAGTAGGAGAAATCCGCCCACAAATGCTGATGAATTTTCACAAGGACTTTTCTTTTTTTAAAAAAAAAAAACCAATGTCAAACTGGTGCAGTAATGTGGAGAGCTGAACTTAAGACTGGAAAAATTAGGAACTGAGAGAAACAGAAATCAACATCTTTGTCAATCCCTGCCACAGAATCAGTTACAAACACCAAATGTAACCACACAAAGTTAATTCAGTTACAAGCTTGTACAAATGAAAGCACCATATAGAAGCAAGGAAAGTATTTGCTAATGTAATGCTGTGAGCATTCTACTCTCACATATGTGAAGATTCATCTTATCACAGGTTTCTGTGTCTCATGCATTACCCCACAAGCAATGAGTGCTCATGTGACCTCTTCACAGAGGACCTTGCAAGACTAGGGGACGTTGTCCCTTATTTTTGAAGAAGAATGGAAACCAAACCTCTTCTGAAACCTATCGCCTTTTGACATGCCCCTCATAGTCTTCCTCTGCAGAAGGTGATCTGAGAGCGCTATGCCCCAGACATAATTGATCCAGCTCTCAATCAGTGACTCTGACTAGGCTTTCCAGTGACGAGCCATTTCTGCTGCTGCCAACTGAAAGAACTCTAGGTCCTTGTGTCCAATCACTGGTTTTGTGTCACTTTCAGTGACAGGGGGGCTAAGGATGGATCAGGCTTCAATTCCCTTTCATAGTTCTTGTAAATTGATGGGGAATGGCAAAACATCAACAACACACACGCAACACACATGAGCGATGTTCAGCATAGCACTAATTCAAATGCTCCCAGCTTTCATCCAATCTACTTTTATAGCTTCCTTTCCTGTATCTGCTACTTCTTAAAATTTATTACACTTTCATTAAATATCCTTGGCTGATTGGAGTTCAGAGGTGAGAATCTGTTTCAGGGCAATAATAATAATAACTTAATGGAGACCCTTGTTAATGAGGTATTAACAAGGAGGTCTCCAATCCTTATTTCTACAGATTTAATTCAACCCATGCTACTGTTATTGCCATGTCACAAAGAGTGGGGGGGAGCCCTCAGATCATCCATTATTATAGCTATCTGAAGATTTACTGGCCTGTCTTATTAAAATAATCAATTAATGCAGTCGTAATGCCAAGATCTAGGCCAACCTTGCAGGCTAAAGGGGGTCAACGCCTAGTTGATAGGTAGTTAGCTGACCTGCAAAGTAGACCTAAGGTTTGGTATGGAAGACAACAGCTGGGGTGTAGGGGGAAGGTTACACTTGAAATAAAAGTGGTTTGGGTGTTAAGAGGGATATGATAATATATGTAGTTACTAGAAGGACAATTCAGACATTCACATTTTTTATCGGGGGGGGGGCAAAACGGGTAACACTGGAATTGAATAGCCACATGCTTTTTCACAAAAAAATCAGCAAGTTGAAGTTTAGATCCTTGTCCTCAAACCCCTGTGGATTTTTCATTCCAGTGGAATTGTATCATGCCCTTTCTTCTGTGAAGAGGAAACGTTACATCAGGCTTAATCCTCCCACTTCATGGAACAAATGTAGTGACTTGGTTCAGGGTCATGCAGTGGCTTTCATGGCTGAGTGGGAATTTGAGCCCACTCAGTCATACATCGTAGTCCTACACATTAAATACTGTGCCACACTGGCACTGCAATTCACATCAGTTGTGGTTGCACTGGGGGTGGGTAGAGGTGGGAATCACTACTATAAAGATGGGGAAATTCAGACACTGTTGGACTCCAACACCTACCAGCTCTACCAGCATGGCCAATGGCGAGGGGCAATGGGAGATGGAGTCGAGCAACATCTGAAGGGCCACATATTCCCAACACTGCACTACACAATGGTCTGGTTCATTAGGTGAATTGTAGTAAATGATACAAACAGGGGCTGGACACATATGACGGTACCATATCCTAAGTGAGATCACTGATCCATCTCAACCAGCCTTCCCAACCTGGTACCCTCTAGATGTTGTTGGATGGCAACTCCCATCATCCATGACTCAGTAGCTCAGTGACACAACATGAGAAAAAGGTCCAAGGTTCAGCCTCTAGTGTCTCTAGGTAGGGATGGGAAAGTCTCCTGCCTGGAGACCTACTGCCAGTAAGTGTAAACAATACTTAACAAGATGAACCAATGGTCTTGCTTCATATTAGGCAGCTTCTTACATTCCTATTTTGTATGATCGTTGGCCATACTGCCTGGGGCTAATGGGGAATGCAGTCCAAAACATCTGGAAGGCACTGATGGAGATGGATTGTGGATTAAATCTATAAATTAAAATGTAAACCTTCTGCCCCACATGTGTGGAAGAAATATGAGAGTATGCAGGCTGCAAAGCCCTTTTAGCAGAGTAAAAAAGCTCACCACAGGAAGCAGTGATGGCCACCAAATTAGATGACCTTTAAAAAGGATAAGACAAATTCATGGGAATAAGGCTATCAAAGGCTACTAGCCATAATGGCTATACTCTGCCTCCACTGTTGAAGGCAGTAATGCTTTGGAATACCAGTTGCTAGAAACCACATGAGAGTGCTCTTGTGCTCTTGTGCTGGTCTTGTGCTCTTGTGCTGGTCTTGCTTCCAGGTTTCCCACAGGCATCTGGTTGGTCACTGTGGCAAGAGGATGTTGGACTAGATTGGCCATTGGCCTGATCCAGCAGCCTCTCCTTATGTTCTTATGTTTTCATACTAAAGGCCTGGCTGTCTGCTTCTGTTGCAATCCCAAGTTAGATTCTTGCTTCTCAAAGTTTTCCTTCTTCTAATCCTCCTTGTTAAAAAAACCCAACTTGCTATTTTGGAGTCTTTTTCTTCTTTCGCTCCCCTCCTCCCTACAGCTTCTGGCAACCAACAGCATGCCAACATTGGGTAGCCCATCTGAACCTTACTTCGGAATCAAACAATTTTCTCAGTCTCGCAGAGTCTGAATCGCTCAAGCTAAATCGAGAGGATTTACCTATTGAACGCTCAGGCAGGCTCCCTTTCAACTCTGAAAGAAGGAAGAATTATGAGACTGGAGTAATTCATTGAGAGCTATCTGTCCTGGCACTTAATCAAAGGGATTAGGACTTGGAAAGGAGTGGGGGGGGGGAAGCCCACAGGTGAACCTCCAGGAAGCATACCAAGCAGTTATCAAAAACATACAAGTTCAAAGCAGCTCAATTTTCATATGTTAAAAGTATGTGGATGGAGCCCGGGGCTTGTTTCTAGGTAAAGTGCTGTGTTAAAGCTGTTTGTACTTGCATATTTAACAGACAAGGGGAATGAAGCAGTGAGTGGCGGAGAGGTATTTAGGGTCCACCTCGCCCCTCTTGCAACGCAATAAATCAAGCCTGGTGAGACGTGAACTGTTGCCGCATCCAAGTTTCACATGCCCTCTCCCCGACTTTGGCAGTCACAACAGATATTCATTTACCTCATCAACAATGGGGGCTGTCATAACACACACAGGCAAAGATGTTATATGCTGGGGTAAAGGTTGGAGCTGGGGAGAGGGAAGAAGGCCTTTCCATAATTGTTATTAATCGTGTCACTGGGGCTAGTCTAACAGCTTTATTTAAACTCCCGATGGAAAAGGAGACATGTTGCAGGCTGTGTTTTATTTTATTTTATTTTAAACACACACACACTTTCTCTTCTGAATAGAACAGCAGCAAATGGTCTAAGTTAGGGCATCATCTGACCCTGGGCTGATGGGGGCTTAGACACCCAACCTGTTGCCAATGCCAGGGCTCAGAGATGAGCATACAAAATGAATAGTGGTTAGACCCAGGCTTTCCATCGTTTGGTGTCCTACAGCCTTCCCCAACCTCTGGCACCCTACAGCTTTGGCCTACAGCTCTCATCACCCTTTGGTGGCTAGGGCTGTTGGGAGTAGTTGCCTGGCAATAGCTGGAGGGCACCAGGTTGAATAAATCGAGTGCTGTCTCCCCTCAAAAGCTATGCCCATGAGGTGTATGGGGTGTTAGGGGAGCGGTAGTACCTCTGGTGCAGGACAAGTTGTGCTCCTTCTGGGGTAGTTTGTCCACTTTTAATCCCCACTCTGCACTCACTTGTGGCTCCTAGAAGCTGTCAGCAATAACTGCCACACCCCGGGAAAGGCTTTGACTGGTTGGCTAAACCAGGTGAAGGTGGCCAATGGGTCTCAAACCCTCAGTGAATTAAGGTCTTCTCCTGCATGCCAAAACAGTCTCTGGAGGATTGAGTGGGTGTGACCAATTGTGAGTCCAATGGTCAAGAAGGCAGTTTCTGCATGCACTGTAGAGGGAATTGAGAGGCAGATGGGCCTCATCAACCTGGGAAGGTAGCCCATCGAGGAGAAGGGAAACACTGATCCTAAACCTCTACTGCCTTTGGGAGAAGAAAAGACTAAGGAGTAAACCCTACACAAATCTGGAGTGGAGTTCCTAAGACGGTTGGATGGTACCTTGCATGCCTTCTTCCAGCAACTCCAGCAGCCAAGCTGGTGCCAAACTATTGCTCTGCTTTCCTTTGGACCACAGCCCAGGACCTCCATACACACTGCCTCGGCTTGGGTGCCAGGAAAGTCACTTTGTGCTGCTGGCGCAGAGGTTTGACTTCGCCCCCGGAGGTGCACTGTCTCTTGAGATGGATGGATGCCAACTTGCCTGCACACTTGATTTTCAGCAAAGCGAGTCACCGAAGTCACTTGATTGGAGTCTGGCATCATCGGGCGGCAGGGGGACACACTTGTTCTGCAATCCTGCTTTACAGGCTTGCTGATGCTTCTTTCTCAAAAAAAAAAAAAAAAAAAAAAAAAAAAAAAAAAGAAAAAAGAAAAAAGAAAAAGAAAATCCCAACAGGAAGGGAGAGAAATAATCCTTCCCTCTCCCTTCCTCCAGCTCTACTATAGATGGGAATGAAGGGCCATCTAAAGGTAGAAAAAAGCAAGACATTGCTGACACTGCTGCAAAACTTGCAGGACAGGGTCACTTTTTTATTTCTTCCCCATTCTCCATGGGAGAAGGTTTTGCTCCCACCATGAGCTTTACCATACAGTGCCATCCATGATGCCTTCTGCTGCCTCCAGCACAAAAAAAGGGGGGGGGGGAGGAAAGGGGAAAATAAATAAGCCACCACTCATTTTCTTCATGGAAAGCATAGAATAAAGGAGAAGCAGCTATATTTTCTATTCCCATAAGTTTCTTGTGGTAGGAAGCAATATTGTCAGGGAATGTCACAATAGCCTTTTAACTGCGCTCTCCACCCATCCTACAAATGGATTGATGAATGAAGTTCAGGTGGAACTTTCTTATACAAGTTTGACCATCAGTCTGCCTAGCTTAGTATTATCTATACTGGCTAACAACAGCTCTCTGGGGTTTCAGGCAGGAAGCATCTCCCAGCCCTGCTGAGAACTGATCCTGGGACATTCTGCATGCAAAGCTCTGTTACGGAACTATGGCCTATCCTAAGGATGAGGTTTGGAGAAAGTCAGCAGAGGGCAACAAATATCCAGGGCAGTTAGAGTAAGCTGCCACACAGTGGGAACATAGCAAGTGAGCCTCTGGTTCATGCGCCAAACTTGGCCTGCTAGGCTTCCTCATTTGGCGCTGCTCACCTGCCCTACACACGATGTCACACACAATGTCAGAAGTGAGGCAGGTAATGGATAGGCTTTCAAAGAAGCCAAAAACTAGCTTTTGATGGGGGGGGGCACGCTACATTGAAACAGCTGCTAAAATGAAGGGGGGAAATTGCAGTTTAGAAGCATCTTGCTCTATGTGTGGTGCTTAGAAGTTCTAACTTTGGGACTTCAAATCACCAAATCACCAGGACAGCAGCTGATTGACAGGTGGCTCCATTCGCCTGTCCAATTTGGCACACGAGGCAGATCCTGATAAGGATCTGGCCTGTGGAGCCAAAAGGGTACCCTTCTCCTGAAATAAACCATACATGGAAGTTCAATATCATAAACAGCCAATTGGACAAAGAGTTGCTGTGACACAGACATGATGCAGAGTAATCTGAAAGATTAATTTGCAAATATCATAGCAGAGAAACACAGAAACAAAATTCACACTCTGTAATTCAGTAGAAGGGTGGTGTTTAGGATCTTGACACTTCAGGAATGGCATAAGAAGATGATGCCTGATAAGCACAACAGTGAAAGGCATAGCTCCCTAAGTTTGCCTAAAGTGAAAGCCACAGAACATGCCAAGGTTGAGCTGAGGTCCATAGCTTCTCACAGGGACTGTGGTCAAGTGGCTCAGCATGTAGAATGTCCTGGGTTCAATCCTTGGCTTCTTCTGTTAAAAGGCTCTCAGCAGAGTTGGAAAGACCCCCTGGAAAGATGCTGTCAGTTGAAATAGACCACAAGACGAACGTGGTACCCTCTAGATTGGTGCTTCTCAAACTTGGGTTTCCAGCTGTTGTTGGACTACCACCATCCCTAGCCAGCAGGACCAGTGTCAGGGATGATAGGACTTGTAGTCCAACAACAGCTGGGGATCCAGGCTTGAGAAACATTGCTCTAGATGTTGCTGGGACTACAACTCCCACCATCCCTGATCATCAGCCATGATGGCTGGGGCTGGTAATAGTCCAGAAAATCTGGAGGTCACCAGGTTGGCTTTCCCCAGAACAGAAAATATTGAGACAGATCATCCAGTGCCATGTCATGTTCTATGGCATGTTCCTCTTTCCCATTTCATAGCTTCAAGTGCTTTCAATGTGTGGCTCCTATTGAATGCAGAGCCAGAGCTGATGCTGGAGACCATGCAACAATCCTGAAAACTTATTCAGCATTTCCACCACTGCCAGTGTCCTTTATTTTAATCTAACGTCTCAACAAGCAGACTTCAACCCAGTGAACTCAGGATCCCACAAGTCCAAGACGAACAGTCCACCCATTGAGTATTGAATTTTCTGTTCTTTTGCTTGCTTCTTTGCCTTTTAAATTCGTGTGCTATTTAAATGAATTAACATATGCAAATAAAGATTGACAGAGCTCTCCTCCCCCCGCACACACACCCAGAAACCATTCCCCGGAAGAGAAAAAGGAAAGTATTGATGTGTCTTAATTACTCAAAAACTGTGTCTTCTATTTAAAGCCAAACTCATAAATAAAAGCATTAGCATATCATTCATTTTGTCATTTCTACTCTCTTCTAGGAATACACAGCTTTGTTTCCTTCAGGTTCATATAAGTTGTGTGTGTGTGTGTCACCTTTATTTTTTAAAAAGAATAAATATTCGCTTCATGGTTGCAAAATTTTGGATGGGGGAGAGGAGGGTGAAGGGAGGGCGTTTGCCTGAAAGAAAATATGGCTTTAATAGAAGTTTTACATCTGTGTGGTATTACGTGCATGTAAAACAGATGTAACCTAATTACATTTTCATTTAAATTGCTAAATAGCTACTTCAGGTTTTTTTTGGGATTTTTTAAAAAGAAAAAGCTAACATAACATACAAACAACAGTTACTATAATAACAAGTGTACTTAGAACTAAATGGGATGGATCAAAGAGACATCAGACAAAATTTGAGCTGGTCTTTGAAAAAGATACAGTGACATAACAATGCTGTATTGATTTACTTAGTAATTTAACGTCTCTCTAGCTCAGCCAGAAGACACAGCTCAGTTTAGCAGAGACACATGGAGGTAAATCCGTTGAGTTTATATAAAGACTTCGAGTTGCATGAAGATTAGATGTACTCTACTGGAGATTATGTAGCAAAACCCCAAATTGGAAATTAGAATGCTAATGCAATACAATCAACATGATTACAGTTTGAATAATGTTACAAATCGGACAGCAGCTACAGCCTTGCTATTTCGTTTCTTTTTATGTCTCACGAGCAAATTCTAAGCATATTCTCCTGGCTCAGGTTATAGGAGGTCATCTGTTTGACTGTTGCTAGCATAACAGAGCTTTCTCTGCCATAAAAAAATAAAAATAAAATTGCCCCTTTTGACTAAGAGTAAAAAAAAACACTAGGGATGGGTGGCTCTGTCGATTTCTCACAGTCTCTCATGCTCACCATCTTAAGTTCAGGGCACCATATTTCTGCAGCAGTTTGCAAATTTATTTATTTATTAAAGTCCTTGCGAAATTTTCTCAGTATTTTAGTGCATCCTTCTCCTAATATACACAGAATTGTGGAGTTAGAAGCATTAGGAAGTGGAATTCCTTTGTGAATGAGAGATATAACTTGTAGTCAGAGGGAATGATTTTACCCAGGAAGTATTTTATTTTATTTTAGTTCTTCCACCCCAAAAATCAACTTTAAGGTGTCCAGCACAAAGGCTTCCATATCTATTTGCCTGTAATTCTGTAGGTTTTATTCACTCTGATGAGGCTACCACGCCTGAAAATTTCATCCAATTCTGTCAAAAGGGGGGATCCTCTTTTTCATTTCTCAGTATTTGTCCACCCTCTCCCCTCAAGAACCCTTCCAACCATGTCCTCAACTTTGCCTTAATTCCCGTTTTCCCCCCATCCCCATTTGAGACTCAGGAGTGAATGTGGCAATGGACCTGATGAAGATCCAGAGTCATCAGAGGAAAGTCCAAGTAATGACCCAGTAGAGGACCCGGTAGAAGAGGTCCTGGTAGTGATTATGTAAGTCACCTCTTTGCCAGGCATATAACTCCTATTTCAGCTTCTTAATCTCCAGGTGTTCCTGGATCAGTTTTAGATGCGACTTTAATGCCAGGGAGGAGTCATGGACACTTGAACCCATCCTTCAGCTTTACCTTTTGCAGCTATTTTGTGTCTTCTTTCACACACAGAGACTTTGTAACTTAGTGCATGTATGAAAACGTGAGAAAGGGGTGGCAGGAAAACTTGCAGATGAGAAGGTGGACAGCAGACCACTTCAAGGCGGAAGCAGAATTCAGAGTGAAGTTGGGTTCAGTTTGGTAGCAACTCCAAAATTAACAACTGGGGGAGCTCACTTCCATCATTTTAGTTTGCAAAGTATTTCTTCATCCTGAGCTTTGGTGGTCAAGCAGTCCAAACTTAAACATCAAGAACCGTGAGACACCAATGAGCTTTCATGGGTTGACTGACGGCACAGCCTTGCCTCTGCTCGTCCTGACCAAATTATCTTTATTAAAAGAAACACAAGTTAACTTGTCTGGGAGATGCTATTCCGGTGGTCCCTCCCGTGTGGTTCCAGATAGAATATCGTCTTTTGAAAACTTCCATCTTTAATACGAAGAAGTCTCCTGCATCACTATTTATAGAACCAGAACTCTTGTGATCTCTTGAAACAAAAAAGGAGCTGTGTGTGGGTGTGCGTGGGTCCCCCACCCCCAAATTGGCAAAAGCAACAGAGGCGTTACTTTATCATGAAAGGCTCACTGTTTGCAGTGATATACATTAAAACACCGACACTTCTGAAAGATGAACAAATCCTCTGACCCTGTTTTGAAGTGCCAACACACTCCAGTGTTTGCATCTTAAAATATTTATTCCCTTCATAAAATATCTATGTGCTGATCTCAGTCCCTCAGCAGTAAATATTCTTATTTTTCACATTAGCAGAAGCCCCAAAGAAACTTGAGCCTGCAATCAGAAAAAACAACAAATTTGTGTGTTTTTGTAAAAAAAAGGATGGTGGTTCCTATTTAAAATATTACTGTTTTATTACCAGTTGCTGTCTTCAGATTGAGGAGACTATTTGCTACCATATAAATGCAAACCGTTTGCTTGAGGAAAATAAGAGCCTGCTGGATCAGGTCCATCACCCATTTAGTCCAGCATCCTGTTCTCACAGAGGTCACCAAGATGCCTATGGGAAACCCACAACCAGGACCTGAGCATAAAGGCACTCTCCTCTCCTGTGGTTTCCAGCAGCTGGCATTCAGAAGCATTACTGCCTATGATCATGGATGCTGAGCACAGCCATTGTAGCTAGTAGCCATGGATAGCCCATTTATCTATGAAATTGTCTAATCTTCTTTTAAGGCCCTCCAAGTTGGTGGCTATCTTTGCCTCCTGTGGGAGTGAGTTCCGTAGTTTAACCATGTGCTGCATGAATAAGTACGTTGTTTCCTCTATCCTGAAGCTCAGCCAGTCTCAGCCTTTGCTGGGGCAAGTTGCTCATTCATTTGGTTCCAACAGGCCTTCCTAGCTGAATAAATGGGTCTTTGCCACAAGTGCCTATTTTGCATTGTTTTAGTCTTGTTTTAAATGCACCGCCTGGTTCAGAACATGAGACAGGCTCACATTTGCAGCAACTATATTTACAGTAAACCATGAGTTCCATTCCAAAACCTTTTGATATTTCAACTTGCTACAAAGACAAGTGAGGTTGCTAAACAATGAGCCTCCATCAACAGTCTTTCAACTGTCATATTTCTTTACCTAGTTCTTTTTAAAGAGGCTGCAATCTGCTCATCACCGGAGTAAGGTGAAGTCTCCTCCTCTTTCAGATAGCATTTGTGAAATTTGTTGCACTAGCTGTAAGTGTCCTAGAAAGGCATCATATGACGATTTCACTTGCAGGAACTCTGTACCTGGGACAGGGAGCCTGCGGCCCTTCAGAATACTGTTGGTTTCAAACTCCCAGCAGCATGGCCAGCCAGGGAGTCCAACAGCAGCAGGATGCTCTGTCCCTCTCAGTGTAACATACCTCAATGGTTTGGGCAAGTAACCCTAAAAGTGAGAATTAAAGACACAATACAGTGGTACCTCGGGTTAAGTACTTAATTCATTCTGGAGGTCTGTACTTAACCTGAAACTGTTCTTAACCTGAAGCACCACTTTAGCTAATGGGGCCTCCTGCTGCTGCCACACCGCCGGAGCACGATTTCTGTTCTCATCCTGAAGCAAAGTTCTTAACCCAAGGTACTATTTCTGGTTTAGCGGAGTCTGTAACCTGAAGCGTAGGTAACCTGAGGTACCACTGTAACTACTTTTAACATGCAGCTTCTATGTTCCCCTTTAAAATGACACCCTGTCCATTTTAAAGCATATAATACTGGTTTAGAGTTAATAGCAAAACACATTTCGAACCAGCAATTGGAATACACTTTGCCCTGAGAGCAGCCCAGGTATCAACATTGTCAGGACTTAGTTTCCAAAGGCCTGTCTGAACAGGAAGGTCTTCGCCTGCCAGTGCAAAGATAACAAGGAGGGAGCCAGTCAATCCTCTCTTGGGAGGGAATTCCACTCCAGTATAGTTTCCCCCCTCCGCTTGCTGAGTTAATGCACTGTGCACACTGACTACCACATACACTTCACAATTTGTGCCTTTGTAACAGATTCTGGACATAAGCCCCACTTTTAAGCCTGCACTGTTCCAACCCTCTATGTGACCACCAAGGCCACAAGTCACCCGTCTGCATGAAAGGTTTGATTTCCTCATCCACGGGATCTTGGGGAAAGAAGTGGACACTCATTATCCACACTAGGCTTGGAGATCCTGAAGGCTACAGAACAGCCTCAGGGTAAACAACTGAGCTTCCATTAAGCCCAGACTGTACCGCTGGCTGATTTCCGCTAGCAATAATATCCAGGGTCACACGTGCAGAGAATTCAGAGCTGAACACTGCTGGAAGAATCCCGACCAAACACCACAGCTGCATCTCCCCATTCTGTTTAGTATGATGTTTTGAAAAAGAATAGCCACCTCTCTATTCAACATGAGCACCGAGCATTAGGGAAACATCCCCCCCCCCCCAATAAAATAAAATAATACTTTGATTACTATGGCTATACTAAGGAATTCCTGGGGGGCATTTTTCTCAGTTACTCAATCTGATTGTTCTTTTATATATAAAAAACAAAGATGTGTATATTGGGGGGGGGGCTGAAATATTTGATTGTGTTGTGAAATACTCAGTATCATGCATCCTCTGGGCATTAGTATAAAGATCCAAATTAAAAGAAACAGCTTGACAAGTGGGACCTGGGGGGGGGGGAGGTGGCAATATGGGGTGCTTCTCTCCATGATCTCAGATGCTCCATTTTCTCCCCCACTCTCATTTTCATCCCCACCTGCTTCAACAGTCAGCATTATTTGAGCACTGATCCCCTGAGGCATTTGGGGGTGCTTTCCCCCACCCCAAATAAATTAATCTACTACTTATACCCTACTAATATCTACCTCTTATGTACATAATGTTCTGCTTGGGCTACATAGAGACTGTCACTCAGAGCCTTGCGTATGTGAAAGATCAGACAAACCTGGTACCCAAAAATAATTATTTTGTAACTGCAACAATGTAAATGGCTTGGGCAGCTTTGTTACCCCCGCAGCAGCAGCAGCCTGCTTGCAAGAACTGGGATCCTCCTTCAGTCACTAGTGGGCAAAGTTGCCATCTCATGATACAGAATCGGAGATGGAACAGCAGTGCAGAAATTGCGTCCAGCTGTCTAGGACTAAGAACATAAGCCCTGCTGGATCACATGAAAGGTCCATCTAGTCCAGCATCCTGTTTTCTACAGTAGCCAGCCAGATGCCTCTGGAAAGGACAGAAGAAGGGAAGGCCTTTCCCTGGCATCTCCAGTGCAGAAAAAGAAGTCATCTCAGATAGAAGTGGTAGGAAAGATGCCTGCCTGAGAGACCCTGAATTGCTGATACTAGTCATAGAAGAGGGCTAGATAGGCACTACAAAAGTAGCTTTAGGTGCACTCAAGAGTTGCAGCGTTTGGGACTTTTCAGTTTCAAGAAAAGGCAACTAAGCTGACGTGATAGAAGTTGGCAAAATCATGCGTGGGATAGAGAAAGTGGATAAAGGAAAAGTTTTCCTCCTGGACATCCAATGAAGCTGAACATGGTAAGATTCAGGACAGATAAAAGAAAGGATTTCTTCATGCAGGGCAGTGATGGCCACCAACTTGGATAGCTTTAAGAATAGACAAATTCACAGAGGATAAAGCTATCAATGGCTACCTGCCATGATGGCTTCTTCTGAATAGCATTTGTTGGAAACCAACAACATTTACATCCAATGCTCTGCTCACTTTTGCCTTTGGTCCCAGCCACCAGTGGATTGGCCAGAAGGGAATGTGGCCTCTTAGGTTGAACAGGGTTTCCCATCCCTGATCCACAGGGTTTCAGCTTTGAGTTCTATGGTGATTGACACTGGAAGCTGCTGGTCAGACTCACAGCACCGTCTACTTATGCAGGGTCTCAGGCAGGTCTTTCTATTGCCTCTTCTCTGCTCCTTTAAACTGGAGATTCTGTAGATTGGGTGTGAATCCTTCCGCATGCAAAGCCTGTGCTCTGCTATTGAGCTGTGGTCCCTCTCTGCTGAATCTTGCAGTTACATTTTAAAATGATTACTTTTCCAATAATACTTTTGCAATCTGATTCAGAAGAAATAATGTGCAGGGTCGGGATGGGGGAGCAGAGAGAAGATATAAAAGGAAGTATGGGTAGCAAACATAATTCCTTCTGGGACCATGAAAAGTTTTATGAGAATAGCCTTGTGGGGCGTGGGGGGAGCCCTGGACATTTTGACTATAAATTAATTGAAGCCATTGGACCTCTACCTGCATAAAATCATTACGTTGAACAATTAAAGCTTTCGCAAATGTTAATGACCTAAATTTAAAGATGTGTCCTCCCCTATTAAACTGAAACAACACCTCATGCTGTTTAATCAATACTGACAGGATGGGAGCATTAAAATAACGTGGCACTTCAAGGCTGGCACTTCAAGCTACTGCGGAAAGAGATCTGGAGGGTGGTTTTTCTTTAAATATTGAGACTCAACTCTCTGCTCTGCTTACTGGGTGACAGAAACAGCAGTGAGAGTAGATTTTTAAGAAAGCAAAGCACTGTCGCATGTGTATGCAGCTTGAGGAGGCTTATTTCATCATGCTGGCTTGGACTGGCATCTACACTAAATAACAACACTATATTAAAACTCCGAACTCACAACTCCCAAGAAGCCTCAGAGTGACATTTAAAATAATCCAGTTATCACCATTCAGTACATGAGCAGAAAATGTCAGTGACAAACCCAGAGCACTCAGAAGTGCCAGGTAGCCATCGCCTTTGAAAATGAGCTTGCAGCATAATGTCAGCAGGGATCCATCCGCTACCCTAGGGCTACATTTTACCCTTAAGCGAGCTTGGCTATTTTTACACAATTAGGGAACGTGCTCATAAGGGACAAGTGGCTTCATCCGTATGAACAACCCCTCCTTTCCCAACAACAAAAAAAAGATGTTTAAGCTTAGGATATGAAGAGGTCACCTGCTTTGATCCTCACGTGCTCCCAGTTTACTTCAAAGGAAGGACTGGTGAAATGGATCACATTTGCTCAGGTGAAGCTTCATTCTATCACTAAAATTATGCCATTTTAATTATTCTTATTGTTTATAAGGTGTTCTGTATATATTGGTACAAACTGCATTGGAATCTTATGATTTGGCAGTATATAAATATTGTGATGAAACAAATAAACAACGTGCATTGCTCAGGCCTGACATGCAATCACGGCCACAGTGGGATGGGCAAGACAACACCACCAACAGAAAAGGTGGCGGAAATACCTTTTATATCACTGACCCCACCCACCCACTACACAGTGCTTCTAACAGGCATCAGGATTATAAGCACCAAAAACCATCTCCCCTAGGGATAGTGGAGGTTCTGAGCATGCATATGGAGGAATTTTGGGGTGCAGGAGGCTAAATAAGCTGAAACATAATCCTGAAGGAGAATTCCACTGATTTGGATGGAGGGAGACAACTGGTTTCTGGAGGGGGCTACACCCCCCCAGAAGAGACAAGTATACAATTTGGTATGTGTGCAATATGCAGAGCTGCAGATAGCATTGGTGGCCACAACTACCTCAGTGATGCTTGTTCTGGTTACATCCTGACTACATTACTGTAATGTGGAGCTGCCTTTTCTTTTCTTTTCTTTTCTTTTCTTTTTAACTGTTTGGAAACTTTAGCTGGTACAGAGTGCAGCAGCAAGGAGATTCACAGGAGCTAAGCCATCAGAGCATATTGCACTCATTCTACCCCACTGACAGACTGCCTATTTGTCTCCTGCTCTGATTTACAGTGCTGATATTGACCTTCAAATGCCTAAATGGTTTGAGAGCACCTAAAGGGCCACTTGCACTGTACTTGCATGAGCCTGCCTGAGCTCTACTCTCAGGATCCCTACTCTGCTAGCAAAGACTCAGTGCATGGATCCGGAAATGCAGGACTGCACAAAGTATTTAATACTTACACTGTCTGGAAGTACTAAGATTCTCATCTTAATTTTCCATGAATTTTGTAAGAGCAACTTAAATTTTTCCATGAATTTTGGAGCAAGAATGAAATTTGTAAGAGCATTTAATCTTAAACTGAAGAGTTTCTGTGGTGGTGGCGGTTGTTACACATGAAGCCACAATGTACAAAGTTTCCTGTGTCTGGCAAATCCATTCAAAGAACCAGAATACAGTAATTTATCCCTAAAATTGCGCAAGTCCCTGTCTCTCTGAATATATAGTGCAGGGGATCGATCTAGATCCAAAAAGATATATTGTTGAGACTGAAAGAACCTTTAGTCCAAGACAAAGGACAAAGGCTTTATTTTAATTAGCCAAATTTATCCTGGGGAAAAAGAACATCAGGTATATAACATAGAAGAGTCTTTTAATATAAAAAGGACAGATGGCAACATCACTCCTGGGACTTGCTTTGACTGCCCTAAGAAGAAGAAAAAGCCCATAGTTTTAAAAGGCTTTGAGAATTCCCAAAGGATTGTACGTCTAGATACAAGAAAGCTTGAACAGAATGGATCACAGTCCATTTCAGCAATGTTTTTCTGCTCTTCAGGAAGTGGCCAATGAGTGCTATTTCATTAAAGCCTGAAACTTTTGGCATACCAGGATGATATCTGTCACTGGAGGAAGGGGCTGACAATGCAGAAAGTTGGGGAGGGCACTGATGAAGGTCCACATTGGTGGATGCTCAAATGCAGGCAGGCACCTGCCCATTAAGGATTTGTCTACAAAAGTGAACGGAGTGGGTTTGTGTGCAGATCCACAGCATCCAGTCAAATGGGTAATCCTTTTTTAAAACAATATTTTTTATTAATTTTTACAATAACAAAGCATTGCATTAAAAAGAAAAACCATACATCAAAGCCTTAAATAATTATATATATAATCCACATTTACTCCATAACCTGGGACTACAAGAGTCCCCTGACTCCCCCCCCCCATGGTTCCCTTGTTTTCTGTTATTCATACATGACCATCCATTATTTACCTCATTTTACATTCCAATTTTGTACTTGGTAATCCTTGAACATGTTAAAGCCATGTGTGCATTTAATACACACGACTCTCAAGATTGGTTTTCTTGTGCTAACTGGAATCATAATGCAAGGTTCATAAACATTCATAATTCATAAACATTAGATGGAGAAACCCCAAATGCACACAAGAAAACACAGAAAGCTGCCTTACACCAAGTCAGACTATTGGTCCATCTACCTTAGTACTGTCAACACTGACCGACAGCAGCTCTTCAGGGTTTCAGGCAAGGAACGTTCCTTGTCTTTCTTGAAGATGCTGTGCATTGAATCTTGGACCTTATGCCTGCAAAGCAGAGCTACAGAAACACTCTTTCTAAAGTGTGTGTTTTTTTAATTTAAAAAAAATAGATGAAGGTTTGAGAAAATAAATGTGCAATGTGTTTTGCAACACACATCATTCAGATTCATGCTCTCAACTTCATGGGGTTAAGGTTAGAGGACGTTGAATGGATCTTCTGTACTCAAGAAGCTACCTAATGGGCCCATGGCTGAGCCGGGAGATACAGATCCAGGCTCCATAGGCTCAGACACCACAGTGGCTCTCAAACAGTCTTTGCTCAGGGGCAGAGAATCTGGTGTGCATGCTGGAGGGTCCAGGTACAATCCCCAGCATCTCCAGGTAGGGCTGAGAGAGAACCCAGTGTGAAATCCTAGAGAGCTGCTGTCAGTCAAAGGGGACTGAGTCAGGTGGACCAATGGTCTGATTCTGTGTAAAGGAACTTCCTATACTCAAGTCCTTCAGCCATCTCTAATGTGGTTTACAGTGCTCCATCCATGGCATTTTGTTTTGAATGCTGTGCTAACCCTAAATTATTAAACTGTCCACCCCCATCGCTAATTTTATATACACAGATTATAAAGAACGGCGGCGCATGCGCACCCATCAAGATATGATTTGCACCCTTTTCTAAATTAATCCAATTATTCAAATGTCAGTTAAAACTGTCAGAAAGCTAGTCCTTGGGCTGGACCAAAACTGTTAAAAATTAAAACTGTTTTACTTCGTTTAGTCTCTCTGCCTTCTTAATGTAAAACCCATAGTCTTGACAAAAAGATGTGGGATTTGACACCCAGTGCAACACAACCCTGCTTCTGTCATACATGCATAATTCACTTTGGAAATGTGTGCTCGCTTTTAAAATATTACTAAAATATACATGTAACATATGCTAATCTGGCCTCTCTGGCCTGCCGGCGAGAGCCAATAGGTTAGATGTAAACTTTGCCAAGTGCATATACTGTACATAAAGGGATTATAAATGAAAGGGAAGAGAGCGCTTGTCCCTAGCTCTCTGTCTTCAGCTCCGGCCAAACTGACAGCCCCAAATCCCTGCAACATCTAACATGCCCTTCCTGTGGCGAAGACAGCCTGTTCTCTGAGTCTTAATTACATCCCAGCTGACTGCCCAGCCTTGCCAGAACCGCGCAACAAACGACGTACCTTCGCTGGCAATATGGTCTGCTAAACAGGCTCCCAGTCACACAGAAATAAAACTTTCAACAATGAGGAGGAAGAAGGGGACACACCAGAGAGGGAGGGAGAGAGAGGGAGAGGGAGAGGGAGAGGGCAGGCAGCTATCAAGAGGATGTGAGAGGAAAGAAGAAGGGGGTTGTTGTTGTTTTTTTGGGGGGAAGAGAAGCTTTTTCCCAGAATCCTCCAGGACTGGCAAGTGGCAGAATGCAAGTCAAGAAGGCAATCCCTCGCTCGCTACAGAGGCCTCTTGTGCCAAGGACTGCTGTTCTTCAAGATGGGCCGCTGTTACGAAGACTCGGTAGATTAATGATTGTTAAGGAAGGCTAACCAACCCCACACTGCTTAGGCCATTATAATTACAGGAGAACAGCAGGCCACATTCTGCAATGGCAAATGGTATCATATGTTTCCCTGGCTGGTTTGCAAAAGAAGCTTCCTTCATGCAGGCACTTCAAGGTTTAAAGCTTTCCCTTCTCTTTTAAAGGAGAGGGAGACCTTAAAAAGAATAATATAATGAAAGGATTAGAGCAACACTTTATTCTTTCAAAAAACTGCTTTCAGGCCAGGGTTTAATATTCAGAAGCTTTCTTGACAACTATTCAACCTCAACAATGGCTGTGCTCCTAAATGTATTTAAAAGGCAGGACAACACACTTCCTCCCCAATACTAGCCTTATTATGAAAGTGTTACATGAAAGGCATTGGGTAGTAGCCAATGCTCCTCCTACTCAGAGTAGACTCATTGAAGTTAATGGACATTAATAACCTATTAATTCTACTCCATGTAGAACTTTGTTTGATACAGTCCATTGATATCTTTTAAATGTTGCACTATTTGTGGATCTGTGAAACCAAGTGTCTTTAAACAAATAAAAATATAGCTCTGAACGTCAAAGAGGGTTACTTGTTACTAAATTCACAGAGCCGGTAGCACTACAGAGATGTTTAATTTCTTGTATTGCATCTCTGTAAACTGGTTAGAGACTACTGTAGTTAAGCGGTCTATAAATTGTGTAAATAGATAGAAATAATCTCTCTCCATGTGCACTTCATGTCCTCCTCAGATCTGCTCCAGGTGGTTGAAGGAAACCCCAGAACAGATTTATTGAGAGGGGGGGATCCATTGTGCAAGCAGAAATTCTTGCACAAATGGAACAAGCACTACTTTGGATACATGAAATTTCTGAATGGTTTAACAAATAATTCTTCTTCAAGGGGAACTCTCAGAATTGTAGCTCTGTAAGGGGAAGAGTGGTCTCCTAACAACTCTCAGCACCCTTTACAAATTACAGCTGGGATGGCTCAGTTGGTTGAGCATGAGAGTCTTAATCTCAGGGTCATGGGTTCGAGCCCCACATTGGGCAAAAGATTCCTGCATTGCAGGGGGTTGGACTAGATGACCCTCATGGTCCCTTCCAACTCTAGAATTCTATGAATCTACAGCTCCCAGAATTCCCAGAAGCCATTGCTGCTGCTGCTGCTGCTGCTGCTGCTGTTCCTCCTCCTCCTCCTCCTCCTCCTCCTCCTCCTCCTTCTTCTTCCAGTTTTATCTCTTATCTTTATGTTTTTGTACCATTTTAAAAACTAACTTCTACCTGTTTATAGTACTTTAGTAAATCACATTGAGATGCATGTGAAAGGCTATTCATAAATCAATCAACCCAATATATAAATAGCACACTGAAAATTTGTGCTGTTAATGGAAGTTGGGACTCAAGCTCCAGCCGGAGTTTCATGAGGCTCCTCAAAAGATGAAAAGACAATAGCATAAGGTGGGACCAGTTTATCTGCTCAGGAATGAGTACATATCTTTTCTGCAGGAGGGGATTTTAAAATGTCAGTTGTTCTACTGTTTGCCTACTCTGGAGAACTCCAGGTTTCTTGGACTTGGGGATGGCGGAATCAAATACAGGAAGCTAATTCTGTATTTAGTTCGGATGTGTTATTGTTGGAGCCAACACACAGGAAAGTGAACTATTTCCCCCGTGGATTTTGGCAGGATATTGTTCCCGCATTGCGTTGGCAAGGAAATGTTTCCTCCTGGGCTGGACATCAGATGTGGCACCCCTAGTGGAGTTGCTGCTCGGCTTTTACGTGCCTAGTGAGGAAGTGAGGAATTGGAAGGAGGAAAAATGTGAGTAGTGTGGCAGAAGGACACCAGTCTCTGCAATGAGAGGGCCTTCAGGTGCTTTCATTGTCTTCTAGAATCTCGGAGCTCCTGTTATGCAAGACACAAACAGCATTTGCTCTGAGACATGGCTATTGGACACAGACAAATGTGACACCACGCAAATGGTTTGGGTCTGATAAATAGCACTTTGGCTGGGGAATTTAAATTTTTAAAATACCAGAACATAGGGACACGGGAAGCAGACCATTGGTCCAGCTTTCGTAGTACTGCCTGCACTGGCAGTGGCTTTCCAGGGTTTCGGGTGGACACCCACCCCAACCCTATCTAGAGATGTTGCAGGACTGAACCTGGGACCTTCTGCTTGCAAAACAGATGCGGGCTTTCCCAATTACTTACTTGTCATTGGCTGCAATGGACAGGGAGATGGTCCAAGAAAAAAGAGAAAAAGGTGTTTATTCCACACACAGCCTAGTTAACCAAAGGAGCTCAATGCTGTTGGAAGCACCATCCGGGGAGTCACCCAGGACTGTAGATTAAAATATGCTGCTGTCCTAAGCAGAAAAATAAGGATGCGGAACCAGTGGACCTATAAATGTTGTTGGACTCCAACTCCCATCAGCCCCGGCCAGCACATACAATAGTCAGGGATGATGGGAGCTGCAGTCCAACAACACCCCGAGGGCCACAAGTTCTCCATTCCTGCAATGAAGGATTTCTAGGTACTGGAGTGACTCTGCCCACCCACGCTGGCCATGGTGTAGTCTCTGCTACTGAGGGTGGTAGTTTGCTTGGGCAAATCTGGCCTTCCTAGCTCTTGGTGTGTTTTGACTTCCTGACTTGAACCTTAGCCCTCTGGATCTTAGCTTACATTTTCATTTTTTTTAAAAAAAGTAGAGATGTGACCAGAGAGCATAATTCCATTAAAGTGAATGCCAGTTTATCAAGAAAGTGAACCAAGGCTTCTTGTGATGGGAGTTGCCACTGTGACTAGTAGAGCAGATATCAGGGGGGAGAAAAGTAGGATTTGCCAGCACAAGTGGCTAGTGGAGGTAGAACCAATGATAGGCAGAGAAACCTAATTCTGGTTTTGTCCCCATCTTCCTCCCTGCTGAATTCTAGAAGGGCAACACTAAGAGGACTAAAAAGAAGGAGGCTGATTGTAAGTAAGAAGGTAGGTAGATAGGGACTGGCTGAGGACAGACAAAGTTGGTGGGGCAGTGTCACACCAGTCTCCACAGAGTTCAACAACATCTGAAGGGCCACAAGATCTCTCTCCCTGGTTCAGAAGTCATAGTAGTAGTAACTCTATTCATCCTCCATGAAGGAAATGTATCATGCTCTTACTGTATATTTGGAGTGGGAGGGAGAGAAATATTCCATCACGGGTCTAATCATGCACAGAAGTACAATCTCAAAAGAAGCGTGAGATGGATGCTGTGTTCAACAGGCACTCATAAATCAAACTGAAGAATGTTAATACCTGTTGCAATTTCCTCCAATTTATTATAGGAAATAACAAACATAGGAAGCGATTAGAATGAAGGTGGTGGGTAGGTGGGAGGGAGGGAGGGAAGAGATGAGTTCAGGTGGTGCAGCGTTAGTTCAACATCCAGGATCAAATGTCAACGCACATTAACAAATTTTCATTCATTTTTATCCACAGCAATGGAGACACGCCGCAACCGGCTTTAATAGTTTGGAATGTCAGTCAGTTAAATGACTTTGTAAAGGCACTCGAGTGCAGGCAGACAGCGACAGTTTAATTAGGCAGTTTTGCTATAATTCTATCTGGGAGCTGAAGGCAGCAGACTAGGAACAAGTGTAAAACTCTGCTCAGTCCCAAGTAAGAAAAGCGGGGAAAGGGAGAGAGAAGATACTTTTGATGGCAGGTCCTTTCATTTACTCTGGCGTCAGGTTGGCTACAGGTGAACGGGAGCAATGTAACCGCTACAAGAAGAAGAAAGGTGAGGTTAAGAGACCAATCACTTGTCTTATATTGATTTCGGGACACTATGTCCCAGATATTTTTCCGAGATAGAATGACAGCTCTCGAGCCAGGCTTCATGCTGGGAAGAGATGAAATTGACGAGGGCAGTAGGGACCAGCACTCAGCAGAGGTTGGTCCATTAGGGCCCCCACCAACCTCAGTCAGCCCCCACCTGCCTGCCTTCCTATTTATGACCAGTTCAGGGGTTGGCACTGCCTCCTCCTCCCCTTAAGCGTCAGTGTTGCCCTTGTAGAAATCAGCAGGGCAGATGGGCACAGGCTAGAACTGTTCCTTTCCCAGAGCTACAATTCCCAGAGTGGTTTTGACAGGGAACTCTGGGAACTGTGGCTCTGGGAGGGGAATAGGGGTCTGCTAACAATTCTCAATACCCTTAAGAACCTACAGTTCCCAGGGTTCTTAGGGGGAAGCCAAGACTGTCTAAAGTGATATCATAGTGCTTTAAAGGCATGGTGTGGATGTGGCCTAGCTGGTTCTGCCTATCATTGGGTCTGGCTCCACATACTGTTTGGTCTCCCTGCTTTCTGCTCTATCCATCCCAATGGGCACCAGACACCATTCACTGCATTTGTATTATTACACTTCATTTAATAAATATATTACACTTGGGTTTAAAGGGGGGGAAACATAGATGTGGAAGAAGCTAAAATTATTTACCATGCTAGGAAAAAAAGTGAAGGGTTGGAAGCAGCACTTAATCAGCCTATTTGTTGTCACTGCCACAAATCCTGTGAGTTAAGAGGTCGGAATCAAGTGCAATTGGTCCTTAAAAAAATATATCTCAGGTAACCCCACATCTCTGGTAATTGAACCCATTCTGCCCAGTCAGAGGTCCTGTCAACTCATATTCAGTGTCGGTCATTACTGAGAAATGTTTCATGACATGTTACACTGAGAGGAGCACTGCAGCACGACTCAAAAGATTCCCCTGGCACCAGAGGTAGAAGACAATGGAAGCTCTTTTCAAGATTGGCGATGTTTAACTTCTCTCTTTTTAACTTGCTGGTGCGCTGATTAGCCGCCAAAGTATTTAGAACCTCATAAACGGCAGAGGTTTTTTTAAAAAATATATATACAAAAACAAAAATGGGAAAGCTCTAAAGGCAGCAGCAGACAAACCACTCTAGTTTTACATATCTAACATAAAAGAACCTATTCTCTAGGACTTTCATCCTAGTTTTTTAATGGATGATTTGGGGCATCTAACCAAATGAAAGACATGCAACCATTTAAAATAATGGAAAGCTTTGTTACAAAGAGTTTAAACCCTCATATACCTTTCAAACAAAATTCTAGTGGGATAAATACATGGCTAAACAAGATATGAGACAAAGCGCATCACTATTAACATCACCCATTTTCTGGCCTCTTAGGATATTGCCACAAACTCAGCATGAAGGGGTTTTTTTTATGTAGAGGTGGGAACTCTTCGTTGACGTTTTGATAGCAGACACGATTTTGAATCAAGATGGCAGACTGGCTTTTGCATGGCTGGAATGTAGCACACTGTGCATAGGCAAGAGTGACACCCCTTGTCTGTCTATTTTGCCTCTGGCCCTACCAACCAATGGCCCCTGAAAGGTTTCCACATGAAGAAATGTGGCCCTTTGACTGGAAAAGGCTCCTCTTCCTTAGAGTAGGAAAAACTGCAGTTTGATGGACAAAAATAATCTGCATCTACCAATATTTCCACCCTTAGCTCTGCTTCCACAAAGTGTCTCCCGATCAAAGCTAGAGAAATCTCAACAAGCACTACCACCACAGCCCAAGGATCGTAATTAATGGTATTCAGGCCTTACAGCCTAGCAGGGGGGGAAATGTGTTGTAACAATTTTTCTAATGCTGAAATACCACACCGCCAAATGTTCCTGTCAAAGAGCGGTTTAATTACTTTGGCACCCACGCCACTTATAATCACCTGTCATTAGCAACAACGCTTGCATCTGTTTACACGTCTGTCAGAATCGGCAGCCCAGCTGAAGCCGATGGATGCAAGACATCGCTTGCTAGGACATGGCCCCAGATGGGCAAAGGTCAGCTTAAGGTTATCCATCCAACCCTCCACCCCCAGTTGGCCCCGAGTGGGATGCGAAGAACTTCTGAGAGGTATAGAAGCATACAAGGAGACACTGAAGCTGACTTCCTCTTGATAGAAGCGCAGGGGCTTGTATTCAAGCTTAACACCCCGGCAACTGTTTTAATACCGAGATGAATGACTTTAAAGAGCACTGTCTGCTTGGGAGCTATGGGGCTCAAGCATTCCTTAACATTATGTAGGGCTGAAATGTGTGGGCAGAGGAATTATTCAGCCTCACAGTCGTTTGGGAGCAGCCCTGGAAGGAAGAGAAATCACGTGGATTTACGTACATGAGCCTGAAGAACCTCACTTACAAGAAACTACTCCCAATGTGAAAACTGCAGTGGTAGAGCCCCACAAGCTGGCTGTATCACCTCAGTTAATGAACATCTTTAACTATAGCATACCATCTAATATTTTAGGGAGATTTATGCTTAGGGCATTCAATCAAACAGATGAAAGGGGGCCAACCCCAGGGCAATGTGGGAACCTGCTACTACAACAATCCCTCAAAGGTTTTAAAGAGCTTTAAACAATTTTATTGTTTCATTCTCTCTGTAAACCGCTTTGAGGGGTTTTTTTTTACAACCAAATAGAGTATAAATTTTATGAAATACATAAATATATAACCTCTGACAAAGGAGAGTCCACCTCTTTCTGAGGCGGCCTGTTCCACCATCAAAGGGTTCTCCCTAATGTTTAGTTAAAATCCCCTTTCTTGCCATTTGAACCCACAGGTTAAGGTATTGGTGCTGTTATATGGCCTTCTAGACAATCATCTCAAGGTGGTGTACAACAAAAACAGCAAAAGAGCAGTTAAAAACACAAAAAAGAGCAGATACGTTTAAAAGAAAACTAAAACCATTCAAAAGAGACACCATGTTAAAGACCCATTCATCCAGCTCGGAAAACCTATTGAAATAAAAATGTCTTCAAATGTTTCCAGAAAGTGCAGATTGTGGGGACCTGTCATATCTTGACAGGAATTGCTGGTCCACAGAACAGGGACAGTCACACTAAAAGCCCTTCTACGAGTTACTGTGGCTTCTGAGGTCTTTGGAACCTGCAGGAGAACTGGTCCACAGGGATCTACTGGGTACATATGGGATAAGGGATCTTGCTCTATTATCTATGTGACAGCCCCTCAGATATTTGAAGGTGGCTACCACATTGGCTCTTAATTTCCAGGTTAAACTCACTCAACTCCTTCAACCTATTTCAACATAAGAAGAGCCCTGCTGGACCCATTGACTTCAGCACCCTGTTCTCATCGTGGTGAACCAGATGCTCATGGGAAGCCTTGCAAGCAGAACCTGAGCACTACAGCACTTTCCCCACTTGCAATTCCCAGCAACTGGGACTCAGAAACTTATTGAGATCCAGTGTGGTGTAGTGGTTAGAAGCGGTAGACTCGTAATCTGGTGAACTGGGTTCGCCTCTCCGCTCCTCCACATGCAACTGCTGGGTGACCTTGGGCTAGTCACACTTCTCTGAAGTCTCTCAGCCCCACTCACCTCACAGAGTGTTTGCTGTGGGGGAGGGAAAGGAGAATGTTAGCCACTCTAAGACTCCTTTGGGTAGTGATAAAGCGGGACATCAAATCCAAACTCTTCTTCTTCTTCTATTGCCTGACAGTGGAGGAAGAACGTAGCCATTGCGGCTAGAGGCCATTGACAGCCTTATTCTCCATGAATATGCCTAATCCTCTTTGGAAGCCATCTAAGTTGGTGGACATTGCCACATATTTTGGGACCAAACGCCATAGTTGAATTACGTGCTGTGTGAAGAAGTAATTTCCATTGCCTCTCCTCACAGGACTTGGTATCCAAGCCTCTTATCATTTTCAACACAACTTTTACCTCCATAGTTCGCATTGTGATACGCTCACGGTGATACATCTCTGGTTTTCATTTGGTGGAATTATGTGTCATTATCAAGGGCCAAGATGTCTCACCCTAACAGTCTGCCTAAGCTCCCTGCTACTTGCTTCAAATTTGTCCACAGTTGTGGCTGTTCTCGGAGTTAAGGATAACTCATCTTCTTAATCGGTTGCAATACATCCTCAAAGCCAGCTCTTTTATTTGCTTAAATTAAGTGCTCACTGGGAATCCCTTAATGATGGGCCTAGGCTTTCAAGGAATGGAAATACCAGCGTGCTTACATTACATCTTGCATTATAGAAACGTCTGCAATTGTTAAAAGAAACATGTGGCAACATTTGATGCTAAATTTGAAATGCATTTTCTGCCCCTGTTACTCACCTGAAACGGAGCCAAGATATCTCTTTGCTTTGCATTATAGTGAAATCCAAACTGGTCTGAATGACTATAAATGGTTAGTGTTTGTCTTGGCTCCTACCTGTATCAGATTCAGACTAAGGAATCTTAGCAAAGAAATTACATGGGATAAAATGGATATTTCTAAATTACAACCCAGCAATTCCAGGGCCCTGGTATATCAGTTTTCTGTTTCATCTAATCCTGCTGGAGAGAAAATTGTGTGGATCTGACAACAAAGGATCGAAAAGCATTTGCTTTCATGGGCCAAACGCTCCTTGTTTTGATTATATTGGATATTTTAAAACAAAATAAAGATCAAGATCAGTTACAGCTTACTAACGAATCAAACGGTTGTAGGTTTGAAACAGTGGGAAACTTGGAAAAAGTTTAAAATTAGGCATCGTGGCACTCTCTCAAGGCCAAACTATAAATTGTAAGGAACAAGGGGCTGCCAGTGAACACACAGTCCTCTGTCAAATTCCCTGCTTCAAAACGTATTGTGCAATTTACACTTTGTGTTCCAAATACACATTACCTTGTTTTATTTATTTATTAATACTCATTATCATTGAGTGTTTGGCCACCCATCAGTGGCAGCCGGTGGGGTGGGGCACAGTGTTAACCATCATTTCTTTGTCTTTATTCACAGGGAAATGGACAATGTCAGCATCAAAACCCTGGGGACAGACTATCCTCCAGGAGTTGAGTCTAGGGATTCATAGCTGGAGTGGGAATTGCCCCCCAGGGTCAACCCCAGAATTACTTTTGCATGAAGAGCTTGTGATGCCAGTGCCCCTCCCGCCTTAGGATATCACCATGTTCTCTTCTAGATGAGAGGGTCCCAGCTCAGACCACAGTTTCTATCAGAGTCTATGACTGCTAGAGCAAGTTGAGCCCCTTCAAATGGTAAGGATCCTCCCAGCAAATGCAGAGGTAGCTAGAAACAGAGACGTGGCTTCTTCCATTTCAGGCTCAGTCCAAGGGCTCCTGCTGCTGAAGCAACGTCTGAGCTCTGCCCTCATGAGGTCACGAACCTGAGCCCTGCATTAAACTGTCTAGGGCAGGGTTGGCCAATGTGGTTCCTTCCAGATCATCCCTGGCTATTGCTTATGCTAGTTGGAGCTGTTGGGACCTGTAGGCCACAACATCTGGAGGGAACCACATTGGGTATTCTCACCTCGCCTCTGCTGAGGTCAGCACTCACAACAGAACAATCAGTGTCCACTCAACAAATGGCATTTGTGTGTGCTGATCACCCCCCAGGACTGCAAACTTCAACATCTTACAATGACAGGGATAAATCCTGCACCTTGGTCACCCGTCAAAATTGTGGCATGGACTATACATGTAATGAAAACAATAATAAGGCACTGAATTGCTGAACAAATGGAAGGGATGTGCCAAAGGCGCTCGATGCCTCGGACGCCATTTGGTCTAGGGCTGGCCCTGGTGCTATAAACATGGCCATAAGAATAAAAAGCACTAAACACAACAATGACTTGGGAATGTTAGAAAATCATGCTGGAAAACTGCCTAGATTTGTCTGTTCAACAGAACTGTTATTTTATCACGGTCATAAAAAGCATTTTTTTTCTTTAGGAGAAAAAGAACAATTTAAATGAGCTGTGATTAAAATAATGAACCCCGGAGCCGAAGCATTTTAGATAAAAGATACATTTGGTGTTGGGAGAGATAAATTACTTATGGAAGCTAAGTGAACGTCTCTGCAGCAAATGCATTGCCACATGACGGTGCAGGGGTTGGGGACAACATAAAGAAGTTTCCACTTGCATCATTAGCTTTCGCTATAATAAACGAGGCGCTCCATGTGATGTATAATACAGAAAAGAAAACACAGCTGCTTTGCTTCGGCAGGGGAAGTGCATAGGTGCGATGCACCTGAGTCTTCGCACACTTAATAAGCCCTCTATAGTGAGGCTGGCGAGCTCATAGCATCTACTGCTGAAAACCATTATCTATGGATAATTAACTATGTCAGGACACTGAGGTCCTAACATGAGGCCCTCATAATTCCCCACTAAGGCAGAGACAGTATAACATTATTGTAATATATTACTAATTTTTAAGAATAAGGCTGTATCATTGTTGTCTTATTCGGGGGGGCGGGCGGCTACAAAACGGCCCAGTTTTTAAATGAACGCTGCTTTGCTTCTACAGTTTGAAATTCTGCTACCTCCTCTTCTCTGCCTGCTTTTATTTTTTTAGTATAGGGATTTATATCCCACCCTTCAAAGAGATTCCCAGGACAGCATACAATACATATCGTGCTGCACATTTTTTAATGTCAATTCAGAAAAGGTTACTCAATTATAGTAACTGTCCTGTAATACAATTATTTTGATTTTTAATTATTTTGGGGTGTCCCCCCCCCCTATTTTTTAAAGGTAACCGTTCAAATAATAATTTAGATTGAGAATCTTTTGATATGACTCCGAGGAGATTGTAAGGTTAAACACTGCCTTGTGCCGTATTACTTCAAAGCATTGTGAAGACATTCCATTTATCACCAATCAATTACATGCCTTCATTACTTCTCTTCAATTTGACAATGTTTTGTCAATTTAATCATAAATACCATCTTCCAAGCACTTAACAGGCAGTCTGTTAAAGGAGGTGGATTGTATCCAACTAAGCAGTATCAGAATAGACTTGCTAAAAATCAGTGGGCATCACTAAAGTCACTTTATTTAAATGGGTACAATTTACTTGAATATAGCACAGTGGGTTTACTTTACCCATATTGGTGACTCTATGTACCTCCTTTTGTACCTGCTAATGACAATCAAACATTAAACAAATATTAAACATTAAGCAAACACGGAAAAGGAAAAGAAGTGTGCAATTTTGTTACTTTGTATATGTGTGCTCTATTATTAAATTCCATGATTGTTTGGATTTGTTATATTTGTAAACAGTTTTCTTATATGGTGGTCAGATTTATAAAACACTCACGGTCCTAAAAATTATATTTCTCTCCATTCATAAAACTGTAAATCATCAATTCTCATTTATAGATGTTGACTTTGCAATCCACTTTATCCTCTCAAAGCATCTCCCTCTTTTTGGAGGAAGGGAATGTTGGAGGAAATTTAATAAAATAAAATAAATATTTTAATCACTCAATAAAAAGGCTTTTTGACACGTGGAGACAAAAGCTTGAGGACATTTATTAAGAAGACTGCCTACCGTGTTGGGCTTTGTGCTACTTCATAATTAAAATCGCACCTGAGCAGAGCCATCTGTGAGTGTGCATTCAGTCTCTGAGAAAGCAAGAAAATCTTCCCCCCTGTACACAAATGACAACACATTTCTGCACAACTCTTACGTGAAATAATACCAACCCCCTTCCCCACCAAAGAAATCACAAAAATCTTTATAGAAACACTTATAAAGTAAGTGGCTTCAAAGTCCAGCTGTATCCTTACCATAAAGAATGGAAGGGCATCTCATAGAGAATCTTGTTTCTCCAGTTATAGCAATGGACTCTAAGGATGCTTCATACAGAGTAAAGCCCTAAAGAAGGTGTAGTAAAAATGTGGATCTGTGTCGCAAAAGGACAGTTTTGTTCAGTCTTCAATTTAAACTCTGAGATTGTAAATTGTTTTGATTGGTTTTAATATTGTAATTGTAAATTGTTGTAACCTTCCCTGAGGAAGGGAAGGGAAGGGAAGAAAAATAATAGATAGATAGATAGATAGATAGCTAGATAGATAGCAGTATGTTCATCATTCTCAAAGTAGACCCACTGGGCATGGCTAACGGGCCCATTAATTTTAACTGGTGTACCCTGAATAAAAATAGATGCAAGCCCACTAAAGCAAACCAACCTACGTGGCCATTCTTAAGACTTGTATGTAGATCAGAACAGCTAACAACTGGATTATATTTCACCAAATTCTGCAGTGCTGTTTTGGTTCAAAAATGTGTACAAAGATGAACCTTCTATGGCAGATACGTGTACCAAAACAAAAAAATCAAGAGAATTTAAACGTGAGTTTTTTCATGAACCCTAAAAAACAAACAAACCCAGAAACATGGACTGAATGGATTCCTGAATGGACATGGGTGAAACTGATGCCAAACTGAAATAAGCTGATGTTGTCTATCCCTGGTTGTAAATGAAGATCACCAGTGTGTGGGCTTTAAATCACGCACTGGGAAGGTTTGATTGGCAGTGGCTTCCCAGCATACATACATAGAGGAAAGAAGTTGGGCATAAGATTTTCACAGTGCCATCTTAAATGAGTGGTCTGAATGCACCCAGTGAGGCAGCAATTTTAAAGCTAAGCAGGCATGGATCTGATTCAGGGGTCACTGAGAAACCAGGGGAAACCCCAGGTTATCTGCTTGCAGCTTTCAAAAGGAGGACATACGTTTAACACAAGCCACTAATTTCACGTTATCAGATACTGGGGTAAGCCTTGGTCCACAGAGATGAGTGGTTAAGTAGAGCTAAAAGTGGGAGATTGGCAATTATACTTATGACAAGGAATGGTTAAAAAGATCAATGTTTATTGACCACAATGAAATATATGGATTCTTTATTGGTTATTTTTTGTGGGGAGAGGGAACAGAGAGAGAGTAGGAATCCTTTATTTGTTATTGGAACATGAGAGTTAAAGGAACATGAAACTTTGAGAAATGTATTGTTATTGTTAGATTGTCAGTGTGCACCCGAGATGTTTGGCATCTTGTCAATTTCTCTTATTTTTTAGTTGTAATTATGGCAATAGAGTAATTGAGATCAATTTTTTAAAAAAAACCATTTCTGGGTTGTTTTATGACTAATTTTAAAGGCATTTCATAAAAAACAAAGAAACCAATTACTTTGATCCAGGTAAAGTTATCTGTGCTAGCTGTGACTATATCAATGTAATCAATGTAATGTTACTCATAACTAATTTAAGTTCCAATGCTTTCAGTTGTTATGTCATCTATTGTTAATTAAAAACTGTGCACCCCACTTTTCTTTTAAAAAAGCAAACAAAGGCAGATAGCAACATCATTAAAAACAACAACACACCAATCCAGCTAATTAATTTGAACTTTGCCTATGATCCCAGGCTCACTTACCTGAGGGGAAGCCCATTGAGCTCAGTGGAACTTACATAGGATTGCTCCAAATGTCATGGCTAACTTCACCAGGATTGGGGCAGCTGTTTGTCCTCTGTTCTATTTATTTTATATGCAGTATGACCTCGTCCATCAAACTCACCTTGAGCTGGATAGGGGCTCAAATCAGACCCCACAATAAATTAATGTCGCTCATATGGTGATATAATGATATGAATCTGCAATTGCTTTGAATAATGGAGAACTGTATCAGGGGGAACCTACAGTATAAATATTTTTAGCTGCATGCATGTATTCGGCATCAGAGGGTATTTTTATTTCTGCATGTCTACAATTTATAAGTGCCTTTCTTGCTGACTGAAGGGGGGTAGGTAAACAAATGTCAAGACAGATCTCAATTTTGCAATCTGCAAATCCATAAATAAGATCCTATACAATAAAACCTAGATCTCAGTTAAATCAATGGAAGTTCTCTCAGGGCCAAGGTTTCTCTCAATAAAGGCAATTTCCCAAATGCATTTTTGACCTGGTACTGACCCTACCTTGAAAATGCAGTTTTCTTCCAGGATTGTTGATGCAACAGAATACAACAGGGCTTTTGGAATCATTCCCTCTTTGGTCTATTATTTCCTTCCATGGCATTTGCCTCCCCCTCCCCATTCTTTTTTTCAACACACACACACGTATTTCACTGAAAATATTTCACAGTTCACATGTGCCAGCAAGTTGCCCATCAGCCAAGTTTTAACACTGACTTTTAAACCAGCAAATTTTAGTATTCTCCTCCTCAAATAGTAGATAAGTATTACAGAGGGGTAAGTAAGGGAAGGAGTAATAAGGGCATGTGCTTGGGGCATAAAATAGGCATCAAAGATCATGCACTACACTGACAGTTATGAAAATAAATATTAATTGATGTAATGGTTTCATTAAGCACCTTTTTGAGGCAGCCAAGGAAAAGCCAGATACTGATAGAGTGAGGGGCTTAATGAGGGAAGTAGAACGACTGCCGCCTAACACAGTAAAGCTCATTGGTTTGTTACTACTAGTGTAGAAGCATAAAAAATCAAGAAATGGGAAAGGAGACTGCAATTCTGTATCCACTTAGCTGGCAGTAAGCTCCATTAAAATCAATAGGATTTCAATCTGAGTAGACTGGTGTAGACACAGGATTACATCTGAGCAGCTATGGGTAGGATTGAGCTGTCAAAGCTGTTGTTTTTTTGATCAAATTGCATTGCATTTCCAATTTCACAGAACTTTATCATACATTTTGTTGAACCAACCTTAAAACTGATCTATCATAAGGCATTATTTTACACAAAGGTCCTATATTTAAATGAGTAGGTATTATCTTTCCTGGTTGGAAAAATACATCGCAATACTTTTGCGGGGGTTGAGGGGGGCAATGAAACCTAGGATTACTTTACATCTTCATAATTCATGTAACATTTGTTCATCAACACATTCTCCTTTTCTTTTTGCAAATATAGATCAATCAGCATTCACTGATTTAGACAAATGGAGACACTTTGGAGACAAATCCTGTTGGAGAACATGCTATGATTATTAAATACATAGTTTGCTGAACATTACCGTACTTTGATAAGCCACTGTGTGTGTGTGTGTGTGTGTGTGTGTGGAGATTTTAGCCCCCCCCCAGCTAATAAATAGCTAGAAGCCTTGCACCTGATGTTACTGAGTAATTCTAAGAAGCCAAAAAAATAACAGTGCAGTTTTGAAAGGTTCAGTCCTCCATCTTGATTCAAAATGACGTATCCAAATGCAGACAAAATCCTGTTTTTTAATCTCAAGAACCATCATGCAAAATTTGGCTATGCTATCTTAAGAGGTATCCAAATACACAGAGGATACACAAATAAACAACTTTCCAAAAAGATGGCTATAGTTGCCATGCTTTAATGAATTGCATATTATAACTGCATATTGTTTGTTCACAGGTGTTCTGCAGTTGGACAGATATTCACCCAAGACAGCTAAATTCATATTTATTTACCTTGAACTCTGATATAAAAGTTGAGAAAATGAAGAGGAATAATAATAATAATAATAATAATAATAATAATAATAATAATTTATTATTTCTACCCTGCCCATCTGGCTGGGTTTCCCCAGCCACTCTGGGCGGCTTCCAACAAATTATTAAAATACAATAGTCTGTTAAACATTAAAAGCTTCCCTAAACAGGGCTGCCTTCAGATGTCTTCTAAAAGTCTGGTAGTTGTTTTTCTCTTTGACAACTGGTGGGACGGCCTTCCACAGGGCGGGTGGAACAGGAAGAAAACACACCGTTATAAGAGAAAAAAGGTTTGATTCCCCCACCCCTTAAGATGCAACAAAGGGAATGAAAATACTTCACTTTGACCGTTATAAATCCATGATACCTGAAACTTTTCCTATGAACTAATTTTGCAATGAAAACTCACCCCCCTCAGAGTGCGCATGAAAATAGAAGTGAACAGATGTCCCCCTCCCCTCCCCTCTAAACCCATTCCTCCCTACAATTAAACCAGCAATGATTTTACAGACCAGTGAGTTGCTCCAGCGTGTGAGCGCGCATCTGTGTTTGTGTTTACGGGGCTAATCACTCGTGTCTTCGAGCGTCTCCCCCCCCCCATCCTGGCTCTTCCTACACCCCTCCAACTCCAGTATATAACCACTGCCATCAGACAGTATCAAGTTCGCCTCTCCCTCTCCCTCCTTTTCTCTTCCTGCACTTTGCAGATGATGCCTCTAACCATCATGACAACAGCGAAGGCAGGAGGGAGGTCTCCGTACCTGCCTACCTAAAACAAGTTTCTGTAAAGTAATGAATAGAGACAGCTTGGGGACCATCCACCTGCACCAGCCTGCCTTTTACTGCTTGAAAAGCAAAACCACGAGGGATTGGCAGAAGGTACTTGTCTGACAGGGCCAGGACAGGCTTCCTCCTCGGTGACAGCCCGGGCCTTGCCTCTTAAACCTGACCCGCCATAATTCCTTCACAATGCAGCAGCAAAGCAGCTGACAGTAGCAGCTGCATCTCTTAAGCGAGATGGATGGAATTTTCATAACTAGTTCCCCAAGTTGCATTTTACCTTCAAGATAATTTATGAGCCGCTCCAGAGCCTTGAAGAGACAATATGCTTGCCATAAAATTAACTGTAACAGTCTTGTAGGTTATAATTAACACTGGGAGGGTAGCACCAACTGGGTGAAACACATGGCATAATTGATAGTGAAACTGGAAATTAAGGGGAAGCTAACAATATCATTACTGTGCACGTCGCTTGGGCAAAACCAACGCTTTCCAGGGGTTAATTGCACTCTCCTTCCAATCTACACATCTCTGATGGGGAGTAGATGTGTGTCCCGGGTAGGAGGAAAAGGCAAAAGAGGCAGAGATACTTGGCAAGTCCACTGTTGCACCTGGGCTGGTGGATTTGCATTATGACTTCCTGACAGGAAGAGACATATGCATGGAACATGGCAGCATCTAAACATCTGGCGCCAAGGACACCACTGATGAATGGGGGAACCTCACCAGATATTTCATTGTCTCAGTAGATGGTGACCTTAATCTGCTAACAGTTCTCCTCAAAAGTTTCCCTCCCTGCTAGGTAAACACCCCCACCCAAAAAACGTATGCCTATTGGAACTGGTAGAGTGGATGGCAAGGAGGCCAAAAGTAGGTTGGAGCAAGAGGCAAAACAAAGCCACCCCTGACTGGTCAGGAGAAAGGCGTAAGTAAGGAGGCCAGCCAGTGGGGATAGCTGAGCGCAGACTGTGGATGGTGAGCCAGTGCTGTATATGCCCTATTGGAACTGTTGGCCTCCATCTTGAGCAGCATCTCAGACTCAATTCTGATCCAGGCAAGTGGGGGCAGCCAGATTAGTTGGTGAAGCTGCCCTGGAGGCAGAGGTACTAGATACCAACCCATGGCACAACATCGCCTGAGCCAGATCCTGATGGTCCGGTGCCTCTTCAATCCCAAATTGGGACCTCCAAAGGCAGTAAAACTTATGCCTCCTGAAGAGCCAGATTCCTCACACCAAGGACCCCATGCATATGTTCATTGTTATGTACTCATCCCTTATATCTTCGCTACAACCCTGCAAATTGGGTTAAGCTGAGAAACAGTGAATGATCCATGCTCTCCCATTGAACTTCATGGCTGAGTCAAGATTTGAAGCTGCCTCTCCTTGGTCCTCATCCAACACTGGCTCATTAGGAACACTGGTTGCTAGGAACCAGAGTGTGTGGGGGTGTGGGAGGGGAATTACTTTGTCATGGGAACAAAGGCATGGATCCTAACTTTCCTTTCATGAATGGAGTAGGGTTTGCTATCCCCTTGCAGAAAGTACCAGGTGAGACTGCAGTGCCTTTGGGAATGATATGGTGGTGGGTATGGTGAGAAGATTGCAGGTGGACTGGGGACTTCATCTGAACAGAGGAACAACTTAAGGCAAAGTTTAAGGAGCACAACAATGGGTAAGGATGGATCTGTTTTTAATGGAACACCGCATTTGGCACAGTTTGAACATATAGGAATATTTTAACTTCTCTTAATGTGACAACCCAACCTGGCTGTGAATTAAGATATGCTAAGTGCATGTCCCCCCCCCAAAAAAAATTCTGCTCTATAACAGTTGCCTTAAGAAATGCTGAAGTGCGATTATCTTAACATCTAATTCATCAAAGGAGAAAAACAAGGAAAAATACTGATGCTGCAGAGTTGATGAACAGAACCAATTTTATAAAAAGGCAATCTGGAACACCATCCAACCACTTACCCATTCTCTAACAAGGACCAGAAACTGAAGGTTTTTATTTGTGTCTTTCATACACACACACACACATATATATATATATAAACACGCAAACATATATGTCCCTGGACAAGATATTGGAAAATGGTTTGATAAATGATGGAACAGTGTCACCTACAGGCAAGATAAGCAGTTAATAAACCGCCTCCATCCTCAGCCACTTCCCCAAGCTGACAGCTGAATTTAGACTTTATCTATAACCTGGAAAATACATGGCAAAGGAAATGACTAAGATACACCGGGGACACCCCTAGTATAAAATAAAATTACTACTCTTCATGTGTGGCAAATTGTCTTCTTAAGATAAACACACTGTACAGCTAGCGATTAATCCATTATGGGGCAGACAAATTGCTAACCTTTCCTCTCCAGGGCATTTCTTCAAATCAACCTTGACCATGATGGTCAAAAATCATTCTGATTAAAGGGCTAACACGGCAGCTAAAGACAAATTTGGGGGTGTCAAAAGTACACTTATCTCTCCTTAACATCAAGCAGAACGCCTACATAACTCATAAGCTTTGTGGAAATGTTATCCATGAATCTACCAGCCCAGAAACTAAAAATATGTACCGGCCAAGCTTATTATAAGTTTGGGAGCAAAGTTCAGAAAATATATGAAACCAAAACACCCAGCTAGCAAATATTAAATAGCTATTTACATTCTGAAATGAGGTCTTTACTGGGTTACTATGTTCACTAGATTAGTGTAAATCTTCATGAGCATCTTGGATGAAGATGGAGATCCTAATTTGTACACAGAGTTATCACCTATCCTAGGAGGTCAGGGCAGTCTGAAAGAGCAATGAGCATGTCCATGGCAGAGAATGGCTATTTCATGTCCACCTTGAGATCCTAGGCACTCAAGGAGCTTCTGGATAGGCTTAACTATCTTCTGTATATGTCTTCTGCTTTCACAATACAAGCCGCAAAGGAAGTCCCATTTTGAGCTGGTAACAATAAATACTCATTTGGGCCACGCTAAAGAAGACACATGCAGCAGTGTGATCTCATGCATGTTCAGTGAGTAGAGACGGAGGGGAAAACTGTTGCATTTTAATGAGTTGTGCTTTTTGAACCAAGACACAAATCGAAACAGCTATCCTTCAAAATTTGCATTTTCCTGAATTTTGTGATTCAGTTCAACAACCAAACAATATGTACCAAAAATGCATATATTCATGAATATAACATACTAAATACCTTATATTAGGGGAAATTGCTTGCAGAAATGTGTACATTAGTTAAAACCACAGGCCAAAGAAAAATAATATGTGTTTATTAGGAAAATTTCTCACTAAAGGGCTGAGAAATTTTCATAAGGATCTTTTCTTAAACAAACATGCACAAATTGTTGAGGAAATGCAGAGAAGTGAATTTAAGGTTTGGAGAAATGAGGAAGTTGCAGAAGCAACATTGACAGATTTGTCTATCTCTACCCATAAGTGAGTCCCAGTGTGATCAGTTTGTTTAGGAATGCAGTCCTACTAGAATTCCACCTCTGAAGCAAAGAACATCTGGGCTCAGCCAAGTGTTGGGAAGCACCACTGCTGAGCTCCCTGAAGAAAGTATGGGTTACAAATGGAATAGCTAGCTAAATTTGAAGGAGGCCATTCTGAGCCACTGGGTTGTATCCAACTAATTTTGACTCACAACGGAACAAGTTCCTCATGTCCATTGATTTCAATGGGTCTACTCCAAGTAGAATTTAGTTGGAATAATATTATTTGCTTTTGCCAAAAAAAGAAAGGAAAAAAGTAGACTACCTATAGCAGCAGTAGCCAAAATGGCATCATTCTCCATATGTTGGACTCCCATCATCCTATGTTGGACTCGCATTAGCCATACTAGTTGAAGCTGATGGGAGCTGCTGTCCAACAATCAGTGTTAGAAACTGAGATATTAAAGTTAGGAGCTAAATGACACCTTAAACCTAGGTTGTGGGTGCAACAACGGAATGTCTAGTAACACTTTTTTATAACAAGAATACAAAGCTGAAAATGTACAGTATGAACTGCAGCTAAAATATTATGTTCATTTTTCACATGGTCTAGTCCCACCCCTGCCCACCCCCCTAATATTCTTAAGAGGATGTCTTCTCCTGAGAGTAGCTGGAAGTGGGGAGGCAGAAAAAGGTCTTCCTTTCCTTCCACTTTGCAGTTTTAATCTGAACCCTTAGGTGCAGTACTGTGTGCACTAGAGCTCAGAAACTGTTGCACTAATAAAATTCCCCATCACAAAATGTGCCTAGAACAATGAGAGTTTTGAACACTGCCAACAACATCCAGAAGACATCATGCTGCCTAACCCAATCTACAGAATTATCTTCAAAGACTGTCTGCAAATGTTAACCAAGAATGGGCTTATACGGGGTGATTTTACGGATTATCTTATATTTTGGAGTTTAAGGGTACAAGCTGATCCTCAATGGGATGTCAATGTTCTAGGTTCACAAATATTTTAAATTATATGTTTATATTAATTAAGTTAAAGCAAATTAATAGGGGGTGTAATGATTTGGAGGTGCACAATGCACAATTTTTTTAAAAAAAAATGATGCATAAATCTTGCTCAATAAATAAATAACTAGTGGGGGAAAGTAGAGCGGGTTTGAAGGAAGTACAGAAAACAGGAAGTGACTTTACATCCGCTAAAAGGGGAGTGGTTTCAAATCCTATTGAAAGTAAGTGAATGGTATGCCACAGCACCCCACCACAATATGAACACCAACCAGGTCAGGTGGGGAAGGAGGGGGCAGATAGCAACACAACTCTCTCTCTCTCTTTTTCTCTCTCTGTCTTTCCTCTTCTTCATCCAGCTACATTATCCATACCTTCTCTCTCTGCCCTGTCCCTTTTGTGTCCTGCCTTTTTAGATTGTTAAGCTTGCGGACAAGGACCGTCTTGTTCTGATTGCACAAAAGCTGCACAGGGAACCTCTTTAGTGAGGGCACACATGCTCTAAATAAATACATACATTTCATCAATAACTTCATTAAGGTCTTTCACTTCTCAATTTTCCAGGTCCCATCAATGTTGCCTTTGATGGAAGGAGGTGAGGGGAGCGTTACTAACTTCAATATTAAAGTTAACCCTAAGGGCTAACTCTATGATCACTGGATGGAAGACTTTCTTTAAAAAAATTTAAAAAATACAGAACTGCTTTTAGAACTCTGTTACTTATTTTAGGGTTTTTTATATAAAAAAATGAAATTGTTTATTAGAACGTTTGCTTTGTGTTTGTCTTAAAAGATACATCTGTTTGCCACCCTGGGCTCCCTAGGGAGGAAGGGAGGGAGATAAATTTAATAAATAAATGAAATGAAATAATACTTTAGACTGATCTTTTTCAGCAGCAATTTCACCAGTATTCTAGGGATTTCCTAGCATACTCAAAGCAATATGAAAATGAAAATAAAATCATCACTGGTGGGAGGGAGCAGTATTAGGATGCAAGGTGCCAATGGGACTTAAGAGGAGAAAAGGCATTTCTTCAAAAGGTTACCCCTCTCTGTAGTCATGGCTCTCCAGAAATTCCAATGGGTTATAAAAATGCTGGTCTTCCAATGTCACCTTCTGTCTCTACCTCCTCCCCCTTCCCTCCTGCAGTTCTCATCTGTTGCTATAAATAATTTTTCAGGGGTCACCGAGATCATTGCTTTAAAAGTAACATCTTAACAGAAAGAACCATTACCCCAGACCAGTGTATGTTGACAACCTAGCTTGCACCAGAGATTTCTTTGGCTGCCGCTTCATTGTTGAGAGCAGCGACTGCATGTGTGCGTGTGTGTATATATTATTCCAACAGGGAATTAGCTGTGTGAAATTCTAAGCAGAGCACAGGTTTGAAAGCATCTTATTTTTATACTGTTGTTATTCTTTTAAGGAGATAAATCAGAAGCACCCTTAAGAAGGGTAGGGCTCACACACTATGAATCAGAGTCCATACCCACAAATATATGGCAGTCGTTTGCATCCCAAATAAAAATCCCTACCTTTTATAAAGCTTGTGCTCTTGCTCACCTGGAAGCAAATTTGGCTCATTACGGAATGGGTGGGATACCTGTGCCCCTCCAGATGCTGCCAGATGACACAGCCCATCATTCCTGTGTTGGCTGGGGCTGATAGGAATAGGAGTCCAGCAATAAGGACCCAGCTGCACTATACAGCTAAAGCAATATCATAGCACTTGGAACAGGGAGATTGCCTTGCCCCATAGACACCCACTTGACTGCTTCAATCTGCGGAACTGGCACTGCTACAGGTGCCACACAATACCTGCGTTTGTAAAAAATCTATGTTGTAGTGTGGTTGCACTTACATTTTGGAACGGCACCTCTATTGCTATCAGTCAAGCACCTTCAGTATACTCTTTCTGGTGTCTGTTAAAAACAGTTTTGTTTAGAAGAGCCTACCCAGATATCCAGAATGTTGATGTATGTTTTGATCTGTTTTTAGTTTACTGCTGATACTATTTTTTTTCTAAACGTTTTAAATTGTTGTAAACCTCTTTGAATGTTTTTTTAATTAAAAAAAAAACCCCGATCAAGTAGTGTATAAATTTTATGAAATAAAATTAATAAATTAAACAGTCATGGCTCCCCCCAAGAAAAGTATTCTGGGAACTGTAGTTTGTTCATGGTGTTGAGAGTTTCTAGGAGGAGACCTCTCTTCCTCTCACATTCTTAGATTGGTTTTGCAACCAATCCCTCTTCATGGTAAACTCTGAGAATTGTAACTCAGTGAGGGGAATTGGGTGTTTTAACAACTTCCAGCATCCTTAACAAACTACAGTTTCCAGGATTCCTTGGGGGAAGCCACAGCTGATTGAAGTAGTATGATACAGCTTTGTGCATACTGCAAATGATTCCAGATAGATAGATAGATATGAAACATCCTCATTAAGCAACATATAGTCAACCCTTAGTTGTTGAACTTAATCCATTCCGGGAATCTTTCCAATACATGAAATGGTTCGAAAACCAAGGTGCAGCTTCCGATTGGCTGCAGGTCCTTCCTGCACTCAATCAGAAGCCGTGTCAGGTGTTCAGCTTCCGAAAAATTTTCGCAAACCTGAACACTCACTTCCTGGTTTGCAGCATTTGGGAGCCAAAACGTCTGAGTACCAAGGCGTTCGACAACCAAGGTACGACTGTATAGCACACTAACTAATAAATCAACTAAGATTCAAGCCAGACGAAAGAAAAATGAAAATGGTCATTCGATGTAAAATGATGGGAAGAAATATGAGACTTTAAAATCCTGCATGTGTTCTGAGGGACAAAGCTTGCCCTTGACTTCCACAGCTTCTAAATGCTTCATCATTTATGAGGGATACCAAGCTGGTCAGCTGAGATCTTTTACTGGATTGAGTTCCATATCCAAGCGTGGGAGTTATCTTGATGAAGAGCTGTGTGACTTAAAAAGGCAGCAACTCCCTTGCCAACAAAGGCTGGCCTCAGAAAAGATAACACCTGATCTGATATGCTCTTATACAACATAGTGCCATATATAACTTCAACTTGGTATCCATGCAAGTGGTACATGGCCACTAGAAGGGCAGATAGTTAGATATTTACACACATAAATAAGTGATCACTTAAATCATCTGGGGGAAATTCTACCCTGCCAAAATATTAAAAAGGTAAAGGACCCCTGACAGTTAAGTCCAGTCGCAGATGACTCTGAGGTTGCGGAGCTCATTTCACTTTACAGGCCAAGGGAGCAGGCATTTGTACGCAGACATTTTCTGGGTCATGTGGCCAGCATGACTAAGCCGCTTCTAGCGCAACCAGAGCAGTGCACAGAAAACCATTTACCTTCCCGCCAGAGCGGTACCTATTTATCTACTTGCACTTTTGGCGTGCTTTCGAACTGCTAGGTTGGCGGGAGCTGGGACTGAGCAATGGGAGCTCACTCCGTCGCGGGGATTTGAACCGCCGACCTTCTGATTGGCAAGCCCAAGAGGCTCAGTGCTTTAGACCACAGTGCCACCCGCATCCTATGCCAAAATATTATAGGGCGGTAATTTTCCACCATTGTGCCTCTACTATGGAATGCCCTTCACTCTGGCACAGCAACCACCAGCTGCTTCAGATGGATTGTAAAGATACATCTTTTTGCCCAGGTTTTCTTTAACCCATAAGATTGGACCCTATTTCTTTATTTGTTTGGATAACTAAATCAATAATAATGATAAATCAAGCAAAAAGTCCTGAATAGCCTGGGCCAGAAGCTGGGCCTTTTCTTTCAGCTGGAACTCACAGGAACTCAGTTCCGGCACCACTGACATTCTAAGAGAATGAGGGAGGTATTCATGGTGAGGTCCAGCTCTTCTTTCCCCAGAAAAATAGTAGTGGCCAGAAGTATATACAACCCACTCCCACATGAACCTGCCCTCCCTCAGATCATTTTTAGAGGCCCTGCTCTCTATGCCCTCAACTATCTGAGATGTTGATAGATGATGAGAAGTCAAGGGGCCCTCCTCATTAGCGACACCTAGATCACAGAAGTCATAGAATCATAGAATTGGATGGGGCCCTGAGGATCATGTAGTCCAACCCTTTGCTATGCAGGAATATGCAGCTGCCTCATATGGAGATCAAACCTGCAACTTTGGTACTATCAGCACCATGCTTTAACCAACTGAGCTATCTGGGCTATAAGTCCGTTCTAGAGAAGGCTCACTTATCTCCTTTCTTTAGTCCTCACATCAAAACTTTGCTTATTTCTTCTATTTGGGGGGTGAATCTTTTGAGAGGAACACATAAAGTCAGGCCATTGGTTTATCTAGATCAATATTGTTTACATTGACTGGCAGTAGATCTCAAGGGTTTCAGACAGGTCTCTCCCAGTCCTACTTGGTGATGTTGGGGACTGGAACTGGGATCTTCTGCATGCAAAGCAGATGCTCCACCACTGAGCCACATTTTGAGTCTTAACACTTCAAAAGGGCTAATATGGGCATGTGTGAATTGGAACAAAGAATTCATAAAAGAAAATATGAGTTCAGAGTTTGAATGGGGCAGCTGCAATGCTGGTTTACTAACCTAGATTGTCATATGCACTTCATCTCACTTTAAAATTGTACTTATTATGAAGTGCAACAAAAGCACCAAAGGCACTACCAGTTCTGAACACCACCAAGATTTTGGGGTCATTTCTTGGGAAGGTGAAAAAATATAATCCATCTCTGGGATAGTTTAAATCCTAAACGTCTATTTTTTATATAGAGTTTCACCTCCTGTGCTCAGTACATGAGCAGATTTTATGAAGATTTCCATTTATGAGGCATAAAGGATGTTCAGGAAAAGGGACAGAAGAAAGTATGGATGGATGTCTTGGAAATCAGAATCCTCGACAAGCAGATTAAAAGTAAATATTGGCTATTTCCTTGTTCCCCAGGGAGTCATTTTGTGTTCCCAGTTGCAACACCAATTTGGTACTTGAAAACCAAGCAAGAGTCGCACGCTTTCCTCCTGCACAAGCCGGCTGCCTCTGGCAGAAACCATTGTTTTTAACAGGCACGATGACAGCTGATACTAATGCCACTTTGTGGTTCAACTGTCAGATGATGGAGCTAACACTCTGTCTTCACAGATTATACATTTGTCAGTCCTGTGATGTGCTGGGCTTCTGCCATCCTATGCAGTCAGGAAGCCTGACCATTTCAGTTCCCCTCCACTTGCAGGGTCCAAGTGGTAAGGAAAGTGGTGGTGGTGAGGATGTCACCAAGCTACCAGAATTCCAAGCCACCTCTAACTATCCTTCACGTACTGCAACTACCAAAGCTGGTGTAAACAAGGAACACAGTCTGAATTCGCATCATGGATTACAGAGTTTGGAATGCTTGCTGGTAGGAAAGATTGTTGAGGTGCAGAAGGCATGTTGGTCTATGTCAGAGATTCAAAAATGGGGAATTGAAGAAAGAAAGAAAGAAAGAAAGAAAGAAAGAAAGAAAGAAAGAAGAAAGGAAGGAAGGAAGGAAGGAAGGAAGGAAGGAAGGAAGGAAGGAAGGAATCCCAACAGTGCTGATTTTTAGGGTGTATGGTCACATCGTGGGTGGGGAACCTGTTGCCCCCCAAAAGTGGGCTCTAGTAGCAGTAAAACAAGAGCTGCCCAAGGTTCTGCTTGGCCTTGAACTTCGGCAAGAGGTCCCACTCAGACTACAAACACCATCCATCTACAGCAAGGAGAGACAATCAGATGTCGTCCCCCCCCCCCGAAGTTGCTGGACTCCAATTCCCATCATCCCTGACCATTGGTCATGCTGGCTGGGGCTGGTGGAAGTTGGAGTCCAACAACTCCTAGAGGGACACGGGTTCCTTGGTGATATCCCTTCTCTCTCAAGCTCTGACCATTTCCAGTCTGCTTGGTTTTGTTTCTCAGAAAAGAGTCGAATGGGGTGGGGTGGCTTAACTTTCTGAAAAAACTAAGATAAGAGAGTGACTCAGAAGCTTAAGGAGCCCCCGATCCACCTTGAGATATCTTGTTGGCAAAGTGACCCAAGGCAGGAACCCAAGTTCTTGATGTAATTCACCCTAATTGGCTTCATTATTTGGAACATGCACAATCCTAGCATTTCCACTTTTTTAGGGTGTTGAGGGCGTTAGGTATGGAAGAAGAGTCCTTGTCAATCTTACTAGCTGTCAGCAGCCACAAGAAACTGAGAAGTGACAGATATCAGAGGGACAAGGAAATTACTGACAGAAGACATTTTTTCCCCTAAATTGAGCATAAAGGCAATTTAATTAAAATCAATGTTACCATTCATATGGCACTTTAGCAAACTGCTACAGTAACCAAATCTATAAACTATTTGTCTATTGTGTTAAAGTTATTATAAAACATGGGTGGGTATGTGTTTTCGTTTTATTATTCAACTAGGCAATAACCTCTGATTAATTCCTGTTTGGAATCAATAGTTTGAATCAATTAACATTTTTCTGCTGTATAAGATAAATAAAAACTATTATTATTTGCCTTGGACCATGGTCTTTTATTATCTGTTTTTGTGTTTACGGTACCAGCCCAGTGATGCCTAAAAGCATGGGGATACCTAAAATGTTCATTGTGCACCAGCATCAAAGCTAGAGAGGCATCTTAGCTCCAGAATGTAGAGACTACCCTTAGATTCAGGTTTTTGAAGAAGCTTGCAAGAGAACTGATAAAGGAGTTTGTTCAAGAACTAACTAACAAACACTTTACACAGAGACACTCACCTTTATCAGATGTGTGTTACCAGCAACAACCATTTCAATGAGTTCGAAAATGTTAAGAGGTTTGTCTCCTCAATTAAGAGGTGCATGTGATATCATACTGAATTCTTTCCCATGAAATGTCTTCCTAAGCCACAGATGGAATTAATGCAAAGAAAGGTCTACATGCCTACATAGAGTAAACTTTTTAAAAACAGAAATACATTTTATCTTTTTAATATCTATCCATCACACTAATCCCCACTGAGACACATCTTTCATGGTTATGAAAACTCTAAATAGCCATGATGCTATATAAACGAATAGCTACAACCAGCATTTTGGCATAAAATATGTAGTCTTTAAGCAGTTAAACAGCAGAATAATCTGCCCCTTGCCATGTTTGATGAGAAAAAGCAGAGAACCCATTATTGTTGATTAAAAAGCAGTATTGAGAAGACTCAGTCCTATGCATGCTTACCTGACTGTGAGACCCATTAAAGTCAATGAAACTTACTTCTCAACGCAGATAGCATAGGATTGCACAACTTTCATAAACTAAAGGAGGGATGAGATAGATACTAAACTGCACTTTCCCCTGTCTTCTCTTTGTCTCGTCATGGGTTCATTTCTTCCATGGTCGCCATTAACTCTTAATCTATTCCAGCTCTCCTTATGGGTCATTGATTCTATATGTACCGTGGTTATTTTAAAATGCTTCCCTTTGGTCAAAGGGGAGGAGGGGAGAGAAGAGAGGAGGGGGGGAGAGGAGAGAGAGAGAGAGAGAGAGAGAGAGACGCCTTGAGCCAGATGGGCGACTTCACACTTCATTTATCAAACCCAATAGACTAGGCCCCATCTCCCTATGCTTGCTTATTGCAGTTAAATTTCCTTGCAATTTGGTAATAATTTTCATTATCAGACAGTGACACTAAAATACAAGGAGTTTCCCTCCCCCCTCCCCACTTTTTCGTGGGGGGCTGTCTTCATGGCAGGTTTGAAATTCACAGCCGCACTCTTTTAGCTTTCCGGCTCTACAGTAGGACGTGAGAAGCTGCCTTTACTTTATTAAGAGAAAGATGACCTCTTGTAAGCAGAGGTCAAGAAGAGGTCAGCTCAAAGGCCTCAAGAAGCTCTTTAACAGCTATAACAATCTGTCCATCAGACCCTATCTCACAGAATAAACAAACGGCAGCCTTTAGGAACCTTTGGTTGATTCTGTTAACACTCTGAGCATATTCACATCCTTCCTCCTTCCCTATTTATATCCTGTTCTTTTTCCTATAACTGCTGTCGCTCTGTGTACTGGGTCGCTAACACACCAAGTCTGCTTTAAAACAACCAACAAACACTGGGCAGCTTGATCCTCTTTAGATCCAGACAGGAATGCTGCCAGAGGACTTCCATCCCCCAGAATGCTCTCTGCCCTGCCAGTGCAAGAAAAGACCTGAGATGGCTGGATAAGGAACTTCTGCAAACTTGACTAGGATTCAAGGGCAGGGTCTGTCGTAAGCGCATTACAAAAACCAAGAAGATTTCTAAGGAATAAAAGATACATACCCAAGAAGATTCTAATAATTATGATGATGATGCACTGCAAATTTAGCCAATTAATATCAGTTCATGTTCAATTTTATAGGAAACGAAGAGCTACCATTTTAACACATGAAGTCATCTGCTAAGCCATGGTTTGTTTAACAAGCTATGAGTTAACCATGGGTTGTAGCACAGGCAGGCAAAGAAACCATGGCATGTTTCTCCAAAGTCTGGCATAGTTTTCCAGCAGCTCTTCCCTCATGACTTTGCAGTTTGGTGAGCATTTGGTGTTCAGTGCTCAGACAAACCATAGTGAAGGAAAGGTGCTGGATTCTCATTTAACACCAAACGGTGGTTAAAATAAATTGAAGTTCAAAAGCCAACAACAAACCACAGCTTCACATTGTGGTTCCTTGGCAGTAAACAAACCACAGTTAAGTGACTGGGCAGGGTTCATGCATAAGACTAAATCAGGGTTTAATAAACCACAGTAAAATAAACCTGGCCTGGTAATATGGGCTAAGCAGGTCACTGGCTGCATTTGAATGGACTTTGCATTGTTTAGCACTACATGGAGAAGCTGCAGCAAACCCAAGTGGAACATTGTGTTTGCCTCCTCCTCCTCCTATGCACCCAGGAGGACTGCTGTGACAATTATCGTATTTTTCGCTCTATAGGACACACTTTTTCCCCTCCCAAAATTAAGGGGAAATGTGTGTGTGTCCTATGGAGCGAATGCACGCTCCTCGGCTTCAGCGATAGCAACGCGAAGCCCCCGAAGCACAGAGGGAACACTCCCTCCACGCTCCGGAGGCTTTGCGTTGCTTTCGCTGAAGCCTGGAGAGTGAGAGGGGTCGGTGCGCACCGTCCCCTCTCACTCTCCAGGCTTCAGGGATAGCCACCTGAAGCCTTCGGAGCACAGCGCGAGTTCCTGCTGCGGTCCGGAGGCTTCAGGTTCCTTTTGCTGAAGCCGGGAGAGCAAGACTCTCCTGGCTTCAGCAAAAGGAACCCGAAGCATGCGGAGTGCAGCGGGAACTCGCACTGTGCTCCGCAGGCTTCAGGGATCTTTGAGGCTGGCGGTGGGGGAAAGCAGCGCTTCCCCCCACCGCCAGCCCCACAAGCTCGGGGGGCAGCGGGAAAGTTGCGCGCCACCTTTGTGCTGCTCCCCGACCTGGTCTTTGGGGCTGGCAGTGGGGGAAAGCAGCACTTCCCCCCACCAGCCCCAAAGAGCAGGTTGAAAGGAACCCGAAGCCTCCGGAGCCCAGCGGGAACTCCCGCCGCGCTCCTGAGGCTTCAGGTTGCCTTCATTGAAGCCTAGAGAGCGAGAGGGGTCAGTGCGCACTGACCCCTCTCGCTCTCCAGGCTTCCAAGGTAGCCGCCTGAAGCTTCCAGAGCGCAGTGGGAACTCCCGCTGCGCTCTGGAGGCTTTAGGTGAATGCACCTTGAACACACAGAATGCTCCGTTTCTCCTGCCGCTTCGCTGAAGGGGCGCTGAGCAGAGGGGGGGGGAGAATTATTTTTTCTTGTTCTCCCCCTCTAAAACAAGGTGCATACTATGGTCGGGTGCATCCTACAGAGCGAAAAATACGGTATATACATTTTCAAAGGAAGTTGACTTGTATTATATTGTATTGTATTCTGGCTTACATCAAACTTCACAGAGTTTCAAAAACAAGACAACTTCAAACCATGGATTAGAAACTGGCTTGTTTAATTGGGAACCTTCTGTGTACAAAGTTTGCCCTGTATACCCAAGCTATGGTACCTCTTTAGGATTGTCTCTGAATAATGAGCAAGAATGAGCAATGGCAAGCTTCTCCAGAAATGGAGTCCAACCAAACTGGAACTGCTATATCTTCGTGATCAGATTGCCATATAAAAGCAGCCCTCATTGCATGCTGGACACGTTCAATTCATTCTGCATGCTAAATAAATAAAGCCTGCTCAAGCAAGCTGCATTCTGTACCAAAAAATGTTGAATTCTGCTACCTTAAGCAAGTTTTCACCACTACCCCTTCGTACTCTGCAGACTTCTGTGTTTTGATACTTGTGAAAAGACCAAAGCCAACAAGACCCAACCACCAAATATCTTGCCAGCCACCTTGCTGGGTTCTGAGATTTCAGCCAGCACTGCTGAGTTTTCAAGACTGCTTTTCACACCCATCGGGACTAGAGATTCAAAGCTTTTAAAATAGAAGTTTCAGTTCTCACAGAGATGAACGGAACACCTGCTATCACACATGCCTGTTGTTGTTTTACACTCTCCCACAAAACAGTGGCATGCACAAATGAAGCCCTGCTCATTCCTTTTTGGTACACACTGCAAGCACTTCGTAGCTGACACATTCCCCAAGCTCAGAGGATTAGTCCAGGTGCAAGGTTCTTGTGTTAATTTATAAGGAACCACAGAGCCTAGGACTTGCCGATCAGAAGGTTGGCGGTTCGAATCCCCACAATGGGGTGAGTTTCCATTGCTCAGTCCCTGCTCCTGCCAATCTAGCAGTTTGGCTAGATTGCACGTCAAAGTGCAAGTAGATAAATAGGTAACGCTCCGGTGGGAAGGTAAACGGCGTTTCCGTGCACTGCTCTGGTTCGCCAGAAAGCAGCTTAGTCATGATGGCCACATGACCCGGAAGCTGTACACCCGCTCCCTCAGCCTATAGAGCAAGATGAGCACCGCAACCCTGGAGTCATCCGTGAGTGGACCTAACAGTCAGGGGTCCCTTTAAATTTACCTAATCCCTTATATCCTTGCCTGATCACAGAGGTCTTTAGGGGAGACAGTAGTCCGCCATTGGCTTAGATGCACAACTCCTATCCACTAGAAGTTGTGTGTAAGCCCAGTTTTATGGAACCCCCAGCTGAGAACAGACAGGTTCCCCCCAATTGCTGAAGGCTCATTTAATCCAGCAGGCATTTTTAATTAATGTTTGGTTTTAAGGCTTCAACTGGGTTGTTTTTTTTCATTGCATCTATATATTGTGCTTAAAAACAATTGTAATTAAGTGGTATACGGTGGTACCTCGGGTTACATGCGCTTCAGGTTACATACGCTTCAGGTTACAGACTCCAATAACCCAGAAATAGTACCTAGGGTTAAGAATTTGCTTCAGGATGAGAACAGAAATTGCGCGGCGGCAGTGGGAGGCCCCATTAGCTAAAGTGGTGCTTCAGGTTAAGAACGGACCTCCGGAAGAAATTAAGTACGTAACCAGAGGTACCACTGTAATGTATAAATTGCTTAAGTATGTTCTATTGTTTGGCAGTAGAGCAGAAGGGGAAGAGCCTTCCTTAAGCAATGGTTGGATGGCCATCGGTCATGCTCTGGTTGAGATTCCTGTACTGCAAGGGGTTGGGCTAGATGACCCTCAACTCTACAATTCTCTGCAATAAATAAATAAAACTCAGAGGAGGCAGAGAGAAGTTAAAAGCTGCCCTCAGCACCCAGGTCAAATGACTCCAGCACGTGCAGAACCCCAGCTTGCCACCATCTCCATGGCTTTAGGAGGCTGCACTACTCTTAACTTCATAGTCTGAAGAATCCAGTCCAGAAACTGCAACAGAGCCGCAATCCCATTACACCACTGGATTCAAGCACTTCCCCAATAGGGCAGCACCCCTTCCATTACAGTAGGCTTTCTCCAGTGGGCCTTTGCCTATGCTGGCTGGGACTGGTGGGAGTTGTAGTCCAACATCTGGAGGGCACTGCATTGGCCAACCCTGATCTTTAGCAGGCATGGCTAATTCGTGGCTCTCTAGACAATGCAGGACTGCAATTCAGGTCTTCCCTGGTCACTGCCCGCACTGGCTGGGGCAGATGGGAGTCAGAGTTCAACACCTTCTGAGAGGCCACAAATTAGCTACTCAGGGCTACAGCCATTACTTGAGTGTCAGGACAATATAGGGTGAAAACTCGGGGGAAGAAAAGGAATATGATTTAGTGGGATACACATCTCAAATTTCCAGTTTTACATGGGAGCTCACAGCCAAAACTACAGTACTTGTAGAAACCCATTAAATATACACACAGACTTACAGAGTCCCCTCCCAACCAGCTCTGGCTGTTTTCCCTCTGATCTACTTGACCTAAATTTCTCCAAGTTGCATTGTTCATAATATGTCTTCTCTAATGCACAACGTAAGGTAATTAGAGTCATCTGTATTTAACTTCCAGAGAAGGGGAAAAGGAGAGAGAAAAAAATCTATTATCTAATCTGGCTGATCCCCTGATGGCTTGCTGAAAGTAAAATACTATAACCTATTGCCTGGCCTTTGACAAGCGCTAATTATTTCCTGTCGAAGCACATTTTTCTTGTGTAATTCCAAAGTACACAATAGGCTGATCTCTAAAACACAGGGGCTGCTCCTCCAGAGCCTCGGCGGATGTTTTATAACTTTCACCACCCCAGCGAACGCTTGACGGCTACTATCGTCAGCGCCTCCATTCCAGACATCTCTCCAAACCTTTGAAGAGGTAAAAAGTGCGGGATATGGTAACAGTCTGTTTATGTGGATCATATGGATGGGACTCTTTAAGATAGGTCAGTGTGATGAGAAACATCAAATGTGAGTCAGAGGAGAGGGGAAACCGATTACAGTTATTTAATACTCTGGGGGCACTGTCTTTTCTAAGGCTTTCAAGACACCATGCTCTTGAAATTTTCTTTCAGGTGTTTAGTTTTAATGAGGCCTGCGTTTCGTCTGCTGCTAAGTCTCTCCCCACACATGCCCCCTGTTCCTCCCCTTCCCCTCTCCACCCTGAGGCCTGCAAAGTACTTACCATTTTTGTTCTAGAAGCTAAATTATGTCTGTTGGCTCCAGCTTCTGACTAAATTGGTAGTTGTAAGGGAAAAGGCCAGAAAACCGTGTAACTAGATTCTTTCCAAGAGGGAGTCCTCTCCCCCTCATCTCCCTACGGTGCTGCTTGGTGATTATTTGTCCTGCTAAATTGATCCACTCACTGAGTTACATTTGTTATGTTTTCTTTAAAATATATGTATGTGCACACACTACCCTGACTTTTCCATTTTTAGTTTGTTACATTTCTAACCCACAGTGCTCAGTCTAAACAGAGGAGGTTTTCGCTGCTGGGCACAAACCCTGTGGAACTGAAGGCAAAGCTTCTAAAACCTCAAATCTGGTGGGTAGAGCCCATCTGCACAAAGAGGCTCCCTGAGAGGAATCCATTTAACTGGTTTGAGGAAACTAACATCTGGTACGGTGTTGTCCCCAGAAAGTGGGCATTCGCCGCTAGTTTGAAACAGCAATCGAGGCACAGATGCACTGGCTCAATTCAAAGTGCTTTTTTTTTTTTTTTTTACATAGAAAGCCCAACCCAGCTCCAGACCTCAATTATCTTTCAAAGTGACTCTCCCATTATGAACCTGTGTGTATTCTTTGGACGTCTTTTGAGGTCCTCCTCTGGGTGCACCCTGTAAGGGAGTTTTGGAGGATAGAAACAAGGCACAGTTTTCCTCCACTGGGGATCCCAGTTTGTGGAATGCTTTTTCCAGTAAGATCTACCTGACACCATCATTAACATTCTACTGGCACCAAGTAAAAAAACCATACCTTTATCACTTCTCCCAGACATTTGACAGAAGATGATGATTTGCTGGATATATTTTGCTGCTCCCCACCCCCCTTTCTTTTTTGCTGCTGTTTTACTGGGTCATATCAGTTTATTTATATACAACATTTCCCACAAATTTGTGCTCAGATCTGTGTGTGTCCCAATCTCCCAGCCATATAAAGCTGTCCATATAATGCTGTCAAATTCTTGTTTTCATTTTACTCATGCACAAAAATGTATCTACGGTGCAGGGCCCAACACACAAATATGTTTTGCAGACAACCGTTTGTTTTGAAAATGCAACAGTAGAGGGATGGCCAAATAATTTTTCATTTTTTTCGAAAAAGGAAGGGAAAGTATCAATCAGTATTTAATAAAATCTCACTTTAAATGCAAGAGGCAACCCAAATTAAAGTTTTGGCTGACAACAACTTTGAAATGTGCCTTTACTCCCTTCTACCATCACCATCATCAACACATGGTGAGCTAAAGGCAACTGAGAAATAGGCCAAGTTCTTTTGGGTGTGGGAAAAGCAATTGGTGAACTTCAGGTCAGGGATGGGGCAAACATAACCACATATACAATGCTGCTCTGTAGAAAATAAAAACAATATCTCTGCACTTAGAAAACTAGACATCAAGGAGAAGAGTTCTAGCCTTGCTTGGGCATGCCAGCTTTCAACATCTTTCCAGCTCTCAAAGAGAATTCCATCAAGTGAATCCCCACCACCAGTCTAAAGCAGTACAGGCCAGAAACAGGCTTACTAACTCCTCAACTTTGAGGGGGCCTGGCCCTTTTAAAACAAAAATTGAGGGGGCTGAGGTGCCGCTAGACCCCTAAAATAGGCACGCTTGCATCACGTCCTCACCTTGCAAGCCAATCCTGCCGTAGCTCCTGACGCTCTTCAAGAATGGGCAGGAGGCAGCTGATTCGTTCATTCCTTTGTTCCTCCGCCTGTTCCTCTTTCCTGAATTCACAGAGCAGTAGGCTTGTCTTGGGGAGCAAGGGAGAGGGGTGGGTTGGAAGAAAAGAGAAAGGGGGGGGGGAGGCCATAAACATTACAATCCAAAAATAGGAAACAAAGCATAAAATTAATTAAAAAGCCCATAAGCAAATAGAGACAGTAAATCAATGGCCCTTCTTTCTTTTTTTATTACGGTTCCCCAGCTCCCAAATCAATACAGTAAATGATGGTCCAAAATGGCCACCATCTATCTGGTTTTTAATCAAAGTACACGGAATGCAAGGTAAAACCTCAAAGCATCGTTGCCCTAAGTAATACCACAGACCAGGCATTCTAGGTGTAATTTTCACATTTTTGCCAGACAGAATTGCTTTTCTTTTGTCCTTGAATGGGTGAATTGTTATTAGAAAGTGTGCATGAGGCTTGCTCCCCTCCACCACCACCCCACCTCTAATGATTGCGGGGGGAACATTTTAATTTTTCTTGAACTTCGCCTGTTACAGACAAGAAGAAGTAGAAAATCTCTGTAATGCTGATTTGTATAGCGATTTCCTACTTCTCCCTTTTAACTGCTTCTTATTCTTCCCCTCCCCTTGTTAATAAAATGAATCATTCAGCAAAATAATGTTTGCATTAAGAAAAACACTGTCCGGGTGTTGAAAACACAGGCATGTCTCTTTTAAGCAATTTTACAGCTATGTAAAACTGTAAAAGAATCTAACATATAAATCACTCTTATGGCCAGATACTATGCATTTTTTACACAGAACTAAGTCCAGCAGAATTCACTGATGTGCACTCCTTAGTGGGTGTGCAGTGGGGCACGCGTCTTAGATAGTTGAAAGGAACACTGGAAGCTGCTTAATACAATATCAGACATTGATCCATTTCACTCAGTATTGCCTACACTGACTGGCAGTGCCTCTCCAGGGTTTCAGGCAGTGGTCTTTCCCAGATCTACCTGGAGATGACACTGTCAAATGCCCAAGACCCCATGTTCACCTATTCTTGATGACTTGAGAGCCCAACAGGTTCGCTAAGAGAGTAACATCTGCTAAATAAAGGAGTTCGAGACTCCCAGAGATCAATTCTTCACTGAGATGGGATAGGGCTTATGGCAGCTGTCCAGGCTTGAACATGGCTCAACTTTGCTCTGGAAGTTGTCAGAACAAGCTGCCTACTTGAAGCAGTCCAAGCAGTCCAAAACCTAGCATCTGACTGACCATCTTGTTTCAAGGGGTGGAGAAACTGAAGGGCCCAGTTTGGATTTAGTGGACTTTTCTGGAATTTTCCCATTTGAAAGGGGGAGAGATGAGGTCAGAAAAAAACCCTGAGTTAAGTTGGAGAAAGTCTCAGTGGGTTTGCCCAACCCCAATCAAAAGACAATGTTGTAATAATAATAATAATAATAATAATAATAATAATAATGCTGTTGTTGTTATTTCCCACCCTCCTACTATCCTTAATTTATTACTAATTCTATTAAGCAATTTCTTAAAAATAAGAATTAAGTCCATATAATATAATTAACACAAAACCAAAATAGCCATGTCTATAATTAGATGGCTGCACCCAACAGATTCCAAATGACTTTTTTTGCTGAAATTGTGGGCAGGATTGAAGCCTAAGAGAAAAAATATGGTTCATTAAAGGGTTTCCAATGTTCATCCCATTTTAGGAACCTGAGTTAAATAAAGGGTTAGAAGGTGAAAAGATGTGCCCTGACAGTGAGAGGTCAAGAGTTCAAGAAATGTGGTCAAAGATGTTATCAACTGGGAAAGCCATTTCCTCAAATCAACACTGATGATTTTTTTTTTTAAAAGGAATCCATCAAAAAGTTTACTGGTATGACTCCTGTCCCCAGAAGATGGGAGAGTCTTCTTCTGAATGCTTTGCACGCTATCAAAGAAAGGTCAACTCTGGGTTCTTCGTCCATGTAATGATCTTTAATGACAGATAATTGTCTACAGAAACTTTGTTTTACCCAATGTTGAGTGAAGCCTTCAGATTTGAAAACTGGGCTCAGCTTTGGTTCAGGGCATCCCTCTTCTTCCCCCAAGATGTGCTTGGCACACAAGGTCAGCAGAACAAACAAACAAACCCTGCAGGTCTGCTTTATCTCATCAGTCTCTCAGCAGAGACTTTTTGGAGGGTGCTAATGCTTAGGACCTGGTGAAGCTATCTTTCCTCTGCTCCCTATGCTGGTGAAAGCACATCCTGAATAGGCCCCAACAGAGATAACAAGACATTGCTTGCCATTGGAAAGTCACAAGCAGTGTTTTTTAGAATCGTTATTCTCATCAATTAACTTGGTGCCCTGAAAAAGCTCTGGGCTCCTGTCACAGCCACTCCACTTCCTGTAGGGCAGTGCCATGATTCCACATATTTCATTTCTCTCTGTGTTCTGGAAAACAAATACTCCAGATTTAAACCAGAGCAGAGAAGGCTGTTCCATTTTCAGAGTCTTGCTTTATTTTGTCAACAAAGGAGGTTTTCACCAGGAGATCTAATGTACTCGTTAGTATTTCCAAAGAGATTAGCAGGATAAACCTCTGAGCCCTTGCTAAGCTCTTCCCACTTCAAGGAAAGCAGTCCAACAGCCAATAATCAATAGCAAAGAGAAATGGCGGTGCGGATAAGACATGTGTTTGCAAGCAGTGAGATTCACCTTCTGCTAATTGTCCAGCTTGTTTTAGTTGCTTTATGGTGGGGAAATGTCAGTATCGTGACAAGAGCTGGATGCAACTAAAAGTAGAATTTAACTTGAGATCTCGAAGGCATGCATGTTGGCTAGGACTTGGATGGTGTATATCAATGGTAGCTTGTATATCATTGGTATACACAGCATGTAACGGGGCCGTGTTGGCAATTGCTATGGTGAAAGTGGCTGGCATGTTTTAAGTTATCACCCAGCAATTTGGACATATTACGCTCAAACACTGGTCCTATTTTGTTTACAGCATGTCATGCTTGATATCAAAGTTTCACTCAACAACTTTTTTGGCGCAGAGGGGGGACCATGTTGAAAAATGGTACTGTGTTTGTGGAGTGGAAGAAAGCAAAGGGAGGAGAGCAGAGAAGTGATGAGGAAAGGGGAGGGGGGAGAAAAGAAATTGTTTATAAAATCCAGCTGCTCAGACGTTGGCGCCAGAAACTTCTCATCCTGCTACTTTTACGCCTGCAACCCCTTTTACCTCCCCACCCTTTGCCTTGCACAGGTATAACTAAAATGTTGACTTCAATGCTTCGGAGAGCACTCAACTGATTCTGTAACATGATTAATTGCCGAAGACACGGTAGACCATATGGAACAGGGAACGCATCAAGTAATTCATACTTCTGTATATGATCATTTTGGCCCCTGTTGTTTTAATGTACAGGAAAGAGCTAGTATAGCACAGACCTGGTGTCTTGCCCTTGACAGCCCATTAAGAAATCTCAAAGCACCTAGTTGAAGTTATGCTGTTGGCTTTTCAATAGCAGCCCAATAAAACAGGAGCAAAGCTTTTCCAGCGAGTCTTAAATCTTTCACATATAGTACATTAACCACTGCTGCTAAAAACAACTGGTTTCTTATGATAGGAAATGGGATTTGATTTCTAGCCTCTGCATACTTACCAAAAGCCTTTTTCTGACCTTTGCAGGGTTTACAAAATTGTTGCTTCTCCCCCCCACCCCCCAGCCAAGCCTTTTTCTTTCCTTTCAGCAATTTTCCAAGGGTTTCTTTTTCTTTTTCCTTCTTGGCTGCGGTGAGCCTAATAGACTTGTTTAAAGCTCAGTACATTCTACTCTTACAGTTGCGATATGCAGCCTATACAATGAAGACAGACTCATGGGAGCTAACAGGCAAGAGATTATTATTAAGAGCTTTCTCCCCCGGAGTCATAGAAATCATGACAACAGGTAAAAACATCAGCTACCCTCAAAGAACCTATAAAATAAACAAAAATAGAAATGGGGTGGGGGAACCTTAATGAAAAATACAAAACACATACAGGCTTCCTATCAGCTGAAAGGACAAATCATAAGGCTTCGTTAAAGAAACAAGATCAATCTATTAATTTAAAAAGCATGTTTCTCTGGAATTATGTTGCTGGAAGATTGACTTGTTGGGCTGTATCCAACTAAGTCCTACACAGAGTAGACCCCTTGAAATTAATAGTCCTAACAAAGTTAACCATGTCCATTAACGTCAATGGGTCTACTCTGAGTAGTACTCAGATCAGAACTCACTTATTCAGCTACACATGGAGGGTAAAATACTGGGGTCAAATAAGACCCCACACATCAGGGATTTAGGGGGGGAGGGGGGAATGAGATGAACTTGGCAATGACTCTAATTTAACCTAAAATTAATTATGGAATTTTAGTTTATTTAAAACATGGTGATATCACCCTCCAACTCAAAATCTCAAGTGATTTGCAAAGTTTCCAGAGGGATGGCCCTATTAATTTGTGATGGAAGCAAAAAAAAATGATGAGACGGGATACCATGAAGCTTTCGTAGAATGGAGTACAAATAAAACAGCAACAGGTAAACATAGCAAAGGGAGGGGAACCACATCAAAAGGTTAGAAGTAAGGTGCTTCAGTCACAAAGGCCTCCCCAGTATTAAGGAATATTATTTGAAAGACCACATAAGAATGGCATGCTTAACCGTGACCTGGTGCCAGACACCAAGTCCTTGAAGGATGAACCAAACCCACTCCACAGGTCAAGGACCTTGATGAACAGGAAGGGTACTCCTGGAACCAGTACAGAGGACCCCTCAGAAGAGTCCTCTTGGAGCTCTGAGAGGTGGTGAAGGTGGAGCCACTCTTCAGTCTTCAAAGTGCTGGTGCTAAGAGGTCCAGGAGCAGGCTAAATAGTGAGGACTCATCTGTGGGTCCACAGTCACCTTGTGAGTAACCCAACCCTGAATACACCTTTGTTACCTGTAGCAGTGGTTAGGGTGTTTGTCCTCAGGCAGCTTTCCGGGTCATGTGGCCTGTATGACTAAACCATAACAGACAGTCAAGGCCTTTATTGTTAGAGCATACATAGAGTGTCGAGGGTTAGAGGGGAAGTTTTATATATACTTGTCCGTATCCATTCATAAACCCAAATGAATAAGGAAGTAAGTGGAGGAGGTGCCTACTCAACATAGATGTCAAATTCCAAAACAAAAGTCTCTCTCTTTGGGTCTCTCTGTTTTCATTGCGACAGTTAAAACGGCAATAGAGGAAGAATACTGTTTCCCTTTGAAGCCACTTAAAATGACAATGCTAAAAAGTTTAATCCTCTCCACAAAGCTCTTTTGGCAGTATCCGACATACATCGGCAGAAACATTACTTTTGGCACTTTCTATTATCCAAAATATTTACTTAGCAGCGTTTTAAGAAGTCATCTTTTATATACACTGTAGATGTCAATATTACCTTTGCTTCCCTAAAGAAGTGTATGGTGGGAAATCCCATTTCCACCTTGGTGGGGGATTCCCCATGAATAGAAAAATCTATCCCCCAGAATCTCAGTGGAAAAGTTGGCTTATTCAGGTTATGTACTTTAAGAAAGTGGGAAAGACAATTGAGAAGGTCTTACTCCTAAAGACGTCCACACAGAAGGACACTCTGTCTAAGTCTGTGGGAGCTCTCTAAGAAAATAGGTCAACTAATAAAAAAAGGTAATGTCCACAGAATGGGAGACGGCATGATCCCCAAGGAAGTGATCTATGGGGAGCTGCCTTCAGGCACCAGGCCTGTTGGCAGACCAACTCTGTGTTACAAAGATGTCTGCAAACATGACATGAAGGCTGGCAACATTAACCCTTCCCTGTGGAAATCCCTTATGGATTACCACAGGGCCTGGAGACAGACTATCTGGTTGTGTATCCACAGTAGTGGAATGACCGCTGGGAGGAATGCAGAAAGAAAAAAACACCATGGTACACCTGCAACAGCACAACTGGATGTCTTCCTCCGCTCCAGCTGCAACAAAACATGCCTCTCCTGTATTGGTCTCTACAGCCACAGCAGACACTGTAACTCTCCAGCGATTTGGCTTCACCACCAAAGGTGCACACTTACATTGTCTCCCAAGACAGGCAGATGCCAACCGATAACAAAGGTGGTAAAAGATACAGCAGCTGTCCACAGAAAACCTTTATTGACCTTTTAAGCAAATATCCATCCACACTGGGCCTCAGCCAAATAGCTGTTTCAAGGGAGGATCCCTCATTTGGGAATAAGAGTTGGGCTGGGTCCCCTGATCATCAACTTTAAAAAATAAATTCAACTGTGCACACACTCCTGCTCCCTGATATCTCCCCACACCCTCCAAAGCAGAGCTCTGTTAGTCGCTGCTGAGGAATTTTGTATTTGGAATCAGAGCAGCACCTGGAAGGGACCTCAAGGTACAGAGGTCTTCCAGTTTCAGAAAGGGGCAGGAGGGTCTCTTGGACAGCGATCCATGAGTTGGTAGGAATGGGGTAGAAATTCAGTTTGTTTCAGATTTAATGATGATCACCTACCTAATTTCTAAGCAGTATGTGAACCAAAACACAGCTATACTTCGAGGTTAGCACTGACCTGGATTTTGTGATGCAGTTCTCCAGCCTAATAATGTGTACCCAAAAAAGGTGCAGATTAAAGGAACTGCACTTTAAAATGGCCGTATTACTGAAAATAACATATAAATTGCATTATTTTAGCTAGCATTGCTTGAAAAATGTCGGTGGAAGGGGAAATTTGCACTACGATACCAACTCGTTTCCAAGCAGACTTTTTGTTTTCAAATTGCAAATGGATGCAAAAATGTGGAGAACTGAACTAAATGCTGAAGAAATGAGAAACAGAAATTGACATATTTGTTCATCAATGCGTTGCTGGCACAAGTTTTCTGTCTTGACTTTCCATCCCAGTGTGAGAACCAAGCTGGAAAAGATGCTCCAGTTGGTCAGACCTGGACTTGTACTGTCAGATCTATAGATGAACAGGATTCTGATTAGCCTGTGATCTCCCTCACCTCTCAAAACATCAAAACCATCAAAAGATGTAGTGAACCCAGAAAATAATATGAAGTGTAAATAACATTCAGGAATGTGTGTGTCAGGATGGTGGTGAAAATCTTTTTTGAAAGCAAGAGGACACAACAAAGAAATTCTCATTTGCATAAGGATCCAGCTGAGGGTCTAACTTCTCACAAGGTAAATAAGTCACCATATTTGCAAACATTCTGAATAGAAGACTATAGCATACCATGTGATTTTGTTCCTCAGCCTCTGTATCCTGAACCCAAAGATTGCCTACAAGGCTGAACATATGTTCCCTATGCAAGAACTAAGTCAAGAATTCCTTGTAGAATACAATGTCCCAGGTTCAATCCCAAGTATATTCAGAATTGTCTCCTGCCCAAAGCCCTGGGAAGCCACAGCCAGTCCATGTGGAAAATAGTCAGCTAGATGGACTGATGGTTTGACTCAGTATAAGGCAGCTTCCTGTGTTCATACTTGTGAGAACATGAACAGCCAGCCTTGCCTTAGCTATGTGTCAAAGCAACCCTAAGCTCATCCAAAAACTACTGGAAACCAAGGTCAGAATGCCAGATTTTGCAGGGTCACTGTTTCAGGGAAACAGCCTATGCACATACAAACTGCATGTCTCTATTCTCTGTGTAGAAGAACTCGTGAATTTGCAAAGGTCGGGGTGGGGGGAGGTGGTCCTTTTCCCTCGCTTCACACATTCAGTATTTCCACTTTGGATGCAAAAATACTAACCCGGTAATTAAGATTCCATTTCAGAGATCTATACCTGGATTTTTCTTCAGCTGCAATTAGGTAAACAAACATGAACAACAGAAAGAGAGAGATGCTTTTGTTTTTTTACCCTGATTAATGCAATTTGAAAGGGGGGAGGGGCGAGACCACCGTAAACTGCTCTTGCTTCTGGCATGAATCCTCACTGAAGTATAACTTGCAGTTTTTCAGAGCAGTGTTCTGCTTTGATAAGCATATATTATTGGCTCATCTTCTAGAGATAATAGCTTCCTTTGCCTTCCTCGGTATATTTATACGTTCCATTTACACAGAGGAACAATTGCAAAATGAAGCTTTCATATAAAAATACCAAGGGCATATTCCTCAGCTGGGTTTGCTAAGAATGAGCCAGTATGTCTTTCAGAAAGCACACTTGAAACACATCAAGGAGTTTGGTGGTTCTAAAGCAGAAGCCCCAAACCCTAAATTCTTATTTACATTCTTAAATAAAATAAAATAAACTTTCAAACTTTTTTAAAGAAAAATCAGGGGGTTGGGGGAAGCATTTTTTTAATGACCTGGAAACATACAGAACTGCCATATTGCAGCTGAATGCACAACCTCAGGTTTCAGTGGAAGAGTTTGCATTGATAAATGACAGGGTCCTGCAGGAGCAGAGATTAACGTTGTGACCCAACCAAGCCAGTAGTCAGAGCCCAAAAGGTTGGACTGGATGACCTTTAGGATCCCTCCCAACTCTACAATTCTATGATTCTACTACTGTAAAAGGCTAGAGTGTCTATTCAGCATATATTCAAGCTCCAATTATCACCTCGGCCCAGTATACCTGAAGGAGCATCTCCATCCCCATCATTCCGCCTGGACACTGAGGTCCAGCGCCGAGGGCCTTCTGGCGGTTCCCTCATTGCGAGAAGCAAAGCTAGAGGGAGCCAGGCAGGGGGCTTTCTAGGTAGCGGCACCCACCCTGTGGAACGCCCCCCCCATCAGATGTCAAAGAGATAAACAACTACCTGACATTTAGAAGACATCTGAAGGCAGCCCTGTTCAGGGAAGTTTTTAATGTGTGACATTTTGATGTATTTTTAATCTTTGTTGGAAGCCGCCTAGAGTGGCTGGGAAACCCAGCTAGATGGGCGGGATACAAATAATAAATTATTATTATTATTATTATTATTATTATTATTATTATTATTATCATCATCATCATCATCATCACCACCTTTATTGCCATTCAACTTCCACATTATAATTTTCTCCCCTATGTTCCTGCCAGCTAAGAATTCACACTTCATGCATCTAACAAAGTGGGCTTGAGTCCACAACGACTTAAGCCGCACTAAATCTGTTAGTCTTTAAAAGGTGCCACAAGACTCTCGGATTGTTTTTGCTGCTAAGAGACTAAATAACATGGCTACCCCTCTGGGAATTGTTTCATTTGGGTGTCCCATTTCTCTTGTGTTGCAAAGAAATTTTATCTGGTGGCACATCAGGTGTTAAGGTATGAAAAAGGAATGCAAGCAGTCTGTGCACACCCCTACCCAAGCCAGCACCTTTGGGGTGGGCCCAAAAACAAGCCAACCTTAGCTATTCCTACTGTTTTGGATGTATTAGAATAACAAAAGTTGTCTTAAGAGAGGAAGAAAGAGAGTGAACCTGTAAGGTCAGTAAGATGTATTCCAGGTCAAAAGATCAACATGCCACACAAAAGTCCTCTCCCTTGGCAAATGAATCAAGCGGCCTGCACCAACCCACCACGAGACAGAGACAAAAAAATATGCTTTCTTTGGTCCTCCTCCCTTTTAACAATAAGTTATTTAAGTATTGTGAATGCCCCCTTGCCTTGCATTCTGCCCATATACTACTCTGGATACGTATTAATGAAAACAAAAGGGGGCCATTTATATTGTAGCCATGCCAAGGGGTTAAGCATGTGACCTCGGAGGATGGCGCACTTGCGCTGAGGGAAAAAGCCTCTTGACAATATAAACAAGAATTACTGCTGTCAAAGAAAGGGGAGACAATTAAAAACAATCCAGGATGTTTGTCAGACAGCTGTTCGAGTTTCAGCCCCATCTGACCTCTAAAGATGTGGCGTGTTTCACTCCGGCAACTTGAAATTTTAGGTTTTTATTAAGGGGGGGGGGTAAAAACAAAACAAAGGGAGGAGGGAGAGAGCAGATTGCCCGATTTATGCCTGGTAGTTTCTGATCAATTAGGCTGTGTCGTGATACCAGGTATCACCATCTGGGCACCTCTTTGCGGCTTTTGCATAGTCATTTTTAAACATGAGCCACTCGGTTTGGCAACAGAAAAGAGTAAAACAGGGAACACAAGAAGAGCATTGGCCCATCCAGTCTAGCATTCTGTTCTTATAGTGGTCAAGCAGATGTCTGTGGGAAACCTGCACGCAGGATTGAAGCATGAGAGCGCACTCCCTCCTCCTGTGGTCTCCTCCAGCAACTCGTGTTCAGAAACATTACTGCCTCCAGTTCTCCATGAATTTGTCTAAACCTCTTCTTATAAAGCCATCCAAGATGGTAGCCATCACTGCCTCCTATGGGAGCAGGTTCCACTGTGCACTGCATGAAGACGTCCTTCCTTTTATATGTCCTGTATCTTCCTACCTTCAGTCCATGAGTTCTAGTGCTATAAATGAGAGGAAGAAAAACTTTTTGGTTGCCGTATTCTGAACCCTTTTCAACTCTGCAATTTTCTTTTCAAGGTGAAGCGAGCAGAACTGCACACAGTATTCCAAATGTGGTCACACCATAGATTTGTGTAACAGCTTTATGATATCGGCAGTTTTATTTTCAGCCCCTTTCCTAATGATCCCTAGCATAGAATTTGCCTTTTTCACCGCTGCTGCATCCTGGGCTGACATCTTCTGGATTGAGCGTGTCTGCGTGTGGAAATAAACAAAGGCTTACCGTACATAAATGTTGCTTTGCTCAGGAAGAGAATTCAGACAAGAAGGGCACGGGATCTTGCAAGCTGTTTAGCCCTCCTGGCTGCTGAAATAATAGCCCAGGTGATGTAGCTTCATTTATTGGACTACCACACACATAGTGAAAATAGATCACCAATTCCTGAACTGTCTCAATTTATATACCACTTAACTACAATAGTCCCTAAATGGTTTACAAAGATACAATACAATATATATATAGGAATCAGTGAAAACTATAAATTCAAACATCAAGTAAAATGCCTGCTGGAATAAAAAAAGTATTCAGCAGGTACCAGAAGTTCAGGTGCAAGGGGGTTTGTCTGACCCTAGCCAGAAGGCAGTCCCATAAAATTGGTCCCACAATACTGAATGCATGGTTCCTGGTGGATACAAGCCAATGTGGGCCCACTAACACGGACTCCCCTAAAACCTCAGTGATCGGGTAGGGATACAAGGGAATAGGTGGTCCTTGAGATATCCTGGGCCCAAATTGTTAATGCATTGTAAAGTGATGCAAGAATCTTGAGCTAGGCTGCTAATGTACAGTGGTACCTCGGGTTACAGACGCTTCAGGTTACAGACTCCACTAACCCAGAAATAGTAGCTCAGGTTAAGAACTTTGCTTCAGGATGAGAACAGAAATCACACGGCGGCAGTGCAACAGCAGCGGGAGGCCTCATTAGCTAAAGTGGTACCTCAGGTTAAGAACAGTTTCAGGTTAAGAACAGACCTCCAGAACGAATTAAGTTCTTAACCCAAGGTACCACTGTATAAGCACCAAGCGCAAGCTATTGAGCACTGCAGTTATGAACTGGCGATAGTCTGTCCCCATCAACAGTTGAGCCACGGCATTTTGCACCAGCTGCAGCCTCTGGGCCAGGCCCAAGAGTAGCCCCACATAGAGTGCCTTGCAATAACAGGGTCTTGAAGTATACATGTATAGGTGCAGAGCTCCTGGTGAAACCCTGGTCCAGCTAGCCCCCACTCCCACACAGAGGAACTCTATACATGTAGACCAATATGTATTCAGAGCCACTTCTGACAAGCGGAATATGGGGGTGTAGCTGCTGGGGTCAGAGCTAGCCTCGTGCATTTTTTCAGTGTGTGGGGTGGGGTATTCGGACCTCCCAGCCCAAGTATCTTCAAGAGGTTGAGGAAGGGAAAAGATTGTGTGACACAGGACAAAAACTTCCATTGTTTTCCCCTACCCTGTGTCTCTTCTGTGGCAGAGCCCTGGAAGGGGGGAAAAATATCATAGGAAACAAACAGAACTTCTAAGCAAACAACAAAAGATATTGGCTACATTTCTCAAACCCGCCATTCGCCTGCCCGTTTGATCCTCCCACAGTCAGCTGAACCTACTGATACTCCTACAGAAATGAGAAGCAGTCATGGGAAGCTATTGGAAAGCGGCATTTTCCTTGGGGAGGTAGCACAACAAAAGGAAAGTTTGTATCTGCCACGTGGACTTACAATTGGTCTTAAAATGAACAAACCACTGCACTATCATTTTGCTTTGTGAAAAGTGATACTTCCAACTTCTTCCCCCTCCCTCTCTTTTTCCCCCCAGGAAGAAAGGAAGCCGTGTATAAACAGAACAAAGAAAAGAGGCAACACAAGTGAAGCCACTCATAATAAATATTACAGTGAAAGTTTTGCTCATCAAACTAAGATTAAAAACATATTCTAATCTCCGGAGCCACCTCGCTTTGATGTATGCTGAAACAGAAAGCGTATGTATTTTGTAAGATTTACAGCATCCCCAGTGGGAATCGTTTCACGTTTCATTTCCCCCCCTTTCTCTATTTGAGATTAAGAATATATTAGGTGAATTCAATCTCCTGATGTTTATTGTGTCAGATTGAGAATTTACTCAAAGGACAGGATTCAGAATTTCTTTGCACTCAGCTATACCGGCAATATCAGGCTCAGAAGTTGGTTTTTCTTCCCAGGAACAAAGATTTTAAGTATATGGGGAGGGCCGTGTGGTGTGTGGATCTGGAACACAATGACAACCAAGTCCTCTTTAAAGAGAGATAATGGTGGAGAGTTTAAGATGGCCATATTATAGAACAGATGCATTGAACTTTCCACAATTTTTTTTAATTATTATTTCAAAAGTCTAAAAATGAGTATTTATCTGCTTTTAAGAATAGAGATTGGTTAAAAAAAAATCAAGGAATGAAAGGAGGACTTCAGAATCACAGTCATCAATGGAGCAGAAGTTCTCCATGAATATGGATCCATTCCTAGAACTGCTGCCCTGAACACCAGGAGGGCACCAGGTTGGCAAAGGCTGCTTACTTGGTGTAGGAAACTGAAACAGCTGTACATCACACGCTGCTTCCCTGTTTACCCTTCTCTGCTTCCTTCTTCTTTCTCCATTGTTTCCTGTCTGCCATATTTTAGACTCATACTCCATGCATCACACTGATGGTTCTATAGCAGGGGTGGGGACCTCAATCCTAGGGTCCAAATGTGGTCTTCCAAGGCCTTTCTATGTGGTCCTTTGGTTCCTCGTCAGGTTTTACCCTCAACGAGTGTTTTTGCTGGCTTGAATGTGTCCCTGAACTGTGACAATGCATCTCGCTTGTCTACAAGATGTATAGATGGGTGTGTGGATGGGGGCATGTCCCCATATGGAAACCTCTGGCTTTTGCATAGCTGGAATGTAACCTACTGTACAAATGCATCTGGCCCCACCCATCACAGGCATGCCCACATGGGAATGTGACCCTAGCACTTTAAAAGTTTCAAGGTAGGAGTTTCATGGTGCTAAAAAGGTCATTCCATCAGGACAGGCATTCCCGCTTGAACGTGCAGCAATTTCTCACCTCTGGGGGTTCTTCCCAACCCTCGAGAGCGGATTGGGAGGAGGCAGAAGTGGGGAAGGAGAGGGGGGAGTCCTGTTGCACTAGCAGGAGTTCTTGCAATGGCTTCCAGCAGTGCACCAGGTTATCTGAATCCAGCCCAGGTGACAAGAGAATAAGGAATACCTCCAATCTCTGTAACAGAGAGAGCAGCCACCGCTGCCCAGAACACATGTCCACATCCCAAGTACTGATTAAGGTTGCAGTCCTAACCCCACTTACTTGGGCAGCAGCAGGATCTGCTTCTGACTAGGCATGGTTAGAACTGCAGTCTAAATGACCCATTGTGCTTTTCTGTGGTTTAGGGAATGTCCTTCTTCTTACCTCTCCTTCCCTAGGCTTCTTGAGAGGAAACAATAGAAGCACAGATGACTCCTTTAAGAGCACAAGTGAAACTAATGATATATGATGGAAGGTTAGCAGGAAAAGAAGGAAAGGTGTGTGTGTGTGTGTGTGTGTGTGTGTGTGTGTAAGTGTGTAACAACAGAAAGAATGTCTCATATTTGTATAAGAGAACTACAGCTAACCACAAGCCAACGGTTGACTGGCAGACGGCAGTAAAACAACCTTAAACAGAAAGTCATGCTGAAAGCCACAATGCCATATGCAAGGATATGCCTTAAACACAGCTAGGTATAACAAAAGGTGGTGGTTGGGAAGCATTTCTGCTTTCTGTCCTGCAAAGTGAGGCTAATTGTCTGATGTGCCTCAACACTTTCTGTCAAAACTGCTAACTGTATGGCTTTTCCTCTGCTTTGCAGAGACAAATAACAAACACACACACAGAGACACACACGGGGTGGGGGAGAGACAGGATACAATGCACAAGCACAGCAACAGGCCAGAAAAGCTACTGAGAGACGGATGAGCTCTGTGAAGTTTTCCTTGGATTGGCCCAGGAATTTCCCCAGATTCCCAGGGTGGGAAAATTGAGAAAATAAATAATAATAATAATAATAATAATAATAATAATAATAATAATTCTGGAGTCGATCTGCACATTTTGGAAAACTGTTGGCGTGGGCAGCGAGTCATCTCAGCTCTGCTTTATCCACCTATCTGGCTACATCTGGTGCCAATTCTTAACAACGCATCGTAGAATATGAAAGATACAGCAACTTCCAAATCAGAAAGGGAAATGCTTAGCCTAAAGAACCTCAAAAGTCAACATAGCCAAACAGGAACACACATTGAACACCTAAAGGGGGGGAGGCAGATCTTTAACCACCATCATCACCATGCTGTTGAGCCAAATTGGGTGTTAATTGCCATAGGATTAACACTCTTTGCATCATAAATAACATAACCAGTCATCAGGAAATCGTAACACCTCATATAAGCAAGACTCCAGCACTGCTTAATGGCACAAACAGTGGGAGATACTAGGAAGAGAAACTCTTTAACATATTGTGCCAGTTTGAAAGGACTGAATCTTAAGAATAAGACATTAGGAAGGATGGTTTAATATTTAAATGCATGCACATTTTCTCTAGCTTTAACTTCTTTTCCAAGCTTATGCTTTATTCAGAAATGCTCAGTACCTATGAAACTTGGGATGAAAGACAGTTGCAGAAATTATCCAGCTACATCCAGATTATATTTAAATCCATTATCTTTCCATGTACCTTAAAGCTAGATTCCTGCCTCTCAGAGACTAGAACAATAAGGCTTGTGGTATTTAGACAAAAATTACCTCCTTTCTTTCGTCCAACCTGGACATGTGGGGTACGATCTACAAATAACTTAAGCAGAAATATTTGTACTTGTGACCTGTTTTGACTTGCTGACTTGCAGAGTTCACACAGGAGCTATTGAAAAAGGCTCCATGTGACCCATGGGGAGCCTATTATGACTGTAGCAGCTACCAGTTCCAATAGCTGCTACAGCCACTTTTGGAGAGCCCCCTTCCAACTTTCTCTCTGCATCACCCACCCACTAAATTACACAAGACATCCCACTGTGAAAAGGAACAAGGGTAGGGAGACAGAAAGAAAATACATTTTTGTATTTTGCTTCTACTTTTTATCTGTAAAATTTCCTTTCCTACTCCCCGCCCCCAATAATTTAAATACAACATGCTGTTGATTTCTAACCTTAAACGTCGACCCCTTTCCCCAGCTCCCAGTGCCCGAGGCTGATCTAACTAAGGAGATGCTAAGGATAACCAGTGCACATCCTATGTTCAGCTCTTTTGGAATGCACCCCTATTGCTTTCAATGAAATGCATGCTCAGATGTACCTGTGTTTTCTGAAGTCAAAACTATCCTTTCCGAACCATGCATCATCCTTTAAACTTCAGCGCAGTCTCACTTGAAGTTTAAAGGATCCACTGGGTGAGCTTGGAAAAGGTGTGCTCCCTCCAAGCCCAGTTCCCACCATCCCCAGCAGGCTGAAGGGCAGCAAACAAGAGGCTGGTTGCTTCCCTTAGGTCTAACTGCCAGCCCTAGGTGGCTGAGAAGTGGTGGACGAATGCTGAACTTTCCACTGGCAACATCCCAGAGGCAAATTGACATTTTATGGGTGCTATTTGCTGATTTTATTCTTATAATAGGGTGCATACCCCTTGAGATACATATGTGTGCATATGTGTATGTGGACTATACTGTAGATACATCAATAAATACACACGGCGGCAATGTGTATGCAAAGCCTTCAGCAACTTTTTCTCTTTCTCATAACATCAGGACAGATTTTTCCAACCTGGTGCCCTCTAGATATTTTGGGCTATACAACTCCATCGCATTGGCCATCAGCTATGCTGTTGGTTGGGCTCATACAGCTGGGAAGACTGCATTGGACCTCAGTGTCACCAAAGGAAATAAATGGGCAATAGATTCAAGACAGACAAAAGAGAGTGCTTTATGCAATTAACCTGTGGAACTCACTGCTGAAAGGTGCAGTGAGGGTCGCTAGCTTAGGTGGCTTTAAAGGAGGATAGCACAGATCAATGGCAGAAGATCTAGCCATCTATTTTCAGCAACAAAATCAGGATGTCACAATAGCTGACATGCGTTTCTGGGCTTCCTGGAGGCCTCTGAATGGCCCTGGTGGGCAGCAGAATGCTGGACTAGATAGAACTTTGGTCTGATCCAGCAGAACTCTTCTAATGTTGGACAAACACTGGCAAGACCTGGGTTCAAAACCCCCACTCTGTTGTGAAGCTCATTGGATGGCTTTCGGCCAGTCACTTTCACTCTCTGTGTGTCATCTATCTTATAGGGTCATTGTGACAATAAAAGGGGTGCACGCACCCTGAGTTCTTTAGAAGAAAAGCAGTATGAAGACAAATAATTGCATAACCACCACCAAGTTCTCCCTGCACTGTACTCTCTGGCTGAAGCCTGGAACTAGGCTGAACTAGGCCCATCAGCCCCCTTACAGCCATTGGCCAGACCAACTGGTCATGTGACCCACAGTTACCCACTCTCTATAAAAGCTTGGTCACTTTTCTGTCCTGTAAGTAGACCTGCTCTGGCTGAATATAGACTGCCTTCCCCTGCCTTTAACATCATCTCACCCTCAACTAACGTGAAGGCTGGGGCATCAAGGAGGAAGCCAGGAACCAAGGCGCACTCAGGAGCAGAGGGCAATCCAGAAGGCAGGAGCAGAGAACAAGGCAAGAAGCAGAAGCAAAGTGCAAGACCAGGAACAAAAGACACACCAGAAGTCCAGGAGACCTTGCCTCTCAGCCAAAATTTCCATGAGACAGGAAGTTCACCTACAGAACCTCCTGCACCTGGGAGAAACCAACGGCCAGCCTGGACTCAGTCGAACTGGGAGGTTGCCTGCTCTTGATAGGGTTACACTGCCACTGAAGGAGCAGGTTTTTAGTTTGGGGGTACTCCTGGATCCTTTGCTGTCGTTTGAGGTGGCCTCAGTGGCCTGGAGTGCCTTCCATCAGCTTCAGTTGGTGGCCCCGCTATGCCCTTATCTGGACAGGGATAGCCCAACTACTGTTGTCTATGCTCTGGTAACCTCAAGGTTAGATTACTGCAATGCGTTATATGTAGAGCTGCCTCTGAAGACGGTTCGGAAACTTCAGCCGGTACAGAATTCAGCAGCCAGGTAGCTCACCAGAGCAAGATGGTTTGAGCATATTACACCGATCCTGGTCCAACTGCACTGGCTACCAATTAGTTTCCTGGCCCAATTCAAAGTGCTGGTTTTGACCTATAAAGCCTTAAATGGCCCAGGACCACAATACCTCAAGGACCGCCTCTTCCCATATGAACCCACCAGGACTCTGAGATCACCTTCTGAGGCCCTTCTTCGTGCGCCTCCTCCTCGAGAGGTCAGGAGGGTGGCAACACGAGAACGGGCCTTCTCTGCAGTGGCTCCCCATCTATGGAATGCGCTCTCTCCAGGGAAGTTTGCCTGCCACCTTCACTATACACCTTTAGGCACAAGGCAAAAACATTCCTTTTTAACCAGGCCTTTGCCTGACCTGATCTACATCCTATACCCTTTTTTAAATGATGGCTCTTTTTAGGGGGTGTTATTGGGTTGCTGTTTCTATTTTGATTTTATGTATGTGATCCTTTGTGTGAAACACCCTGAGACCTTTGGGTATAGGGCAGTATAGAAATATAAATTAATAAATAAATAAAGGAAGGAAGGAAGGAAGGAAGGAAGGAAGGAAGGAAGGAAGGAAGATTCTTTACTGAGACTCTACAGTGGCACAACTCGCCACAGGGGCAGTGGTCAGCTGTTCCTAAAACTGGGTCTAAAAATGCGTGACACAGTCCCTAACAATGAAATAAGGAAGGCAAAGGGTGAGGAACCCTTTTCAGCCCAAGGGACGCATTTTCCCTGTAGGCAGTCTTCTGGGAAGTACATGTGAGTGGTGGTGCGGCCAGAGGCGATAGTGTGTCTTACCTTTCTCCAACAATCTATATTCCAGCCACACGAAAGCCAGAGGTTTCTACAAAGACACACTTCTCCATCCAAGCGAACAAGAGGCATTATCAGAGTTCAACAACTCACTCCAGCCAGGGGAAAAGCATGGGGCAAGGGGGCTATGGAGCAAAGCCAGTGAGGGGTGTGGCTTGGGGAGGGTCCCAAGGGCCTGCTAGAGGGGCCTTGAGGGTTAAATTCAGAATACAGAGTGGAGAGTTTCCCACCCCTGCCTTAGCCTCCTTCTATGGGACTTCATCAAGGAACAGGAAAATAAAGAGTGTGGCTACCCCCAGGTCTGTTGGTTCGTTTTTTTTAAATAAAATATTTTTTAAAAAAATATTTAATTGTTTAAAATCCTGCAATTAAATCACAGCAAAGACAGCCCAAGAAAATGAGGAAGGGGGGAGATGTTTGCTTAACTCCAGTTTTTAAAGTAACAGAGAAAAAGAGACAGAGAGCGCATGGAGACAAAAAAGAAAAAAAAGAAAAGAGTGTACGAATGTATAATCCCAATGGAATAAACTGACTCTTGCTAGACAAGCTGAAAGCTGATTAAAATATTTCTCATCCTTTGGGTATGCAACAGCTTTTGATGATGGAGAGTGTATTAATATTCAGGCGAGCCGCTTGTCAACACTTCAGACAGGTCCCAAGAAAGAATCTGAAATTGACCAGGTTTTCTCACAGTGCCAGAAATCTTTATGAGACACACAGCAGCACCCTTGCACCGGCAGAAGCAAAGATAAGCATTCGGGCTTGCCTTTTAGACCTTTCTCCACACACAGAGAGAGAGAGAGAGAGAGCGCTATTTATTTTAAAAGGTACCAAATAATGCTTTTCTCTTCCATTCTGACTTTGCATGCACCAAGGTTTAAGAGAGACATTTCAGCTGTGTTAAACGGGGAAAGAAGAAAGGCATTTTGATTTTGGCCGACATCAATGATGCTGTTATTGCCTATTCAGTTTAAGCCCAACTGCCCAAGCTGCTTCCAGACACATAGGCTCCAAAGTTAATATCGGAGAGAGAAATCTCTGAACAATAATTGCTGGAAGAAGCTGAGCTGAGATGGCAAGGGCTGGTCCCTCTTTCTGCTTAACTGCTTCCTTGGCTGCATCTTTGGAAGGAAGGCAAACAAGATGCCTACTGGCTGGGGCTTCAACAGGGAGGGCAAAATATCAGGATGCGCCAGATTCTCAGTTTCTACATGGCCAAAGAGACACAGGAAACACAAAGCACAGCAAAAATGCCTCTAATAATTATTCTGTGGCCAAATATTCATTACAGCTGTGGTCTTCCCATAGGCATCAGGCTGGCCACTGTGACAAGAGTGATTCTTAGTTAGTTAAATTTGTTTTGCTTTTATTAAACTCAATTATTGGAGTTCTCTTCCCACTCCTGTTAAGCTATGGGTTCACTCCACCCCTACTGCCCATACAACCAAAGCTGAAATTAATTTCTGAATGACAGGATCTTAAAAAAAAAAAAAAGTTAGGTAAGTTTCAGAGCACTAATAGTAAAAGTTGATTGTATTTTCACATTGCTACTAGCATTCAGACTTGAAAATGAAAGTAATGTCAAAGTTAATATTGGAAGAAGCGTCTCCCAGCTGTCCGAATTTTTCAAACTCTAACAAGGCTGCTCTGCAACCAGCCTCCTGTGTATTTCACCGGAGTTGTTCTCTTTCACAGTGCAAATATGTCTGTTTATATTTTCACTCTGAGTTTAATCTTATACTACTCTATATGTTTGGTAGTGGTGGTGGAGAGCTAAGTGGAGGAGGGGGAGTATATAGACAAACACACTGCATGGATCTCTAGACTTAGTCAACAATCATAAAGAGAAGACTCTCTCAAAATGCCTAACCTTGGATGAATCCATAAAGAAGTTGATGGGGCAGGTGAGAAGCAGAGGGTGGCTGAAGGAGAGCATCTGTAGATCAAGGATTCTTAAACTGTGTGCTGGAACATGCTATGAAAGCCAAATATCTATCGAAAAACCAAGCCACCATTTTGGATGTATCAATAGCTACAATGCCCATCACAGATGGAAGGTCCATGTAGAACAGTGTTTCTCAACCTGTGGGTCCCCAGATGTTGTTGGACTACAACTCCCATCATTCCTAGCCAGCATGACCAGTGGTCAGGGATGATGGGAGTTGTAGTCCAACAACATCTGGGGACCCACAGGTTGAGAACCGCTGATGTAGAACTTCCCACACACAGAACGGTTTTTAGGGGAAGGACCCTAGCTTAGTGATGGAGCATATGCAGAACGTCCTGAGGTGCAATTCCTGGCATCTCCAGGTAGGACTGGGAAACAGCCAAGTCTGACACACTAGGGAGATGCTGCTGCCAATCAGTAGGAAACACTGAGCTAGATGGACCAATGGTTTGACTCAATATAAGGCTGCTTATTATGTTCCTATGACTGTGGCATTATCCCTCGGGTGTGGGAGGAGTGAAGAGCTATAGCTGACAAGCACAGAGAAATCCCAGACGCATCATCAAAGACTTAAGGAAAGTTCCAACCCTTGAGTCCAAAATGAGCAAGCAAAAGTGGCCAACTGAGATGTCATGAGGCTACTTTAACATAACTTGCTTATAGTTGAAAGGATGATAATGCCTGCGCTGGAGCTCACCATGAAGACATACGCATATGCAACTTCCCCACTGTTAAAAAGAGTGAATTTTGAATTTTGCCTCCAATTTAGTGCTTTTTTTATTAAAAAAAAAGAATCAAAAACTTTTGGCTTGCATTTTGAGTAGCAACTGGGTAGCAACAAAAGAGAGAGAGAGAGAGAGAAAGAGAGAGAGAGAGAGAGAGAGAGAGAGAGAGAGTGTACAGTGGTACCTTGGGTTAAGAACTTAATTTGTTCCAGAAGTCCATTCTTAAGCTGAAACTGTTCTTAACCTGAAGCACCACTTTAGCTAATGGGGCCTCTTGCTGCTGCACGATTTCTGTTCTCATCCTGAAGCAAAGTTCTTAACCCGAGGTACTATTTCTGGGTTAGTGGAGTCTGTAACCTGAAGTGTCTGTAACCTGAAGCGTCTGTAACCCAAGGTACCACTGTATACACATTCTATAATTTGCCTTTTTTGCCACCACACCCACAAGTTTCCCAGTGGTGGCAATGCAGTTCTTCCCAGTGACCACTGGCTGGCAATTGCCCTTTCTATTTCTCACAATCCCTCCCCTATTCTCCAATGACATGTTGCTGCCACTGTTACAATGGGGTTTGGAACGCTGCGCTTGCAGAGAAACTTAACACAGCATTGCAGAGTAGTTGGAGGCGACTTTACTAAAGACGCAAGGCGGTGATACAGACTGCAAACAACAGTATTACAATTTTTTAAAAAACGCCAAGCACCTCAATACGAGCTGGTTAGCAGATATGGAAGGCTGGTCTGAATAATACAGGTTTCAGAAGACTGTTAAAAACAAGCAGCGGTGGCTCCTGCCAAAACACTATTGGCAAGGAGTTCCACAGGGCAGGATTGGTTGCAGCATGAAAGGTCTGCTCCCTGGTTATAGGCCAAAGTTACCTCAGGGTCATGGGGCCCCCCCATCAGAGGATCTTGGCGATCAAGAAACATGCATGTTATTGGGCGTTTACTATTCCTTGTGCAGAGATCAAACAGTGTTGCAGTTGTTGTTGTTGTTTCAGATGGGGGGTGCGGTGCTGATCAATTCCAGCTCAAGAAACAGGCAGCGCTGCACACAGATGTAGATCTCCGCACATCCACAGAAGGGTTAAAAAAGAAGGCAAGCAAGTGCTATCCACTGGTTTGCTCTGATGTTCCTGTAGATATTGTCACTGGATGTATCCTCGGTAGAATTCTATTCAACACCTCTGTCTTTAAGTACAAAGCTGTAGGCTGTAGCAGCTTTAGGAAACATAAGTATCCTTTTTTTTTTACTGCACAGTATCTGTGTGTGAAATTCTCTAAAGGGGTTTAAGTATTTACCCTGAACACTATCAGACAGTTTCTAAAAAATTTCCTTATCCTATTGCAAAAAGAAAAAAGAAGGAGGAAAAAAACCACTTCAAAGAGAATCATAAACACAGCCCTTTGTGCTTTGAGCACACATTTTGTTTTGGAAGCTTAGCTTTGAATTCGCTCAGAATTGTAAATATATCTATATGAGGGAGATGTGGAAGACAACTATTTTATTAAAAAGTAATAGTCATTCAGCAACTGGAGAGTGCTGAATTTTCTTCCACACTTATGGAGATTGACAACGCCGCAGCCTCAGCCATAAACATATTTATTAGGAAGTAAGCCCTGCTGAAATCAATTGGGCTTGTTCTTGCCGAAACGTATTTCAAATTGCGCTCCCAGGTAGAAGGGGGGGGGGGGATGTTGTGTCCTCAGTTTAACTTTTCAATTAAGGTTCTTAAAAAAAATATTACTGCCTCCCTCATATGCATAGAGTTTAGCTTTATGTTCAGTCATTTAATTCTACACTCCTCAGAATTTGAAATAAACAATTTATTAAGTTATCCCTGCCAAAAATGTGAACCTATAAGGAACTTGGACATTATAGATTAGGTTTACTATATAATTCTAATCACATCCATTTGACAATAAGTGACACTGCAGTCACCCATACTAACTTTAAGTATGTGTGGTGTTGGCGTACCGGGTCACTTTCTAACAGTACAATCCTAACCATATCTACTCAGAAGTAAGTCCTATTGAATTAACAGGCTTACTCCCAGCTAAGTGGGGTTAGGATTGCAGCCTAAACTGTTAGACAGGTGGAAACTGGCTACACCTTGTCCTCTCCAGCACGACGGCAAATGGAAGTTACAATAAGAACACTAAATTATAAAAAGCTGCAATTGTTATTGTTGATGTGGCTGTCAAGCCAATTTAACAACACCCAGCAATTACATGTTACTTAGGTGGCCTAAAGCTCTGCATACATGACTGTTAAAAAAAGCTGAGTAAATGAACTTTGCTTAATTAGTACGGATTTCTTTCACTAAAAGCTATTCATCAACAAGGATCAGGGAAAAGTTCACATTTCTAGTAAATTATTGCCCTACTGCTGTGGTTATTTTATAAAACAGAATTGGCTTTTGCAAAATAATAATAAAATTGATTGTTGTTATCATCATCATCTTGCTTTTTCAAAATTTGGAGATGTGTGCACTGGATCTCTAAGCTGCTTCTAGGCTTGCAAAGCTTTAACAAAGACTGTTTATTGTGACAAAAGTGCCTCCTAATCATGCAAAAGCTCTGATGTTTCTTAAATGTTAGCAACGACCACACAAAAAGAAAAATCTTGCATCCAGAAGAATTGGACTAAAGGTGAAGAACCACACTTATAACTGAGCAGCTGTCCTTAGCAGTAAAGAGTGGGATGTTCACTTCTAACTATGGACACTCATATTTATCGGTTCTTCCAAACACCAAGCTGGGAGGAATGGTACCTTTCAACACCCCTCAAAGGGCTCCTTAGACTGACTCTTGGTGTTGGTATGCAAACGGGAAAGTCAAAAATGCAGTTTTAAATGCTCTAGCTAGTATCAGGTTTTTTAATCACTTGAGAGCTTATACAAGGAGGTGGTTTTACAGTGACATGTCAGCCTTCCTTAGTCTAAACCATATCAAATTTGTTGCTCGTTAGCCAAGCAAACTATTTGCATACACAGACAATAAACTACATGGTGGTGGTGGTGGGGGACCCACATTAAACCAAGAGGGCCAGTTCAGTTCTGTCAAATATTTGCTGGGAGACAAAATTCCATGGGTTTCATTGATGGTGGTCAAATTTCTATCAGTGTCAGCAAGAATAAGGAGGCAATTAACCTCCTTATAGAGTTAGAAGGATTATTTCCAAGGGCTTACCTGAGGTTATTTGCTATTTTGCATATAACCAAGCTGCTGCTATACATTTTTGTACTGAATATTTTAGTTTAAGTAATGATGGTGATGAATTTATTTAGTCGCCTTGTGCCAAAGCCCCTGGGATGTACAATAAGAATAACCAGTATAGCAGTTGCTTTGGTAGCACATATACTAAAAACGCTCAGTATGCACAACAAACAACAAACGTGCAAACCAACCACCACAACCAGACATAACTATAAAGCTACAGAGTTCACATCCCTGCAGAAAACAAAATCTTTTCTTTTTGTAAAGATTTAGTATTTGCTCCCCCCCCCCCTCCAATATTTTAACCTCTTCTCTCTTTCTACATTAGTGTCTCTTTAGTCACTATTAACAGAGGTCAGGCTCAGGGATGAGTTCCCAACAGAAACAGACTCTCTTGAACACCCATACTCATCTCCCTAGAAATCACACTTTCTCACTTTGGGCTTAATTTTTTTATTCGTATAAAACACGCGAAGCTCAGGCCATTTCTACCCTTCCTCCTCACTGCCTCTGCCCCCACAGTTCATTTTGATGGGCCACCAAATACTCCCATGCGCTCTTAAATGCTTGTACCGCAAAGGGCAAGAAAGGATCCTCAAATGTGCTTATACTACCTGACCCTGAAGGATGAATTGCCGGATGCCCCCTACTGCCGCCCAAAGCACAGAGCCAGATCCACCAGTCTTGATGTGCCCAGAAATCAGCCTTTGAAGACCGACCTCCCCTCCCCTCCCTTCTTCAGAGGACCTAGGCTGTATACACACAATACATTTAAAGTAAATGGCTTACCCCAAAGAATCCTGGGAAGCCAGGGCCCTCCTCACAGAGCTAAAATACCCAGCACCCTTAACCAGAGTTCCCAGGATTCTTTGGGGGAAGTGATGTGTTTTAAGTGTATGGTGTATATGGGTCCATATGAAAGCTGGGTGCTCCAGGAGCAGTTAACCGAAGGGTTCAGCCTTGGTACTGGCAAATGCCATCTTATTTCCCCTCTGTCTTCCCTTGACTCACGGCAAAAGAGGCTTGCTCTTCTTCAACACAATGCATTATTTAATCCCACCCAGCCATAGTAACCAGCAAAGTCAAGCCGGCACCACAGGTTGCTCTCTCATAACCAGAGGCACATTCAGCCCTTCCCGCTCGCTGTTTCCTTCTCTCTTAAACTTCTTTACTTGCACCTCCCGCAACCCCTTCAAAAGAGAATATAGTACGATTTTTAAAAAATAACATAAACAGAAATGAGATGAACACTGCTGCAGCGAAACTGACAAGGCTTTCCCACACATTTGTCAGTTTCACTGGTGAGCAGAAAGGAAGGAAATAGCAACAAGCGAGCACGTAAAATGTGGGATGATGCACAACAACCAAGCATTCTTTCATGCCAGCTGGGACAAGAGCACTACATCAGGTCACTCCAGGAAGCTTTGTGGTAATATCACAATGGAAACTATAAAGCTGCAACCTATTCACTAAAACAGAGGAACAATTTCAGGTGGTGATTAATGCCTACTTTTTCCAAAGAGTTCAGAAGTGTGGGTGCTGATCAATTTTAGTTTATAAGATCAATTTTAGTTTATAAGATCAGTTTTAGTTTATAAGATCAATTTTAGTTTATAAGATCAATTTTAACTATTTTTTGAATGTTTCAAATTGTTGGGTTTAACTACATTTTAAATGAGAATTTGATTGTTTTATTCTTTTTGTGAACCAAACTGAGTGGGGTGTTGTTGTTTTTTACATCCAAGCAGTATATAAATTTCATTAAATAAATAAACTATAAACTGTATTTATTTATTACATTTATCTCTCATTCTTCCTCACAAATGAGTCTCAACATAGCATGAAGCCAAACTGCTATATTATTAGAGGAAGCTACATTGCTGTATTAATAGTTGAATAGGGGGCTAAGTTTGCATTTTCCTCTCCACTCAGCACAGTATTACATAGAAACCAAAACATTTATTTATATCCTGGGAGATTATTGTTTAGCCAAACCTTCGTATATCTTTCTAAACATCAGGAGCACAGTCCGCATACCAAATTTCTCCAGAAATGGTTGGGATTAATTGGAGCTTAGCCCTACCTAGCATAATGAAAAATTGTTGAGATTTTGATACTACAAGAAAACAGATCCGTTTTAATAATAATTCTTTACGCAGTGGAGTGAATGAAGGTCATCAAGGCCAACTGCATTCTAAATACACAACTCTATTGTTAAACGGACTGTCAAATGAAGGAGGGGAAGCTTCATACAATGCGACATGATTTGCATTTTAAAAAACACATGAAATGGAATGTTAAAAAAAAAAGAATCTGCAGAAATGTGTCATTCAACAGTAAATTATTTTTTAAAAAACAAGTTTACTCCACAATCAAAATACATTATTTGTGCATCATTTTATCTTGCATTAAGGAAGAAGGAAACGGTTGAGATTCTTCTTGGATTGTTTTTTCCTCTCTCATTCCCCCCCCCCTTTACATCTTTCCTCGTTCCCTCATCTTCAACGCAAACGTTAAAACATTTTTATAGGTAAAATAAATGTCAGTTTTGCGAGGTTTTGCATGAGACCAGACCCTGGGAGACAAATTGTCTGTGCGCTGAATCTCAGAACAGCTTCGGCAAGAGCTCCCTGGCATCACATGAGATTTCAGCCTTTCAGAACAGACTCTACCCAGAAAGCAAAGCTTCTACAAGCCCTTTCAAATGGTAACTCTGCCTTTGAATTCGCAGAGAACTTTATCTTGATGTTGAGCATGATAACGTGCTAATCTTGGGCAACTAAAATTAAATATATAGATATACACACAAATACGTGAATTGCTTTCATATAGTTAAACGGGTGGGTTGGGGGAAACAGAAAAGAAATAGAGGACACACAAACTTTAAACTGGTTTGCCTTTCAATGTTCATAAATTCATGCAGTAATAAGCAGGGGGAGGGGATGGAGAGAGAAGGGAAGGAGGGAGAGAATGTGGTTTTATCAGAATGTCATTCAAATGAAAGGTTTAACATTTACATCACAAGAGTGAGCTGTGAGGGGAAACTATCCTTAGGGGAAGAATGCCAAGAACAAACAGTAGAAGATACACATACACTAATACACACAGAGACAGTAATGTCACACACACACACACACACACACACACACACGAAGACATCCATGAGCTACAGACCCAGAGATGTAAACTTTTTGTAATATGTTTCTGTTAGAATACTCGGGAAATTATTCTTAACATGAATGAATTAACATTCCAAGATTTATTTATTTTTCAAAAATCTACAAAAGAAGCAATTCTCAAGAGTATCTCCCATTAGAAAAGATCAAAGGCATAAATATAAAAATGAACGACAAAAGTTGTTCACCTCAAACAAGAGAAGGAATTAATTCTGCTTTAATGGTTTTGTTTTTCCTGCTAGTCACAGATTTCGGAGAAAAGCAGAAATGCTTTGTATATACGGGAGGGGAGGACGCTAAAATATACATTCCTCCCCCCCCCCAAAAAAAGCTTGTTTTGTCTTTATAATTTAAACACATACATTATCTTTAGGTGAAACATCCAGAGGCTTTGTTTTTGTTGTTTTAAATTAGCTTAATTTTACAGAGACCAGATCTGTCGCAACACGCTGCACTTTTTAAAAATGTTAAATTGCTGTTGAATTTGTTAGCCCACAATTGATTTCCTGTATTATGGAATCTTAGAGATTATGGTTAACTTGAAGAAACAGGGGTAAATTTTGATACTTATACCGACATGTGGCTGCATTATTATTATTATTATTTCCCAAACGGACTTGTTGGAAGCCTACCTGAACACTAGCTCAACAGTGCCCCCTGCTGCCCAACAGCTAACGTTTTTAAGAGTTTGGGACACGGGATAGGTATGAAAGGAATACGACCAACTTGGGGAGGGGTGAGTTGAAAGAGAGTAAATCTGAATCCCAACCATAATAAGCACCCAAATTTACTTAGAGACCCAACGAAAACAACAGACATTACCTATTAACATTCTCTTCTGTCTCCCTCAATAGCTCAAATTAATTGTGATTAATGTGTTAGGAGTCATAAACATTAAAGCCATTCTTTTTAAGATTTAAATTAGAAGCAGCTTCTGTCTTGGCCTCCAAAAAAGCCTTGCAAGCTTGCTGATAAATATCGTCCCAAGTCCCGTTGAAAGGAGATACACTTGACAGCGCTGTGTTTCTAATTAGAGACACATGGAGACGTCACACCAATTGCAGACAACTCAGCCCTTGAGAATTCTCCGGGTTTGCAGGTTTTTTCCATGTCCTCAACACGCAGCGGAGATAAAGTAGCAACGGAACCATCTTGATTTCTGACTTGCTAAGCGACGCAGCTAACTAGGGGGAGAAGGCTATGACTGTAGCACCAACAAAGACAAAACAAAAACAAAAACCCCAAGGGTAGCCAAGAGTGAAAAGGGAAACCGCTTAGATCAGAGTTTTTCAAGCTCCAGGCAGCTGCAGGACTACCCACACCCTAATTTCAAATTTGGCAGACGTTCTTATTACACTCAAAAAATGAACTGAATGCAACAGTAAACTATGGATTAACATTATGAGGGTGAGCTCCCCCCCCCACACACATTGGCTTGTGTCCACACCCCGCTCCTTCTCCTCCAGCGTGGTCGTAAGGAGGAGAACAGAAGCTTCTGATCTGATATGTGGACTAAAGAACATGGGAAGCTTGGGGAGCAGGGAGCCTAGGCTCTCCAAATGTGCTAAAATACAGTTTAGATTTACATCTCAACCAGCTCAAAGAGTGCCAGTTACTTTGCAAATGGGTAAGAGTAAGAATTATTGACACACCCACACCCCGGGCATGCCTTCTGATGAAGGGAAGAGGCAAAGCCCTGAAGACTAAATCACACACAGAAGGCAGATCCCTGTGTGATATCACTGCATCAGCCCTGATTCAATCCCACATACAGATGTGGCAGAATGACCTAGCCACAGCAAAGGCCCTTCTGATGTTAGAAGTTTGCTTTGGGTTGCACAGTACCTACAGGACCGCCTCTCCTGGTATGCCCCGTGGAGGACCTTAAGGTCTATAAATAACAATACTTTGGAGGTCCCGAGCCTCAAGGGGGTTAGATTGGTTTCAACTAGGGCCAGGGCCTTTTCAGCACTGGCCCCGACATGGTGGAACGCTCTGTCACAAGAGACTAGGGCATCTTTGACATCTTTCCGCAGGGCCTGCAAGACGGAGCTGTTTGGCTTAGACTCACTCTGACCCCTTATATGGGATTTGGTATATAATTTTTTCCTTGGTGTTTTTGCTGGCCCATGTAGGACCAGCATGGATAGCTGGCTCAGGTGAATACCTGATGTTTCCTCCCTTTATGGTCTTGATTTATGGGCTACTACTAAAATGAGGCTGCATTTTAAGCTGTATTTTAAGCCGTATTTTAATTAACTGTTTGTTTGTTGTGGTTGTTGTTGTTGTTTCTGTTTCTTTTTCTATTATGTTTTATTGTAATTCATATTTGGTGTTAGCTGCCCTGAGCCCGGCCCTGGCCGGGGAGGGCGGGGTATAAATAAAAAGTTTTTGTTGTTGTTAAAGTTTAATAAATAAAATGAGCTCCCACTACTCCAACCAGTCCTCCACAAGAAGAACCCATAAGGTGATGTGGGGTCACATCTCAGCACCATGGATAGCTCTGAGTGCACAACTTTCTCTGGCAAAAGCTGGGGCCTGACTGGATCCTTGCGTGTCCCTCTGTCCACCTTTCCACTCCTAAGTTCCTGACCGAGATTTCAAGGAGCAGCCACTCTCCTCTTAAAGGCAAGAGCTTTTTCCTCCTGCTCTCTGGGGCTTCTCACCTGGTACCCTCCCTGCACCACTGGGTAGGTGGTGCCGATTGGGCGGGTTTAACCAAAAGGGCCAAGCAAGAGGCATGGAGAGCAGCCTCCACTGTGTGCAGGGTGGCACTGGGCTCAAAACAGACCCTTCATTATTCAGATCATCACGTTTTATGCTGCATGGGAGGAACTCGCAGCACAGTTTGAGAATTACTAAGGTTTCCTAAGACATGACTGTATTAAGCACTAACCATTAACAAAAATGGTTCTTTATAGGTATATTCAATGGTTGTATTAAAACTAAAAGAGGGGGAAGAAGAAGAAGAAGAAGAAGAAGGAGGAGGAGGAGGAGGAGGAGGAGGAGGAGGGGGAGACACAGAAATAGTACCATCAATATACATTTACAAAGTGCAAGGTTTCTGCCCCGATAGTTTTGCAATCTATAATCTGACACAGGGGAAACAAAGGAAAGGAGGTAAGAGGAGCAAGGCTGGTATCTTAACTGGAAAATCCTATGCACCTAGTCCACCAGCATTAGCTCCACTGTATCCAAACCATATCCAACTCAGGAGGTGAAGCAGGGAGGAAAGCAGAAAAAGTGTGGTGGGTAAAACTATATTTTCCCTTGCTCCCTCCCATTAGACTCAATGAGAGGGAATTACTTAAGCCTGCCACAGGTTTCCAATGCGGCTGTGGTTTAGGAATTAGCATTGGTCTGCTCTACCCCCATGCCACCTTGCTTCACTCAAATTTTCAAATATTTAAATAGGAAAAGTATGTGCATTATATCAGTGCCAGGTATTTTGGGTAAGTTACAACAGGAAATGGAGAACAGGGGGGTGGAGACAAAGGCTTCTGGGGAAAGTTGGGTTAAGACGACAGGGAAGAGGAGTGGAAAAGAGAACCCATACGTTGTTAAGTAGTTGCAACTCTTTCAACTGTGGACTGGCAACAAAAGGGCAAAACAGCATCCCCGAGGTGCAGGATTAGTCCAGGGCCAACTAGTTTCCCTTTCAAAATAAGCTTAATCAACTGAGGCCTAATTGTCTTAAAATGGAGCTGGGAGCTTTAAGGTGCCATCAACTCACCAACCGACAGCAATTGGGAAAATTGGGTGCAGAGTATGGTTAGGAGGCATGATGCCAAAAACTGGTACATACCATGAGCTCCAGCTTCCTCCAAAATTCATCCAGCCCAGCCATTGGTTTGTCCCACCAGTCAGTGCACTTCCTATAACGTTTACCCTGGAACCAAAATTGTCGGAGCCACTCAAACTCAACCTGCAACAAAGACAACATGGGGTTTTTTCCCCTTAAAATTTTCCCAAGTGGCCCTTTTCTGCCTATGCAGAAAAACAGAGGAGAATCAACTGTATAGGAGTAAACAAATGTTTACAAAAAGGCTAGCTTAGGTTCAGCACAGAGCAAGACATGCCTCTCTCTGCCTGCCACTTCCAGCTTTCACACACAACAACTCTGGTGACTGTTCTTCTACCTTCTATTATTATTATCCTTCGCGACTTAGTCTGTTTGGGTTTCAGAGACTGGAATACAGAAAAACTTGGTTGCAGGCTTGAAGGTTTTCCACAGGCATCTGGTCAGTCACTATGAGACTAGGTTGCTGGACTAGATGGGCCACAGGCATGATTCAGCAGGCTCTCCTTGTGTTCTTACAATCTGATTCAGTATAGCACCACTTTATGTTCTTGGAGTCAATCTGTACAATCAGACCTATGTGACATGTCTGTAGCTGCACTTTACTATGGCAGACTGCATGGAGGAAATCTCAGGGGTGGGTGTGTATAACACACACACAAACACACCCCAGAACAAGTATTATGCCAAGAAATAGGTTCCAGTGAGCTTTCTTTGTAGAAATTATTTAATACGGATTAATATTCACGTAAGATCACCCACCTGCAATCTGAAATAGTGCAGCCCATTGACAGCTTTATCACATGAACCATCCTATCTTATAGCTTGCATTGTAAGAACGTCAAAATGTTGCTACGGTACATCAGACCGAAAAGCTATCTACGTATATGCAGGGGTTCAACCCAGCAACAGTTTCATCAGACAAGTGTGCTGATCATGTAGTTCGGCTTGTCATCTCCTAGCCGGCTTTCATGCAGTCAGTGACGTGCTGCAAAAGTAACTAAATCTAAACCGTGTGCCCTTTAATGGAGTCTTCCCACCCTTTCCTTTGTACGCTCTCTTCCAGTGGACTCCACCAACATTTGATGGTGCCTTTCAAAATGACATGAAGGAAAGACAGAAAAAACCTTTCAGCATCTTGTGTTGCCACTACTGTAGTTAAGGAGCAACAATGCAACTTCAGAGAGCTCATTGGTTAATCTTCAAGCATAGTTCTTTTTTTCTCCTTTTTCTTTTGTGATACCCAGATCCCACTCTCTTTTCTTCCCTCTCTCTTCCTCTTTTTTAAAAAATTCAGTTCTGGTCAATTGGAACTGTGTATTTATCTTTGTTATGGTAGTTTGTGTTTTATACACAGGCTTGAATCCCCTTTCAATCTTCACCTGAGACCACAAAGAATTTTGTTCTGTTTACCCTGACTGAAGCTATGATGGGCCAAACAAAGAGAAACCTGTGGATGGAGCAACATTGAACCCCCTCCCCCCCAAAGTCCAATGATTAAGTTCTCACCTGATAATATTCTCTTCTTTGCTGCTGCTTCCTCCCCCCCTCCCCAAATCCTTCACTGCTTCCTCCTCCCCCAGGCTAAACAGATCAGATACAAAAGTCTGAAAGTGATTTTAGTTGACAGTCGCTAAACGCCCGTTTGATGTGTGTAACTGCTTTCAATAGAAGCTGTTTAAACAAAAAAGGCTATAGATAAAATAAAATAAAAATTAAAGACAACCCTGTTGGTAAAACATATTGGTAGGATTAGTGGACACCGGTTAACAGAGGTACACCTTAGATGTTTTGAAAGAAAGGTTACACAAATAGTTTAACTTCTCTTAGTATACAGGCTTAATAACACATGTCCTTCCCTAACAGGAGTTCAGCTAAAGTTGAGTCATCCTTCCAGCATAAGCCATATATATGGGTCTATAGTGGGACTATAAAGAGGGATACTAGATAGATGATAGATAGATAGATAGATAGATAGATAGATAGACAGACAGACAGACAGATCTGCAGTACCATTCTAGTAATTGGGCAAAGGACTCAATCAGCTGATCCCACCAGGCCCTATTAAGTTCTAGCTGCAAAGCTCTGAGCAACTTGTATTGCTAGAGAAGGTCTTGCCCCTGTACTGTTACAATTTGGAATGTCACCTCCTGACTGACTGTCCATGGCAGACCCATAAATGGGTGAATTGCCACAGGAAGAGTTGAAATGAAGGGCTTCCAATGTAGGGTGGAAGTGGGAAGAGGGAGAGAAGAGGACGAAACCACAGCAAAGTGAAGGCAGCTTGCAGGCCTTCCCTGCCAATGCTTGATGTAGAATATTCACATATTTGCACCCGGATTCTGAACAACGCTAAGTTGTTGGTTTTTTTTAAAAAAAAGTTTGTTTGTTTGTGCCAGTGTTGTTCTTTCAATGGGAAATCATTCATACCAAAGCCAAATCAGGCCACAGCAGTAAGCTGAATGGCACCACCCCAGAGTGCATTGTAAAAGCAGAACAACATAATGCTGCACACTTTTTTGTCTTGATCTCCCTCTGTTTGCAGCACTGATTTACCCCCGGCGTCACATCCAACTCTTCTCCGCTCACCCTTTAAGCTATTATTAAAGGCACACTTTGAGAGTTACAGTCGATAAGGCACGGGGAAAAGGCCAGCGGACGCTGGCTGACATTTGGTAAGCCGGATGGGGGGTCCTCCGTTAATTATTTAAAGGCACTTGGCTTATGAAATGCCACCTAGGCAGGTGATCTATATTTTCTCTTTTCAACGCCAGCTGGCCACCGACTGCGCTGCCATTTCGGTGTAATGCGCGAAACGCACACGTTAACCTTACCTTCGCTGCGTACATCGACACTCTTCTAAGCGGTGACCTAACAGTCTGCCAACACAACACCTTTGCAGTGGGTGTTAAGCTCAGGTAAGCCATAGGGACATAGGAAGCTGCCTTATACTGACTCAGACCATTGAGTCAATCTAGCTCAGTATGCTTTACACTGACTGGCAGTGACTCTCCAGTGTTTTCCAAGACAGGGCTTTCTCCCAGTCCTACCTGGAGATGCCAGGGATGGAACCAGAGACCTTCTGTATGCAAAGCAATATGCTCTGCCACTGAGCCACGGACCTCGCCCTAACAAACAGCCTTCACCTAGAAGCAATGCAAACTCCCTTTATTGTAAGGAATGTCCAATGCACTCTACAGCACTGACACTTGGTGCTGTTGGGAGAGGGAAAGGGGAGAGGGGGAGAGAGGGAGAGAGAGAGATGACCATCACCATGATACTAGGAACTGAGTTCTACTCCCTAGCCAGCAAGCCCAGCTACCCTGAATCCAGCATTTTGGAATCACATTGTTCCAAACCCTAAAGGGCGCAGGGTTGTATCCAATGTTAGTTCTACTCAGCGTAGAACCACCAAAATGAATTGGCACGACTAACGTAGGTCCATGGATTCCAATGGGCAGAACTTAACTGGACACAACCTATCTTTTGCAAAATGCTTACACCCATTGAGCAGGGGTAACTGATGACTGCCCGGGCTGGTTTGGGATCATGGGAGCTGGCATTCTGGAGGCCACCATGTTGACTACCAACTTCATGGGCAATATTGTGGGAGGTAAATGGAGGGAAGGAGCTGCATGCAGAAAAGATATAATTGTAATTTACAGTAGTGAGATAGGAGTTCTGCTCGAATACTTTACCATGGTGCTTTTGCATTCCTGCAGACCTGCCCAACTGCTTGCAAACTTATTTTATTTTCCCTGTTTAATGCTATTTACTCATGAGTGATACCCACCCCCCCATCTCTGTGCACCATTCTAGACACATCCCAGGAGCTGAATAAATCTCAAGCACTGGCCAGATCAACAGCTCAGCATTCATTCAGCAGTGCCAGATCGTATATTTCAGGGTAAATTACTAGTAACCAAACAATCACCTGATTGCTTGAAGGGGTAATTTGATTCGTTCTGTAACAACTGTGTGTGCTGTTGCCTTTTTTATTATTGTAAAGATGGCTGTACCTCAGTAGAGTTGCCCCAAGTAGTTACTCCAATAAGCTTATCACACTCTTTGCCGACCTACGTAACACTAGCCAAGTGTTTCAGGCACAGTTTGTTAATTTTAAAACAGGAGACGAGACACATTTGTTAATCTGTGATGTTTTTATGATGCTCTCAATCTAGTGGTTCTGTGCCCTGTGCAGTCCAGTCAAGCTCCAATTAGAGTGCATTATTGGGTTCAAGTCAAAGGCCTGACAAGTATCAGGATCACAAGTGGAGCCAGATGAAATCCACAGATGAACGGGGACAATCTTTCAGGCTGTCAAGGGAAAAGATATGGAGTGGGGTCATTGCCATTCTGGACACAGCAATATAAAACTGAGAAGGGTAGGAATCGGGGTTTTTTTGGGGGGGGGTCCAATTTCTACTGCTTAGAGGGCTCTCATGGTTCAGAGAACCTTCCCCCCTTCACACACAGACTGCCACTGCCTTGCAACCTGGCAGCAATAAGCCAGAATCTTGCAGAGAAAAGTATTTAAGCGGCAAGCCCACCGTGGAAGAGTACCCGCTGCAGTTTATGGACATTTTTCACCATCTCCACATAGATCAGGACTAGGGAACCTATAGCTCCCCAAATATTGTAGGAATCGAAGTCCTATTCTGAGCCAGCAAGGCCAATGGCCAGGGGTGATTGGAATTGTACTCCAACATCTGATGGAGGGGGACAAGTTCCTCACTCCTGACATAGATCAAACTTAGGGGAAACCTGTTCTGCTTTGAACCAGAAAGTACAAATTTGACAGCGCTGATTGGCTGCCCTTTGTGGCACTCACAAAGCTGATTTCCCTCTTCTATGGAGCCCAGCTGTCTATTGCACTTCTTGGCTGACCTTTGCATCAGCCACTAAGCCCTCTCCCCTCCTTCTCAGAGCAGTTTTTGCACCATAACCCCCCCCCCAAGAGTGTCTGGTCATAAGAGCATAAGAAGAGCCTGCTGGATCAGGTAATGGTCCATTTAGTCCAGCATCCTGCTTTCCCAGTGGCCAACCAAATGCCTGTTGGAAGCCATCAAGCAATACTCCTATTGCAATTTCCTTTGTTCTCGCCAGCAAAGAATTCCTGCACTGAAGAAAGTTCTGGGGGACTGCTGAGCTATCTCTAGGACTTCATATGTAAAGCTGAGATTTTCTTCCAACATATGCCTCACAGATTAAGAACATACCAGTTGTATTAGGCCATGAACCTACCAAGCATTACTCTATAATTAGTATACAAAAGGCATGTGGTCCTTTTTCTTTTTTCTTTTTCTTTCTTTCCCTCCTCCTCCTTTTTTTTTGTTAAGGGAGAATCAAAGACCTGCATTAGCACCGCAGATGTCTAGGCTTCCCGTTTACAGTGGGATTCGACAAAGAAATGTGTCTCCGCAGCAATGTAAACCACAGATAAGTTGCCCACATGTGTGGCAGAGAGGAGAGACTTGTCGGGAGGAAGAGAGGGAGGGGGGAGCCTGCTGTTGTGTGGAATTAACCCACTTTCTGACTGAAAAGCTAATCTTGGGGAAAGGGGCTGGGAGGGTAGGATCAAAAGCTCATGAACGGGCAGTTCCAAACTCTCTTGCTTTATCATGGCATGTAGAAATTGAGATCTACTGTTGGGGTGAGGATAGGGTAAAGGAGTTTGGAGTGTAGAGAAGTACTACTGTCTGCCAGCCGGTGTCTGAGAGGACCAGGAGTTGAGTATGGAGGGCAAAGCTGAAGGGGCCAGAGCCAAAGGGAGTTATGGGAACAGCTCAGAGCCTTAGAAGAGCCCAATGGCCAGGCTAGTTGGGAGATGCCAATACACTGCCTGGAAATGCTTACCGCCAGGAATATGCTCCAAGCTACAACTCTGGCATCTCACCACAATACCCGAAGTTTCCACTTCTAGTCCTGTAACCTACCAGTCAGCACCTGCATGTTCTGGCTTACTGGGTGGTAGGCAGTCTCCATCAGGCAATTCCAGGAAAGCATCAAAATCAGGATGCTTGGTGTGTATTCCTGGTGTGCCACAACATGTGGCTGATAAGCTGCCTCCAGGTTGGTGGCTCAACTTTGTGTGTGGGTCCAACATAAAGGGATTCATCAGGGGTGGGGAGAAAATAGATTCTGCTATTCTAGTAAACACTGGCCAAGTACTTGCTGGTTGTTGGGATTCTTGCAAAGAACACTGGAGTGGGCAGAACTTGGTCAGGTCCATCAGCGCATCTCTTCTCTTTGTAAACAAGAGAGAATACTCAGGATTTCAAAACACAGCTCAGGTTATGTCATAACTGCCAAGAGATCCTGAATATGCATTCTTGCTTGCAAATAGTAAGGATTGTGTCATACTGAATCGGTCAGTTACGCCCACTAACTTCAATGGTTCTACTCTGAGTAGGACTAGTATAGTATATTACCCTAATACAGCAATTTCAGTTTTCAAAAAGTAGATTGCACAAGTCATAATATATTTGAACCTTATTCTCATTACAAATTAAACTGAAATCCCCTTGTACACACCATGGGTTCCATATTCAATGTTAGTCCTATGCAGAGTAGACCCATTGCAAATAATGGACAAGACTATCTTAGGTCTATTACTTCCAAAAGGCATTCAAGCTTAGCTGGATACAAACCAATGGAATCCACCCAAGTCAAGTGTTATGCACCAAAACATGTGAAGCTATCTTATTGAGAGTCTTCTAAACCAGTGGTGCAAAACCTGTGGCCCTGAAGCCATTGTTGGACACCAGCACAAAACAGCTCCAGCAAGCATGGTCAATGGTCCAAGATGATGGAATCTGAAGTTTGATAATATCTGGAGGGTCACAGGTATCTGGCCCTTTCTCAAGACCACATAGTAAGCTTCCTTATACCTGTTCAGGCCACTTTTCCATTTAACCCAGTGTTGTCTACTCTGAACTGGTAGTAGCTTTCTAAGGGTTCAGACCAAGGTCTTTCCTCCCACCTGATACCTGATCCTTTTAACCGGAAACACCAGGACTGAACTGGGAACTTCTGCAAGCAAAGCAAGTGTTCTACCTATATGAAATGCAAATCCCATACTCCCTGTGCAGCTTTTCTTTCAATGTAAACCTTCTTCTCACCTCATTATGGGTTTCTTCCACTCGCTTTATGTCATTGACATCCAGAGATTTCAAAGTTGGACAGCTCAAATGAGTATCGGTGCACAAGTTCTGAAGTGCTGCATTGCACTGGTCCAAAATATAAGGCAGGGTCCCTTGAGAGCACTGTTAGAATTCATAAATGCAGAAAGAAATTTTAGCCCCAAATGGAGTCAAACAAGCAAAAAAGAGATTCCAAAACCAACTCCAGTCATTTAAGAGACTGGCACTATATTAAACTATAGGTATGCACCATTAGCATCAGTAGCTGCATTGCTGTTGCTATTATTACTACTACTATTTTGTAAGTCACTTGTTACCCAAAGGCATCCAAATGACTTACAAGATATTTAAAACATAAATATAAATACTTTATACCATAAAGATATCAAAACAACTGTACAGTTGCAGGAAGCTTTGACAGCACACTAGTATCAAAACAACATTAGCTTAGTCTGTCAGAAAGCCCTTGAAAAAACAATGGTCTTTGCCTAGTGTCAAAAAGCTGTCAACAAAGGCGCCACGTGGATATCGCTGGGGAAAGCATTGCACAGTTCAGGAGCCACAAATGAAAAGGCCCTACTCTCTTGTCTTCACACTCCAAGCCTCAGCTGTGAGAGAGGACCTGGAGAGGGGCTAAAGGTCCTGGTAGTAATAGTACTAGCACTGGTAGTACCTGATAATAATAATAATAAAAATAATAATAATAATAATAATAATGTTTAAGAAGTCCTCAATGGCTCTATGGCTCACTAACATCAGAATATGAGCTAAATAAAATGAGTATAATGTGATGCATTTAGCACTGGGATCTACCACTTCAGGCTCTTGTTGAGGTTTCTAACATACCCCCTGCAGACACAAAGCTGTCAGGGTAGACCTTCCTTACTGGCATGCAGGTTTTGTTCATATTCCCCACCCCACCCCCACACTGCATTTTGATCCCCTGCCTGCACTAGGTAACAGTATAGCCCAGCAACAACAAAAATGCTGCAACTGAAATTCAAGGTAAATAATCCATGCTGCTAGCCCAGTTCTAAGAACTGTTGCAACAACAAAGAAAAGCTTAAGATCAAAAACACGTAGCAACATCGTTGGCAGCTTGAAACATGAGAGAGAACCAATGTTGCCACAACACTGTGCTGGCATCGGAGACAGATATGCTTGCACAGGTAATTACGGGTAGAGAGTTGGATTGCCTCAGTGTTTATGACTGAAAGTGGGCAGCTTCTTTAACAATGATCTAAAAACCCCTCTCTCTCTATTTCTCTCTCTCTCGCTTTTGTTTTTTTAAAAAAATGTTTTCATTTATTTTCTCCAAGGAGCTCAAGGTGGCGCATGTAGTTTCCCACCCTCTCATTTAATCCCCACAACCACCCTGTGAGGTGGGTTAGGCTGAGAGGTTAGGCAAGGTTGCCCAGTGATCAGGGGTTTGAACCCTGGTCTACCAGATCCTAGTCCAACACTTTAACCACTACACCACTCAGACTGATATATGCAAAGTACTTTGAAGCCTCCTTACGATCACGAACCTAACAACATAAGAAGGGCCTGCTGGATCAGGCGAATGGCCAGCCAGATGGCTGTGGGAAACTAGCGAGCAGAACATGAGCACAAGAGCACTCTCCCCTTATGCAGTCTCCAGCAACTGATATTCAGAAGCATCACTGCTTCCAATTGCAGAGGCAGGGCATCATCCTGATAGCTAAGGACTCGCCTGCAAGGAAGCTCTTAACTCATTCTGCCAAGTGTGATTAGAAACACCTTTTAGGCAAGACCTTTCTCTAAAAACCTGGAAAAGGGCTGCAGGTCTCCAACCTGTTGCCCTCCAGATATTCTGGACTACAATTTCAATCATTCTTCACCATAGGCCATGGTGGCTGGGGGAATGATGGAAGTTGGAAGACCCAAACACCTGGGAAGGGGGATTGGGAAACCCAGTTTGGGAAGGCTAGGGTAGGTAATACTGAGCTCATTAAAAATAAAACTAGCTTTATCTCTCACTCTGTCTCTCTGTCTCAAAATAGGGCCCTATCTGAACTATATATTTAAAGTAGTATTATACCACTTTACTCCTGCCAACCTAACAGTTCGAAAGCACATCAAAGTGCAAGTAGATAAATAGATACCGCTCCGGCGGGAAGGTAAACGGCATTTCCGTGCCCTGCTCTGGTTTGCCAGAAGCAGCTTAGTCATGCTGGCCACATGACCCAGAAGCTGTACACCGGCTCCCTCGGCCAATAAAGCGAGATGAGCGCTGCAACCTCAGAGTCGGTCACGACTGGACCTAATAGTCAGGGGTCCCTTTACTTTACCTATACAGTGCTACCTCAGGTTAAGAACTTAATTCGTTCTGGAGGTCTGTTCTTAACCTGAAACTGTTCTTAACCTGCAGCACCACTTTAGCTAATGAGGCCTCCTGCTGCCGCCGGAGCACAATTTCTGTTCTCATCCCGAAGCAAAGTTCTTAACCCAAGGTACTATTTCTGGGTTAGCAGAGTCTGTAACCTGAAGCGTATGTAACCCGAGGTACCACCGTACCACTTTAAGCAATCATCGCTCCCCCCACAGAATCCTGGGAACTGTAGTTTGTTAAGGGTGCTGAGAGCTGTTAGGAGACTCCCTATTCCCCTCACCAAGCTACCATTCCTAGCGGATGAACAATAAATCTCTATTCCCAGGGACTTCTAGGACTCTGTACAGTGCAAAGTAGGGCCTAAGCCTATACGCCAGGGTTGGCTCAAACACTACGATGAGCTTCTTGGAGTAGCAGTGGGGCTACAAATGGGGCCAGGGCAGTCTCACAAGATTGTGAGGGAGGGTTGCTGTCTTCACGCACTGCCTGTGGTCTGGAGGCATCTGGGTGGCCATTGTGGGGGAAACAGGATGCTAGGTTAGCTCGAACTTCATTCTGATCCAGCAGGGTTCTTCCCACGTTCTTTAATTAATATGCAAACTGGGCTGGGGACCTCAGGTACAAACATGCCTACGGAACCCAAGACTTTGAGGCGGTAGGGGGCTCCTTGCTTAATTCAGGGCCCAGAGAGCACCACCCGTATGCGGGAAACAAGCAGATGAAAAAAGCCACACTGCAGATGAAGAGAATACACATGTATGCATTGGAACATCATCTGCCCCCATTCACAGGAAAACTCTATTCTGGACTGAAAGAACAAACAAAACATGAAATAGACTTTTCTCTGTGGGGAGGGGGGGGTGTTCTCACACAATGATGCGTCTACATCAGGATCTTTTTCAGTTAAATATTTATAAGTGCAGCTAAATCCCCAAGAACAGCCCTGAGAAAGGACCCCTTGGTGCTATGATTCTTTGTATTGAAAATTTCCATACTATATAATGTGAGGTTACAGAGGTTTATGAAAACAAAGCAGGGGCTTCTAAAGAGGAAGCTTCTTCTCCTTTTCTTTGTGTGTGTGTGGAAGTAAATGTGCATTTTAATATCAGAATAACAGAGTGTGGGGAGCAGGGTCAGGGAGTTCATTCTTTACTGCAAAGGACAAATAACAAGCCTTTTAAGTGATGTTTAGAACCCTAGACTAATATGGGTATATTACTATGATAATAATACATAATACCATTACACTAATTTGTGTATATTAGATTGCTTATTTTAAGAGTCTTAGCTTGCACGGTTTCTGTAATTATGTTTTATGATGGCAGTACACAAGTCTGTGGGCTGAGTTCAACAAAATAAATGTGAGAGTGGAATGACTTCTGCTTGCGTGACCAGACTTTCGCCCCGCTTGCCCCACACTTTCCCTGAATTTGCTCTGGAGGGTTGGGGGTGGGGAACCACCAGAATGGATTTAAGGGGCATGTAGGGGAGATAATAATAATAATAATAATAATAATAATTATTATTATTATTATTATTATTATTTATACCCCGCCGACCTGGCTGGGTTTCCCCAGCCACTCTGGGCGGCTTCCAACAGATCACTAAAATACAATAACCTATTAAACATTAAAAGCTTCCCTAAACAGGGCCACCTTCAGATGTCTTCTAAAAGTTTGGCAGTTATTTTTCTCTTTGACATCTGGTGGGAGGGCGTTCCACAGGACGGGTGCCACTACCGAAAAGGCCCTCTCCCTGGTTCCCTGTAACTTGGCTTCTCGTAGCGAGGGAACCGCCAGAAGGCCCTCGGCGCTGGAGCTCAGAGATGAAAGGGGGAAGTCTCATTGCAGAAGTCATTCTGCTCGCTCAGAGCATTTCTTTGAATACAACCCTGTATCCTACTTTTTCTGTACTGCTTCATCAGGGTGGGCAGAATAGGTCCCACCACAGTCTCAATGTGCTAATAGCCCTGCACAGGTAAAAGGATGTTCATGCAGGTTTCACTGACAATCAACCAACCAACCAACCAGAGTTAACAACAAGAGTATTCATCTGAAGAACAATCATAAGTTGTAGATTTTTCTCTGTTTTGCTTTATGCTGGTTTTAATGTATGTGTGATTTATTTATTGTTTTAAGTCACTTTTCAGTTATTTGTTATTTTTTAAAAAGCAACTACTAAGTTTAGTAGATATGTAATGAGAATGAAAACAAATTCCCAGTAAACTCAGAGATGCATGGTTAGAACTAGTAGCCACTTCCACCCATTAGCACCCAGCTAATCCCTCTTACTCCCCACCCCTCTTCCCTCTCCCAATTGGCAAAATTCCCACCCCCTACCCAACTGCTCCCTTGAAATCCCCTTTCCCACTTATCATAACAAGGCAATCTCATCCCCCTTTCTCGTCAAACACAAACCTCAAGCATGGTTCATTGTGGAAGACACCGCTTTCTCGCTGCTATTTTTGTTGGAACATAAATGGCCATTGGGGTCCTACAAGACTTCAGAATAGAATGAAATGGTTTTTAAAAAACCACTCCACCTGCACCACATCATAGCACCAATCCCGAATGCCCCCCTTGGCCTACAATTGTGACTTAAAGGTTTGTTTTTTTAAAAAAAAAATGCATGTAATGCAAGCTACCAATTTAAAGTAGAATGTAGTTGGGCCCTCAGAGAAGAGCATCCGAGATCAGAGGAGGAAACCATTATTGTTCCAGGAAAAAACAAACCCCCAAATTCTCTGTTACTCACCTCTGCCACCCTATGAGTAGAACTGAATCTGGGCGGCAAGCCAGCCAGGACACAATGCTGGTGGGTCATGTTGAGATCATCTGTGAACGGAAAATAAGAGTTATAGTCAACTATGGAGATGGGTACACGATATAGCTGCAGCAGAGGAAAGCAAGGTAATGTAGAAGCAATGCAGATGTTGCTGGACTACAACTCCCATCATCCCTGACCACTGACTGTGCTATCTGGGGCTGACTGGAGTTGGAGTCCAAAAGATTTGGAGGCCACCAGCTTGGCTGTGTGCCCATCTTGAGGGTCTAGAGATGCATATCTCCCCTTCGCTCACTGAACATGTTCCCCACGTGCTTTTATGATATCTAAATCAAGCCTTCGTGTTCAGAGGTAGTGTAACTCTCTGAGTACCAGTTATCCTCTAAGTTGGACAAGGATGAGAGGGCTACTGCCTTCATGCCCTGCAGCTTCTCAAAGACATCTGGACATCTACTGATGACACATGATGCTGATCTAGAAGGAGCCTTGCTCTCATTCAGCATAACTTCCTCTTGTTTGGTTTTAGTGCAGGGAGAAAGCAAACAGCCACTGTAAAGAGTAGACCCATTTAAAGCAGCATCACACCACCTTAAACAGACATGGCTTCCCAAAGAATCCTGGGAACTGCAGCTTGTTAAGGGTGCAGAGAGTTGTTAAAGGACCTGCTATTCCCCTCACAATTCTCTGAGCTACAATTCTCTGAGTGGTTCAACAGTCAGTCCCAAGGAACTCGGGAAGTTGTAGCTCTGTAAAAGGAATAGGGAAGTCTCCTAACACCTTGCAGCACTCTTAAGCTACAGTTCCCGGGATTTTTGTGTGGGAAGCTAAGAGTTTACAGTGGTATAATACTGTTTTAAGTGTATTGTGAAGATGGGGCCTATGGCTCAGTCCTAATAAAGAATCATTTTGTAACCATCGGAAAAAGTATGCATAATGCGTTTTTTTTGGGGGGGGGGGAGAGGTGGGGCTGGAGAACCTTACATAATTAATTAGCAGACAACTGAACAAGATGTAGCAGATTTACCAAACTCATATGATCAAAGTTTAGCAACAACAAATAACTTTCAGGAGTTCATGGCCTTAGCAAATAGAGATACACAAAGTATGTAGATCAAATGCAGGGGTCACGTTTCAGAGGCAAATTATGAATGAGGCTCACGGTGCATATGGAAGGGTTTTGCTTTTTCATTTTTTCCATTTAATGCTGCAAATCTCCAACCACAGCCCATTCAGCCAAGTCTATGCTCCCAACTTCTAGTTAATGAAAATAATTTTTTTGATGCTCCTTGAAATATATAATTTGCTCGGTCCCCTTCCCCCATGAACTCCTCTCTCCCTCCCCCCGCCAGAAAAAGAGGCCACTGAATACATCCTCATGCCGTGTTTAAACCCCATAACCTTCAAGCAACATTTGATCTATAGGAAACAGCTGTGGAGAAGCAAGTCTTCCCTCTTTGAACAAGCCCGAAGTATATTTTGCTCCAGTGTGTTTTGAAGTCACGGTAGGCAAAAATTAGTGACAATTGTAAATCTGCTTGAAAAATCCGGTCATGTCTACCTCTTAAAGATTAGGGGTGGGGGAGACTGCAAAGACCATGACAACCTCAGTTAAGCATGCTGTGGGGCACAGCAGATGGGGCCGCCCCAGTTGCCTGCCACGTGCTATGGATTTACTGCATGCCCTCCCCCATAACGTTTTGCATCAGACACCCCTTTGATGGAGTACTGGAGGCGGCAAAGTTCAGCCCAAACTCCCTCTACAAGTGTGTGTGTGTATTGAGCTAAACTGTTTCTCTTTCACATAGGACATGAAGATCAGATTTCACTTATCGTAAAAAGCTTCTGTCTGGGAAAGGAGAACACCGTTTCCAGATAACCCATCAAAGTCTATTTTTGATATTAAGAGGAAAAGGTGATGATCAATTTTCGACGCAAACTGCACAGTTCAAGGTGTGGCTTAATATTCACCTGAAAAGAGAGGTGGCGGGGGGAATGGAGACAAGAGCTTAAGAAGCAGGTGTTGAACTAACCTTTAAAATTTCAACTTTAACACCTTCCCCCTCAAAGCACAACAAAGAGTCTTATTATATTCTCCAGCACCAGAGCTGAGAAAGACCTCAGGAATTCTTTTGGAGGGGGAGAAAAAGAGAGCAATAAAATACTAAAAATGCACTCACTCTTTCCAGTTCTTTGAAAGAAGTGGGGGTTTCTGGTTGCACATTTAGCTTGTCTTAATACATCATTTATGGCATCTACGATGCAGAAATATTTGAGGAAATAATACTGCTTCCAGAATTAGCAGAGGCTCTAGCAGTGAAGTGGGCACATCCTGAGTTCATGAATTAGGCCAATTAGTGCAATTTCTGTTGCTGAGGGGTGATGTGGAAACATGCCTTTTGCCTTCCAGTTTTGTTTATGTGGGGAGTACGCTGTGGAAGATAGACTCCATTACCTATTTAAAAACTCTGCTTCTTGGGAGGGAACACTTGCTGGAGGTTTCACCATCAGTTTGCCATGTCACAGTCTCCTTGGTCAGATTTTCAAATAATGATTTGTTTACCGGTAAATATCAAAATATCACTGTCAGCACAGGGGCTGCCCTCCCACTAGCTATAGCCAAAGATTTCTGGGTGCTTTGTGTGAAGATTGGATGGGTGCAGGGATCATTCACGTATTTTCCAAGTTTCATTAATGATAATATTTCTTTTATGTCATACACTTATTTTTCGTGGAACCAGACTGTTCACAGTCCACAGTGTAAATATACCAAAAGTTTATTTACGCTGTGGACTATGGTCATTACACAGAACACAGGGAAGCTGCCTTATGCAGAGTCAGATTATTGGTTCATCTAGCTCAGTATTGTCTTCACTGACACGCAGCAACTCTCCAGCATTTCAAACAGGGATTCTTTCCTGGCCCAACCTGGAGATGCCAAGGACTGAACCTCAGGTGTTTGGCATGCAAAGCAGCACTGACCGTTTCCAAATACAAGAAGAAGAGAAACCTTATTTAATTCTCAGCAGCAGCAGCAGCAGCAGCAGCAGCAGCAATGTTAGCTGCCCCTTCATTAATTGCGTTTTTAACCTGCCTTTCTCTCAAAGAAGCTCAGGGCACCCGATACATTTCCCTCTCTTCTAGCTTTGCAACAATCCTATGAGGTGGAATCCTATGAGGTGGAGGAAGCTTAAAGACGTGACTGGTTCAGAGTATTATGTTTACCAGCTCCATCTGGTATGCAGGCTGAGACCCTATCTGCCCGCGGACTGCCTCGCCAGAGTGGTGCATGCTCTGGTTATCTCCCGCAATGCGCTCTACGTGGGGCTACCTTTGAAGGTGGCCCGGAAACTACAACTAATCCAGAACGCGGCAGCCAGACTGGTGACTGGGAGCGGCCGCCGAGACCATATAACACCAGTCTTGAAAGACCTACATTGGCTCCCAGTACGTTTCCAAGCACAATTCAAAGTGTTGGTGCTGACCTTTAAAGCCCTAAATGGCCTCAGTCCAGTTTATCTGAAGGAGCGTCTCCACCCCCATCATTCTACCCGGACACTGAGGTCCAGCACCGAGGGCCTTCTGGCGGTTCCCTCACTGTGAGAAGCCAAGTTACAGGGAACCAGGCAGAGGGCCTTCTCGGTAGTGGCGCCCTCCCTGTGGAACACCCTCCCACCAGATGTCAAAGAGAACAACAACTACCAGACTTTAAGAAGACATCTGAAGGCAGCCCTGTTTAGGGAAGCTTTTAATGTTTGATGTTTTACAGTATGTTAATAATTTTTTGGAAGCTGCCCAGTGTGGCTGGGGAAGCCCAACCAGATGGGCGGGGTATAAATAATTTATTATTATTATTATTATTATTATTATTATTATTATTATGGCTAAGTGGGGATTTGAAGCTGGGTCTCAGCAGCTGTAGTCCGACACTCTAACTGCTATACCACACTGTGTGTGTTTTTGGCCCTCCAGATGCTGCTGGATTACAAACCCCATAATCTCTGACCATTGGCCATGGTGGCTGGGGATAATGTCCAAGAATATCTGGAGGACCACAGGTTCTCCATCACTGCTGTGAGGGGTAGTAGGTTGTCTATTCACCCAAAGAATCCTATGGGAGAAAAGCATTTATTTGTTTACTTCCAGTGTAGATACAGAAACCATAAAGTACAATGTACAACGATAACATTGCTGAATCATAAAAAACAGATTCAAACTCAAGAACTTAAAACTCCTAATTAAATAACAGGCTTTAGCCCCACACCAGGATGCCCCGAAAGCCCAGTTGAGTAAGTGCCTCTTAAATTGACAACTCCACTGTGAGGATGACTGACACACCATCGGTGAAAAGGCGTTCCCCAAATGGGGCACTACCACAGAGAAGTCCCTATCCTGGATTACCGCACAACAAGTAACACCAATCAGTGTGGCAGCAAGAAGGGTTGAGCTGCTATGAAGCTTTCAAGGGGCAGGTCAGCAGATTAAAGCTAAAGAGGTTGAATTCCAGAACACAGCTGAGCACTCTCCAGCTCAACTGTATTCTGGATCTCAGCCTCTGTACTTTTACAAAATTGTTTTCATGAGCCAAAGGTAAATGTGTCCTTCAGCCTTACAGTAGGTTAACTTGGGTATACCAGATTGTAAGCTAGGAGAACAGAGAAGCTCAAGGCCCATATAGGTAGACTGAGCATTCATATATTTTAGGTTTTTTCTAGCAACAATATAGTAGCTACTTTCAGAAGCTTTTGTTTTTTTTAAGGTAGAGCAACGTTGAACCCCCCCCAAAAAAAACCTTTGTCAAATATTACAAAAAAGATTGCAAGTGATTTACAAATACAGAAAGGAACTTGTAACCCCCACCCTATAAATATCCAAACCAGTTGGTCCCTATAAAGTACTGGTCAGAATAAGTGATTTATACACTTGAACTGGAAGAATTTAATATGTCTCCATATAAACATGATCAGGATGTTGTTACGGTGTTAAAATAAAATAATATTTTTTAAGCTGTTCTTTATATTGCATTTCCAACACGGCATGAGATGTAGTATATAAAGTTAAGTATGTATCAGGGGAAATGAGCCAAGCTCACACCGACCCAAGGTTTGGTTTGGTTTGATGTGACTGGAGAGAATTTAAGAAGCACAGAATTCCACTACATGCATGCGTCTATTCTTGCCAGTACAATCAACATTGAGGCAGGAGAGCGAATTAAGTTAGGTGTGGGGAATCTGTGGAACTCCAGATGTTGCCAGACTACAACTCCCATCATCCCTGAGCGCCAGAAATGCTGGCTGGTGCTGATGGGAGTTGGAGTTCAACATCCAGAGAAACACAGGTCTCCCATCCTGATTTAAGGGGTTACTCTGTTCAGCAATCACACAAGGGGGAGAGCAGAGCCATACTTCCTGGCCCTGGCCCCACTTCCTCACTGATTCCATCTGTGCACTGAAGTGCAAGAGCCACACCACACTGACTCTCATGCATTTACATACAAGCATTGTTTGTACATAACTCCCCCCCCCATGTAATTCAACAAGTGTCCTCCTGCATCTTGCACATTAAAATATTTTTCAACAACAACAACACTCTTTTGATATTGTTTCTTTTGGTCAAGCAAATAATAATAATAATAATAATAATAATGGACTGTGTATATTTTCTTCTTCCCAATCTCTAGATGTGAAGGCTTACAGTCTACCCCTTCACCTCCCATAGTAGTGCTTTTCCTCTTGTTTTTCCCCCTCCTGCACATGTTTTCCTTTCCTCTTGTTTTTTTAAACTGACTATTGCTCTCCTTAGGGGACGCGGGTGGCGCTGTGGGTAAAACCTCAGGGCCTAGGACTTGCCGATCACATGGTCGGCGGTTCGAATCCCCGCGGTGGGATGAGCTCCCGTCGTTCGGTCCCAGCGCCTGCCAACCTAGCAGTTCGAAAGCACCCCCAGGTGCAAGTAGATAAATAGGTACCGGCATTCCGTGTGCTGCGCTGGTTCGCCAGATGCAGCTTGTCACGCTGGCCACGTGACCCGGAAGTGTCTGCGGACAGCGCTGGCTCTCGGCCTATAGAGTGAGATGAGCACACAACCCTAGAGTCTGGCAAGACTGGCCCGTACGGGCAGGGGTACCTTTACCTTTACTATTGCTCTCCTTATTTTCCTGCCCCTACCAAGGAGGGGTGAGAAAGTGGAAAAGAAATAGAAATTGGTACCATGTTTGCTTTTAGATACTACCTAGCATAAAGTAGCAGTCTCCCGGGTAAAGGGGTACAGCCAACCCCGGGTTCTTTATGTCCCAAGCAACTTTCAAGCCAACATGCCAGACAGCTGGGTCTCTGCCACTTGGAGTCTTCTCCTCGAGAATATCAGCGGCAGGTTCTGAAAAGGGAAAGCAAAGCAAATAATTTAACAGACCTGGAAACAATCTCCTTTTTCATTAGGGAAGATAATCTCTGTTCCCCATCAACATGGTCAATCATGAGAGATCGGAATGGCAAGAAGGTGAAGAACGATTTGACTTCTAAGCTTCTAACAGTCTTTCACAATGCAATATTCCATGGGCTGCTTTGGTGCCTGCTGTAATGGTGCATCATCGAAAAACAAAGGAAAGTGGTTTTCCTTCAAAATTATTGCTTTTAGCTGCATGCATTTTAAATAGATAAATCAATATGGTTAGTCGACAAAAAAATTCTGAAACAAAACAACAACTATCTTTGTTGCTATCATTGGATTGGAAAGGGACTTAGCAAATGATCTCTGCAAAGCCATGTGGGGAAGAGTCCTAGCTCAGTGGTAGAGCACATGCTTTGCATACAGAAAATCCCAAATACAATCTCCAGGTAGGACCAGAAAAAGTTTCCAGTGTGACATCCTGGAGAGCCACTAGTCAGTCTATGTAGACAATGCTGGACTAGACTCAGTATAAGGCAACTTTTTATGTTCTACAAGACATCAAGAAAAATCAACAGCCTTGCCACAAACCCTATAAAACATCAAAATTGGATAAATGTGTCAATTTGTTTGTGCATACAAACAGGTGTCAAGTGCAAGTTTTTCTGCAAGTTTTTATCCTGATCAATTTTCAATTTCCACCCTCCCCCCCCAAAAAAAAAACTTTAGGGTGGGAGAACAGATTTATAACTTTCATTATTTCACACACCAACCTGTGGACCAACACTGACCTCCTGGCTTCTCAATATTCAAGCCATCCATCACGTGAGGCTGCAGCAATGTTTATTTAGACTAGGGCTTTACTAGTCAGTCATAAAATATGAAAATGATTTCCCAGCTGATTTGGTACCAAAACACACTCATCTTTCCCCACCCCCCTTCTTTTAAGTATGCATGTGGGCCTAATTCCCATAGTTGTTCCTTCCTTCCGGGGACTCTTGATTGTGACATCAATAAAATAAGCAATGGTGGCAAACAGCTTAAAAAGCAACTCTGCCAGAATCAATAATAACTTGTTTTCAAGGGCCTTCAATATTTTCTACCTCTTTTTGGGAAGAACTCTTAACAATATTAGAACAGGGGACACTTTCTGAAAACGGCAGGTAAGAGCTTTCAATGCAATCTGATCCAGATAGTGGAAGAAAGAGGTAATTTTTTGAGGGTTAATTTTGTCTGTTAGGTTGCTTTCCCCTCATTTGTGCTGTTCACAATATGGCCTCAATAAAATATGGAACTACAATCAGAGACAGCAATTTCAATCAATGCTTCCTGGGGTGCCCTCATAAATCCAGCACCTTTGGAATGCACTCGTTAAAGCATCTCTCTCTCTCTCTCTCTCCTCTGCAGTTTGATCATTTTCTCCCCTTTTATTGCTTAAGCGTAGAGTTCAAATATAGCTCTTGCACTGCCATTGCCGTTCCTCTCAACTAACGTGACTTATAATTATCACCACCAATTGAAACGGATTACTCCCACTGTGCTATTTTGGAAACAATAGAAGAGCAAGCTGCTACTTGTTTTCAAAACGTCAGTTGCTCCAAAGTGACATAAACTTTGGCTGCAGCCGGGTAGCAGAGATGATGGTGTGCATGCAAAAGTTCCTATGTTCCTATGTTCCATTGCCAGTATCTCCAGATTGGGCTAGGTACTGGATTTGCTTATCTGTGTGTCGCCTTGCTCCCAGTAATGGAACGCAAGACGGTTTACATGGAGTTTCCAGGAAATTCCCCATTCCAGCACTGAGACTACATGTACGCCCCTCCAGTAGTGTGCATTCATGATGGTTTGTGCTCAGGATGCTATCGGAGGAGTTACATGCAAACTCCACTTTCAGTACTGTTGGTGTCTGCCAAAATTTTGTGGACAAACTGATTTGTTTCCAGTTGGTGCATGTCCCATTACATTCTGCCGAAATCCTATAACTTTTCACACTACAAATGGACAATGGTAATGGTGTTTCTCCCGCTTCTGTTGCACTGAAGTGAAAGAATGCCCCCTATCAACAGCAAAAATGCAGTAATATTGGAGAACGACTTATAAAGTGGAATGATGGATGGGTGGTCCAGTATAAATCCACCACTACGACTGTGTCAATGACATGCTGCAGAACACACCTGCAAAAAGTTTCTAGACCCCCTGACTTTCTAGCTTATCATAGTGTATCAACCATTTGACTTTGCTCCTCCCCTGCAGCAAGTGGGATAAACAAACCAGGGATCTAGTTTCTTACACCCTAAGAAGCCATGAGCAGCAAGGCAACAACAAACCATAGCTTCAGGTTGGCTAGTAATCATGGCTTGTTAGGCCATAGAGCAGGCTTCCTCAACCTCGGCCCTCCAGATGTTTTGAGACTTCCCATTATCCCTGACCACTGGTCCTGCTAGCTAGGGATCATGGGAGTTGTAGGCCAAAAACATCTGGAGGGCCGAGTTTGAGGAAGCCTGCTATAGAGGATATGTTTTACATGCTGAAGGTCCCTGGTTGAAAGCTGGGAAAGACTGAAAGAGCTGCGGTGCACACGGACCAATGGTCTGACTCAGGCAGCTTCCTATGTTCCTCAGTGGCAATGAAGCACAGTCCCCGGTTCATTATACCAAGCATTCCTAACTTGTTCACCCCGCTCCCATCGGGGAGGAGCAAAGTAAGAGTGACTGGAGAGTATGCTTGACTAGTGCTCGTGATGCTATTGGGGAGGTCACAAGCAATCTCGCTTTCAATACTGTGCGCATGCAAGTTTTGGAGTGGTGACACTACTTCATCTCCAACCTATGCATATCCTGAATATCACAAATCTTCTGGCGTCTTTTTTGTTGCACTACAGGCCCGCCAAACAGCAAGTATGTGATAGTAGACAATAAAAGATAAGTCTGAAGGAGTTCTCCATTGCCCCTGTGCTCTCTTCCAGAATTGTCAACAACGGTTTCTTTTCCAACATGTTTTCTGTAGTTGAGGAAGATGCCCCTAGAACTGGGCAGTCTTGGAAGTTAGTGGCCTTGCTTGCAAGGATTACCTCCGTTTTGTTTTCGTTTTTTTCCTCCCAGAGGGTGACGTCTTTAAACTCATTAGTATTGCTAGGAAAATCTCCAAACACAGTTCCTTGCAGGCTGTACAAATTACTGCTAACTGACCTTGCATCTATTAAGCAGCAAATAGAAGGGATTACTGGTCAATTATCAATCCACGGGAACATTCCAATTGGTTTATAAAGTCATTAGCAACGAAGAAGCTGTCAGCTCTCGCCCAATCACAGCTGCAGTGGAAATGAAGTAGCAGTTGCTCTGCTTAGCCAAGATATATATTTTTTTAATTTAATAAATATAATAATAATAATAATAAAGTACTCTGTGTTGGGGTGGAGGGACAACACAAATTGTACATTATGAAAGTCAGAAGTAATAAGCCTTTCATGATCGGTCACCATTGCAGTCAATCACTGGTTTGTTAGCCTGTTAAACATTAACTTGTCAACTAACAGATCCAGTTGTTTATTACTCTAAGATTTACACACTCAGGCAAGGCTTAAGAGGCAGCAGGCCAAGAACAATACTGGTGAAAGAATCCACAGAAAGGAAAACTCTTTCTCCGCAATAGAACAGCCTACCCATGTTACAGAGAATAGAAAGAATTGAAAACACACACACGCACTACGAGAATGTTATAGCAATTATTCATATATGTTAGTCTATATCCACTTTCAAGAGTCACTGATAACTAAATTAGGGGATAAGTTCCAGGATCTAATATATGCTCACACACCAAAGCCCATCATCAAGCCTACATCCCCAGAGTGGCTGGAGAAACCCAGCCAGATGGGCAGGATACAAATTATTTATTTATTTATTCTTATTCTGGTTACAGAATAAGAATAAGAATAAATATGGTTACAAATACATGTACATCACCTTGAGCTCATGGAGGAAAAAGGAGAGATACAAATGCAAAAGATCAATTGATCAATCAATTGATTGATTGATTGATCGATCAGATAGAATAGATACACAGACACCCTGGGCAATCAGACCAAGGTATCCCCACACAGATCCTAGGAGTAGAAATAACTATTATATGGGACAAGGCTGCAAGAGACAGAATTTCACTAATTGATTCAACACCAAATCTCTGCCTTCACATTCTGGGTCACCGTACACAGCAACATAACCATATAGAGTCAACGCTCTCTGAAAATAGAACTATTGCCCCCTACAGAATAATGGTGGAAAAATCTGTTTGAGAACAACAGGCTTGGACTGTCAAGACTAGCGGTGACGGGTAAATATTAAATTCACGGCTCTCCATCCCAGTTCTCAAAAGATTTACAACTTTAAAAGCTATTAGCTTAAGTAGACTAGTGAATTCCACCTGTCATGAGTGTACATGAAATAGGAGGCAGCCTCCAACTGCTAAGACTCAAGTTATAAGGAACTACATAGATCAATGTCAACAAGTTTAATTGTATACCTAAATGCAAACAGGAAGTCGAAGCAGCTGTTGGGAGAAATCTGGTGTGACGCGTTTTCAGCAGCAAGCATCCCCAGTGTTAAGGATCAAGGTGCTCCACTCAAAGGTAAACTGGCAGAGACCTTGCTCTGGGAATCTTTCATTGCAACAGGTCTATAGTACACATATTGTGACAGCATTCCTTCATTGTATGAAGGACTCAGTCATCCACCCAAGAAACTCTTGAGATCAGGTATTATATAGTAAGCTGTGTGCATTTGGCTCTTTGCATTCCAGAACTGCCTCCAACAGCAGTCATTTCATCTGGCTGCATTAGAGAGGTGAGACTGCAAGGCCCCCTTCTTTGGCCTGACTGGGATCAATTGCCATTTAACTCTTCCCTTCACTGGCAATCATTCCAACTGGCTGCCTCAAAGAGGTGAGACAGTGAGGCTCGCTCCATCAACTTGGCTGGGGCCAACTGTCATTTAACCACTCATCTCCCAGGACTCATTTGGCAGATGCGATAACTTCAATTTGTTTCTCTTCTTCCTTCCTCCCAGGCAACTTCCCCCTTTTGCACTGTTTATTAAATTGTAACCTAAAATCCAAAACTATGAACTGCACTGAGCTCATTGGCAGAAATCTAGCAATCTGTGAGGCATATAGACTGGAACAATGGAAGAGAGAGAGAGAAAGCACAAATGTATTAACTTCCATACTTCTACAATTAGCTCTGTGGCAAAGGCTTCTTGAAAATATTACAAAGAAAGAAAGAAAGAAAGAAAGAAAGAAAGAAAGAAAGAAAGAAAGAAAGAAAGATGCATATAGAGGATGCCTCTTCTGACCACTGACACAATTGCCATAATGGTCCCACAGAAAGATACAAGGATCATTATGACATTCTATTCAATAGGGCTAATCGCCTCTGCTTAATCAACCTATTAGCAAGTAGCAACAGTTTTGAAAAGTTTCCTTGGATTTTCAAAATGAATGGGTTACCGCCACGATCTGCCAAGCAGAGAAACACAAGGTAGCTATTGATCAAACTGTTCAGAGTAAATTGGGAAACAAAGGCACTTTTGTAAAGGTAATGCTATCATATAACACTACACCAAGCACATATTCTGCCAGGTTCGCTCCCCTGCTAGGGAGATCTTGAGCTTCTGGCGCTCCCAATAAGGGCCAGACAAACTGGAGAGATATCAGTATTTCTCAGGAAGCTCTCAGCACCTTGAAAAACAGAGTCCCGATTTAGCTGAAGTCACCCTTTTAAAGGTCTGAGTGTAGAAATACTTCAGCAGAGCAGAGTCTCCAGTTACAGACTTCATAAAGGATCACAATTTACATAGGCATTGAAGTTCCAGCTTCTGCAATCATTAGGACAATATATGAACCCATTCACTTCTGAAGTAGTCTTTTTTAGAAATGTAATTTCATATGCTCTCTGCTTTCTCTTCCATGTTAACTGAGAGACCGAGCCTCTGCCCACACTCCTTTTCACCTTTCATATCAGTTTTCCCCTCATTATCTCAGTACTGATCTTGGGGTGAGGTCCATACCACATCAGCTTTGTGCAATATTCCCAGGGAAGTCACTCACAAGAGCTTCTCTCTAGGACCCCTGCCGCTGAAGAACCTCACACAAGTGGGAACTATAAAAAGTGTGAGAGGCAAGAGGGGTGAGAATGCCTGTAGTGAAGGAGGAACCTGAGAAACATAGAGAGCTACCTGCCTCCATGGAAGTTGTCCATCCCTAGCAGAGATGGAGAAATCTGTGGTCCTCCAGATGCTGTTGAGTTCCAGCTTCCATCAGCCCCATCCAGCATGGACAATGGTCAGGGATGATGGGAACTGGAGTCCAACAACATCTGGTCACAGATACCCCAATCCTGACATATAGAATATTGTCTCTTTTGACGAGGCTCTACAGCAGGGGTTGTTAACCTGGTCCCTACCGCCCACTAGTGGACATTTCAAGATTCTAGGTGGGCCAAAGAGGGTTCTACGGCACAAGCTTAATCCTCTTTCCATTGAGCGTTGGTGGGCGGTAAGGAAATTTTCCCATCAAGAAAGATGCATTAGCGGGTGGTAGGTATAAAAAGGTTGACTACCCTTGCTCTACAGTGTCTCAAGGAGAGGCCTTTGTCATCACCTGATGGTACCTGGTCTGAAGCTGAAATCTTCAGCATGCAAAGCATGTGTTCGGCCACTGAGCTATGGTCCTTCCCAGGTGCAAGGAATCATTGTGCAATCCCAGTACCAACAGAGACACCTAAAATGTTTGCTTCAGCTGTTAAAGGGATGCTCCCTCTTCAGTAACTACTACATTCTTTGGCCAATCCATTCCAAGTGCTTATGAAGTGCATAGCCATAACCAACCCTTCGACAGTAATCTGTGATGAAATCCTAAATGTTGTGAGAACTTACGTTCCTTCATGCAGCTCAGTCTAATAAATGGAAGTAACAAATATGTCATTCCTAGTAGAAAGGGTGGTTGATGTTTCAGAAATGGTTACAAATTCAACAAAATTGCTATGGAGTGGGTTATTACCTGAAGTCATGGAAAGAGTGCTTCTAAAATTGCATGTAGAAGCAAGCAGAGCCATTGGCTCAATTCAGACATTGCACCAAACCATGGTTTATGCTAACCAAAGTTAACAACCCACCATCATGGTTTATGATCCCATACATTCAAAAGACAAATAGTGGTTTAAAGCTTCTTGTCTGCTTTTGTTTTCCATTTCCTCATCCATATGTTCACTTCAGTCTGCACAGTGCAACAGTCTCTTGAGCCAGAGGAATGGCCATTGTTTATTTGTTTGTGAATCTAGACACAATGCAAGCCACAGCTAGCACAAACTAGCTTCAAAATGTGGTATGCTATCGTGGCTTGGCAGCCTGTTGCAAACCATGGTTTAGTGAGCTTACATGGGTAAAAGCAAATCATAGGTTTGGTGTAACATCTGAACATAGCAATTAATAGTTAAGGTGCCCCTCAGGCAGAGGTTTCCAGTCCTTGCACTGCACCAACCTTGCTACCACCTTGCCCCCCCCTTCCGCCTCCTGGTAAGCAGCAGCAACACAGGCAATGGGAAGTCAGGTGAGCCCCACCAGCTGCTACTGTTCAGGCTAGAGACCTTCTGCTTTAATGCCTTCTACTCCTAGTAAAGGCAGCGCTGTGCTAAGAAGCATGCTAAATGCACCCTTTTCACCCCTTGTGGAGGGTGACTGTGTGAAGTAGGGAGTCCACTGTAATCATGTAGGCTCCCTGCACATTTCAGAATCCTGACTGTCCAGAGTTTGTATGAATCCATAGCAGTGAAGCTTTGTTTTTGTTTTTTTAAGCAGTGTTGTGTAAGTCACATAAAAAGCCTTTAAAAAAAACCCAGAACCAATATTCCACATTACTTTCCCCATCAACAGGGATGCTACATTGGAAGGTGAAGCATCTGACAGGACCATAACAGTTTAGCACGCCTGGGCAAGAATCTGTGCAATGTTGTGAAAACATGTAAAAATCTCCTTCCAAAGTCAGAGCAGCATATTATTTACAAAGAAAGGAAAGTAGGGAAAACGATACAGAGCTGAACCATGAATTCATATATGAAAAATTGCCCCAATAAAAGAGAGAGAGAGATGTCAAATCACAGCAATAATAATAATAATAATAATAATAATAATAATAATAATAATACAGCCTTGGAAATAGGTATCTGTGGGAACCTGGAGAGCAGAGATTTGAAAGGTTTTGCTTTCTTGGCTCCTGATCAGCAGGTTAATTATAGCAACTTTTCAATCCATTTAAAGTGCTCCTGATAAGGGAAGCTGCAGCAAACATAGCTGAGCTCACTTGCCTCTCATTCTCCCCCCACCCCTCCGATATCCAGAAAGATTGAGAGGGTTAAATAAGTGCTTACATGGGAAAGCGGGGGAGGAGGCGCATACGGTTTTTGGGTGCCTCTTCTGTGCACCGACCGCTTAGCCTTAGGGGTTTTAAAACCGCACTTAAGAACGAGACCCGGTTTTTGTATTTGCTTTACCCACCTTCACAGCTATAACTGTAGACAGCCACTGTTGACCCTTCAACTAGATTTTCATCGTGGTGCCAACTCACAGCCATTTTCCCCATTCCAAAATAAGGCTCTTGTTTCAAGAACGGCATTTGTTGTGGATCCATATAATTTAATAAAGACAAGTTGTAAGATGTTCTCTCTTTCAGATGGCTATGGTCATTCTCTGGGACATGAGAAGGGCTTTGATCTTGCAGAATGGACCCCATCTCTGTAATGGAAGTAGCATAATCCTGATGCCTATCGATGACAGGAGAATCTTCCATTCCTTTTGTTTCGGCCAAATTCTGCTCTTGCAAAGCCTGGATGGATTCTCTATGCAAGTAGCAATTAAGTTTGATTAATGCCTTGCAAGCCTTGGATATTTCAGGATGGGAATAATTTATTTCATAACCTTCCACAGGCCAGGGGACCGTAAATAACCTTGTGTTCAAATATTTGTAGGTACATCCTGGGTTTCCAATTAATATACGAGATACCGGGGTAACAAAATCTTTCCCTTTGATCCTTACAAGATCTTGGAAAAAACAACCATGCTTTTGCAAAGTCAAAAAAGCTTCCTGAACTTCTTCATGGACCTCTTTGGGAATCTTCTCTGCAGTTCTGAGGACAAGTTTTGAATATTTTGTCTTCCACTAAAAAGTAAAGAAAAATCATGGATATATTATAAATATAAAACAGTTGCATACTTGAGGTGTTAGTTATGGCTTATCAACCAAATAAATAGAGAGACTTCTTTGGAGCAAGAGGATCAAGGCCTCAAGAGAAAACCCACACCGACTGAAGATTTAGAGGAGCCATCAGTAGTCCAAAGGCAGCCTGAAGAGTCCCATCTCACCAATGCTTTTGACTCCATTCTAAGCCCTGCCTTGATCCCTGATTCTCCTTCATTGCCACACACACCACTGACCTCAAAAGTGTAGGCAGCAGTAGATCTGATGAACAGCTTAAGTCACCAAAATGTCCACCTGGATAATCGACACTCAAGGGTCTACTCAGGAAAAGGGTGACGACCCAACTGCAATCAGTCACCCAGTAGCTGGCAATAGGTGGGAAACCATTTCAGACCAAGGGCCAAGTGCCCTTCTGGGGGACACATATGAGTGGTAAGCAGGGCCAATGGGTGCTTGTACCATAGCCCAGTTTTGTACACACCTATCTCTATCCTCCATCCAAGCACAGAAGAGATATTATCAGATCAAGTACACACTCCAGCCAAGCAAAAACTCAAGGAGGGTGTGAAGTAAAAGCAGTGAGGGGTACGGATGAAGAGGATGTGTAGCCTTGAAAGAGTCCCAAGGGCCAAACAGAGAATTCTAAGGGTCACATTTGGCCCCTGGGCCAGGGGCTCCCCACTCTATTATTTTCCTACTTGCCTCTGGACTCTGCTAGTTTTTGAGCTCATTAAATCTCCAGCTCATTCACATCTTCCTGGCAAGGCTCCCAATCTGACTCCAGCTCCACACTAGGTGCGAGTCATGGGTTGGTATACCACCTTAATCCATCAGTCCTCTTATTATGTTGTTACAGACTCACATTAAACACATCTTCGTTTTTCAAAAAAAATTAAAATCAAAACAGTTTATAACAAACATACAAATATACAATAAAAATCATGCCAAAAATTAAAATCAGAGACCATCAACTAGCTATCACAGACTGACATTTTCTTAACTACATGCATAAGCTTGGCAGCCTAGAAAAGTTTTCAGCGGAAATTTAAAGATTAAAACCAAAGGTGCCTACTGCATCTCTACCAGCAGAGCATAGGACTGGGCTGGTTTCTTACTACAGTCACAAATGAGCCTCGTCAACTCTGGGTACAGCCAACGAGACTTCTGTAGATGACTGCAGTGACTGAGGTGGGATACAAGCATTTAGGCAGCGCCTACGGTATCTTTAGTTGTTCAGCTCTTTGTAAATTAATACAAGTACTTTGAACCTGGCTTGGTAGTAGATGGATATTTAACAATGGTGTCACATGTTGTCAGTCATGTGCGCCATCTGCAACTTGGCTGCCACATTCTGACCAGCTGGAGCCCTACATAGAGTGCATTGCAGCTATTCAGCCTTGAGGTTACCCACCCATGGACTACAGTGGTCCCTGCCCAAGAACGGCCATAGCTGAAGAACCAGGTGGTGAAAGGCACTCCTAGTCACAGAGGACACTTGTATCCAGGAGTACCCCCCCATCTACACATCTACTCCTTTTGAGAGAGTGCAACCCCCTCCACAACAGATAATGTTCCTGTTTCCCTCACTACTGGAACATGGGATTAAGATCTAGAGATGTGTTGGAAACAAACCAAATTTTCAGCAATGGCCAGCAATCTCGGCATTTGTTGGCCTTGTCCCACCAAGGTCTATAGGGTCTTGATTGAGGAGACAGCGGTTGTGTGAATCTGTCTCAAGAAACAGGAGGAATGACAAGAAGATAGTGTAAAAACAAAGGAAAAGTCTGCAATGACACATCTATGGGGAAAGCATGCCATGCTTGTTCAAAGGCTGTAATATTTCACTCTCCTGTTAAAAACTGGGAGTTAATGTGTTCCACATTTTAATGCCAGCCTAATGAGAGGCACATTACCTTTTGGCTTGTGAACTAAAGATTACATGTCTTGAAAGTATTTTATCAATATATCTTAAATGGTGTCGGCGGGGTTTCTGCTCTTTAAAAGCACCCTAAAAATGTTGTGCTTATTTTTATTTTAAAAAATCACACATTGGTATCTCAGAAGAAGAAGAAGAAGAAGGAAAAAATTCAGGAAATGGAAACACATTTCCAACACATCATCTCAGAATACCGGTCGGTCTTCTTTAATTCTCCAGCCAGTCATCCTGCTATGTCCTACATCAGGAAAGCATTAAGAGATCAGAAGACCAAGAAAGGGGAAAAGAAAAAGGGAAAAAAAGAAAAACCCCATGGAACTCATACTGGACACTTTTACTGATTGAAGGAACAAAAAAACAAAACAAAAATCCCGTGTAGTTTGTGCTTTATCTCTGACAGCTAATATTAAAGGTCACCTCACTCGTCATGCAGATAAAAGCAGTTGCATGACTGGACACTTCCAAAAAGCATACAAAACATTTCATGCTTAATTTTTTAACATGTCCATTATCCTAGAACAAAATTTAACACACCCATAGAAACTTGAGGCCCCACTATGTATTTTCAGCAATCTACAAATCATAAAGCCTGTGCTTGAAGGAGCCAGGAAGACCTCGTCACTCAAGTGACAACAGCAAACCGCAAACCAGTGAGGTAATCTCTGGATAAACAAGTTGGCACTTCAATTCTACATTATAAGATAGTAACATTTCACTCGAAGACCTCATTTATATAGTGTCGATGTTCCTAAATGCACGCTCCTCTTCAGAGACTCATGACATAGTTCCAAGTATCACTGAATCATCGTGCTAGGCTTTGAAGAGGTTTCTTCTGAAACAACTTCTTTTCTATACAAAATTCATTGCTGTGCCCTACTGCTGCATTAATTTTCTCTACTGAAAACGGGCCACATTTACACACCATGACTGGCTATGTTTTAGTGCAATGTGAACGAGCCAGAAAAAGCTGCCGTGAGCCCTAGACCTACTGGTTGAAATGTGATTTCAAACTGGCTTCTCTGAAGCATACTATAGTTAATGTTCACTGTAGTATGTCAGTCTGGACAAGACAATAAACTACAGTTTAGGTAAAAAAAATAAGTAAAAGCTTTTGAACTCCTCCTTCGGGCCACACAACAGAAGGCAAGGGAGGTGTGAAAGCCTGAGACTCACTGTGAATCATTATGGTTTGTTCATGTCACATTAAACTATGGTTTTGCACCACACACAAATACAGCCAGCCTTCAAGGAAACCAGCCCACCCCATCTTCTTTTACTGCTCCGACAGGACCCCCCAATCCAATTTTATTTCCATATTATTCATATTATTCCTAGTTGTGATAATAATAGTAGTAGTAGTAGTTGTTGTTGTTGTTGTTGTTGTTGTCATGCCCTCTGTCTAAGGAACACAAGACAACTTACAAATAAGAGCACAGCTTTCTATCACACCTGACTATTTGTCTTCTCTTGACTAGTCTAGGCTATCAGACTTTTTCACATCACCTTCTACCCCAGTCTTCTCAAAGCATGAGTCCCCATATATTGAACTACAACTCTCATCACCTCTCACCATTGGCCATGCCATCTAAGGATGATGGGATTTGTAGTTCAAGAGTATCCGAGATCCAAAGATGGGAATACTGGGGAACCTGTTCCTTTTTTAAATGGAGATGCCAGGAATTGAAACTGGGACCTTTTGAATGCAAAGCATGTGCTCCACAGTTGAACTATGGCCCTTCAACTAAGCTGTTTGTGGTTCAGTTCTACAGCACTAAGTTTGAGATAAAGGTGTGTTTTCGTAGATAAAACTTGGCATGGAACAGAAGAGTCACACACCAAGTTTCAGAGTTCATAGTGTTCCCACAACACACATGCACACACACCCTTTGCTCTGCAGCTCACAGGTGTATATAGACTGGGTATCCATGCAAGTCCAACTTCATTCAGCTGGTCCACAGCTGCGTATTTATGAATTTGTTGTTCAGAGGCAGCACATCCACCAAATTAAAGATTCCTATTGATTTTTAATTGCATTTTCACTGCCTCTTTGATTTCTTGTATTTTCTTGTGTTACAATTTGAATTCTATGGAATACAATGTATAAGAAAAAAGAATTACAAATTTTCAGTTAAACCTCATACCGCATCTAGCATAGCGCATTGCAATGGCTACAGGCAGAAAAATCACTAAGTCATGTGCCAAGACCCTCAGCTATTTTCAAATGGTCCATGAGAAAAAGCAGTTTGGGAACCACATCTCTGCAGTATTATACTTCTGTTGTGGTTTTATTGTTAATTTTTAAAAATTTCTATGTCCTGTTGTGAAGGTCACTGAGAACTGTGCTATAGGAAAACCTATAAAATATTATTAATAAACCAGAACAAATAACAGGAACATAGGAAGCTGCCTTTTACTGAGTCAGACCATTGGTCCATCAAGACTGTGTTCATGGAAGACAATCTTACTTGGCTATGAGTGATAGCCAAAGAAGGAGAAGAAGACCATCAAGCTCAATACTGTCTGCACCAGTTGTTCCCAAGCTGCTATCCTCCAGATGTTTTGGACTATAACTCCCATCAGGCCTAGCCAGCATGGACAATGATTAGGGATGATGTGAGCTGGAGTCCGAAACATCTAAAGGACACCAACCAATCTACTATAACTCAGCCAAGGGAGTTGGGTTCAGATCTCTGAATCCAAAGTGGCAGAGACAGGTACAAGGAAGCACCCAAAGCAGCAACGTGACTGGTCCTGGAGAAGCTAACAGGAGCCCCAGGGAGAATTCTCTTTTCTCACTGGCAGAAGCACTCAAGGTTTCAGCCAGAGGTCTTTCCCGACCTTGCCTAGAGATTGCAGGGGTAGAACCCAGGACCTCCTGCATGCAAAGCAAGTGCTCCAGCACTGAACTACGGCCTTTCCCTTGGAAGGCCTAATGGATGTCATCTGAAAATTCAGTGCTCTAACTCAGGGAGATGTAAGAACCTTAACCTTATTTTAACAATGAAATAGAAAGAAGGTACAGAAACTTCATTTCCTTCCTGTATCAGTGGGGGAGAAAATGAGATTATTATTTTTTTAAAAAGATGCTACTTTGTATGCATCTTTCGGCCACATGTCAATACAAGAACGTTGACATGGCTATAATGTTGGAACGCCTGCTGAAGCTGTTCAAGCTAAATAAGAGATTCCTTTTTATGTCTTTCATCTCACTCAATATGTTCCAACTTAGTTTGACTGAACTCACCCAAGTCTTTCCATGTGTTTCTCATTTGACTGGGGTATTGTCAAAGAGGGACTTTAGCATATTCTTCCGTTTCTTTAATAACAATCCTTCTCTATACCACTTTGGATTATACTTGTGCGTATCATTTTCAGGCTGGATTTTCTTTTTTCTGCATAAGAGTCACAGAACTGCACGGCCGGGAGGGCCAGAGGGTTATCAAACTCAAACCACACACTTCTGAAATATGTTCCACCTCCAACACACACACACAGATCAACCCATATAATCCATATAATAGGGCATCTCCTGAGCAGATAACAGAAGCAAACATGACATACTTACCACAATACTTGAAGAGGCCAGCAAGTAAGGCCCACAAAGAGCAGTTGACATGGTGAAAGCACACACACACACACACACAGAGAGAGAGAGAGAGAGAGAGACCACAGAAACAGAAAACTAGGTGTCAGGAAGCCTGACCTTTGCAAGTGTCATGGATTAAGTCTTTAGGGCCTTGTCATCGTTCTCCAGGAACTGAATCTGTGTACTCTAGAACACAGCCTACGATCACATGAAGCTATGCAATTTCAGAGAAAGAATGGTGGTAGCATGCACCTCCTCCTCCTCCTCCTCCTCCTCCTTCTCCTCCTCATCCTCACTGGGTACGACTCAGAACCAGCACATTCATGCCAGCTTTTCCTCAGTAATTTTGTCTTCTCTAAGCAATGAACTAAGGAATTCAAGAATAAAAATAACAAACTATTTCAAGTAGTAAAGGAATATTTCCCGGTATATAGAACACAAATCTTTTGAACTATTACCAGTTGATGGAAGCCATCATCCTTTGGTGTCAAATATGGAAGCCAGCACTCTCCAAGTTCATCAAGGAGTTTCCGTTTCTAGAGAGGCAAAAAAAGATAATTTACATTGAGTTTTGGGTTGGTTGGTTGGTTGGTTGGTTGGTTTAAGTCATAGGCTTGCTAGGTGTTAGAACTAATGCACTGCTGTCCAACACTGAATTCAAGTTTTGGAGGGGTGTTTGGCAAGAAACCCTCCATGCCACACCTTCTTTAGTGAGTCTACCTCCTCACCACCATTGTCACCAGCTGCTCCTTTTCCCCATAAATGCTACCATCTGCTTGCTGGCCACGTTGGAAGCCACTGAGAAAACAGCAGCATCTACTGCTCCTCTTCCTCACCACTACTGTCATCTATATGCCAAAATAAGAGTTAGACAAAGAACTTGTAGAGGAAGGACAGGCTCAGAGGGCTCTTATCTGCTGGGATGTAGGACAAACAGCCTATTTGGTGACTCCTCAGGGACAAAAAAAGAGGGAAGACTACAATCCTAAACATACTGGCTTGGGAGTAAGCCTCATCAAAATGTGGGCCTTGCTTCTGAGTAAATGTGCACAGGACTGGACAGTGAAATATCATATAAAGAGGCCTTGGAATGCAATCCCTGTGAAAGTTTACTCGGAAGTAATCCCCCTTGTGTTCTATAGAGTTTGCTTCTAGCTGAGCATGTATAGTACAGTAATACCGGAGCCTCAGTGTGTGTTGTGTTTAAAGATCCTTGGTTGCAACTTGGGTGACTGGGGCTAATCTCTTGTTATGCAAAAGAGTAAATGAAAGCAAAAACAAAAGCTCCTGTTTATGACGAAGGATCCAACCCAATTCTTCCCAGCTTACATCTATGGTTTTGTTTTACATTCCTTTGCTTATCGTTATTTTCCGCATCACGTTACAAGACTAATGGATTTTTAAGTTTTACAGTACTTATGGAAATGGCATTTCTCAGGTTGAGTCATTAGCTCAGAAAACCCTGGTGTTGCCCTATCTGCATTTCCTACATAGCCTCCACCAGCTCTGACTACCAGAGTGGGAGGGGATGTCAGCCAAAAACCATGATCATTTATCCGCTCTAATCAAATTGGTCTTTGCCTCATGTGGATCAAGAATTACATGCTCAAAGGAAATTTAGCTTTTGCATTGCATGTCCCAATCACACTTTGTTTTAACTTGGTAAATCACTAAAACCTGCCTGGAACAATGTAAATTGTTCTATGTACGAATGGGAAAAATTGAGTAAGAAAATAACAAGATGAGGACTAACAACACAGAGTGCATTGAGCACGCATCCTGATTTGCTTGCACAGAGTTTAAGCAGAGGTTAGCCTATGTCTGGTCTTTATTGAGTACTCTGATTTGTTTGCAGGTATGTAATACAAGACTAATTTAAATGAAGCCATCAAATAGAAACAGAGTTAAATGCATCCTTCAGTCTTAAAACAAAATAAATATGAAGCATTCTAAGATATCTCTGTAGTACAAGTGTGTATCTTTTCATATCAATTTATCTATCACAGCTTTTCTAAAAACAACAACCAGGAATTACAGTTTTGCAAGGGTGCTGAGTATTTTCTTAGAGCTCCACAGTCCTTTTCACAGAATGACAGAGTTTCCAGAGATCCCTGAGCAAAGGGCGTAAGACTGGCAACACTAGCCTATGCATATTTACTGGGAAGAAAGCACCACTGTGTTCAGTGGGGCTAACTCACAGGTAAATGTGCACAGGATTGCATTCTAAATCTGTAGTGGAGATAGTCCCAGAATGAATTGTTGTGCAGTGCGCTCAAAACACAATTTGCTGTAAAATGATGATGACAATGAGGATATTTTAAATGGGGGGGACACCCTATGCCCTTTTAAAATGTGGCTCTTTTGGGGGGGGTGTTATTGGATTGTTGTTTTTATTTTGATTATCTATATTGTGGTTTTAATGTCGATCTCTTCTGTGAACCACCCTGAGACCTCCGGGTATAGGGCGGTATATAAGTTCAATAAACAACAACAACCAGGGCCTACAATCAAAACGAAACACAGCTCCAGCCCTTTCCTTAAAAACAGCCGGTTCCCAAAAGCCTGTTAGAACTAAAAAGTAATCATCTGCCAGTGGAAGGACAACAAGGAGGGATCCAGGTTAAATTCTCTAGGAAGGGAGTTCCAAAGTCTAGGAACAGCCACCTAGATGCAATTAGCTGCTATCACATTGGTTTTTCTCTGCTTTACTGCCACTATGGATACTGGAGGTTGGGCCCTTGTGGCCATTCAGAGTTCCAGGAAGAGTAAGTCCCCCGCAGCCTCCCACCACATTTTTTTCAAAACCAATGCATGCCAGCACAGTCAACAGAACAGTCAGTCTTTCTGAACCACAACCAGGTAGCTTTGACTAATCCATCCAACGCTTGCTTAACTGCAGCTCACTGATTCTAAGTGGACTGACAACCACAGCATTAAAATTTATAAAACAGACATGTAGCCTGATCTCGCTGAGTTTACAGACTTCTTTGGGGACACATTATGAAAGTGACATGGAGTTGCTGGTGAAACCAAGCGGAATGTAACTTTAGATTAAGCTGGCAGGCAACACATTAGTGCATTCTGAGATTTCATATACTGCCCCTCAATGAGGCCAAACTTCGAGTCACAAAATGTTTAGGGGTATGCGTACCCCTGTGCACCCCCAGGAAAAAGCACTCTGTGTTAGTTTTGAAAAGTACTGCAGTTTAGAAATCTATATTTATACTTGCACACTTGGATGTTTGCATGTGGACACAGTGAATGTAGCTATATTAACATTATTTATGGCATTAAACACACTGAAATGATAAGTCTGGTTTTGCTAAGCCTCAAGCAGAGTTCACCAAAACTTCTTCTTTTAAAAAAGGCTTATTCTCATGTTTGAACAATAAAAGGATGTTGAGCTGGTAGAGAAAATAATTCAAACGCATGGGGTAGCAATATATATACTGACAATTTCTTTGTCAAATGTTAAGCTCTTGGCAAAAGCACACAGCATTAAAATGCACTCTGGAGTGGAGGTAGTATCAGCTCACATTTGATTGTCAGATCTGACTAAGCGAATGCTCTCCTGCTTGATGTGCAGACAAATACACACACAGCTGGGTGGTATAACACACATCTCTTCTCATATACATGGAGCTGTCACACACGTGTCAAATACATCAAGTTACTTGCAAATTCCTCCAAAACAAAATGAAAAGCGGGGGTTGGGAATAAAGGGGAAAGAAGAGGGGTGGGGGGAGGAGAGTAGCTTTGCCAAGTGGCTGAGCCGGCGCTTGAAAGTGTGTTGTGTTTACAGCAACCTCAACAGGTAAGTAAAAAGCTTGTAGAAGTGGCAACTTCCTCCACCTCCAAGGAGACATGAACAGACCAGTTCTGTGCAGGCATTGAGGGAACATGAGTAATGGGTTAAATATGTGTTTTAAACACATTTGGGAGCACACAAGAAGTGAGGGTGTGGCAACCAGAAGACAAGCTGGTGTATGTGTATGTTCGGTCCTGTGTGTGCTCGACTAGATGGTCTCTTCATCCCGTCTAACTCTATGAGCTGTTTTCTCAGAACAAAGCCCACAATGGTATCCGCAAGGAGGGGAAAGACTTGCTCACACAATGCATAGTTAACTTATGCAATTTGTTCCCACAAGATGTGGTAGTGGCCCCAGGATTAGATGATTTAAAAAGGAGGTATGAGGAATTTATGGAGGTTAAATGCATGGACAGGGGGATGTTGCTAGACTGCAACTGCCATCAACGTTGGTCATGCTAGTTGAGAATCCAGCACCACCTGGAGGGCCACTGCTTCTCCACCTCTGACCTACACTGACTAGCAACATCAATCTTGGGTGTTGGGCTGGGTGTGGGGGAATCTTCCCCCAACCCTAGTTGAAGATGTGAGGTATTCATCCTTGGACTTCTGCAGATCCCCTCCACTGGGTAATTCAGCCAATGCACGCTTCTTCTTACATTCTCAATCAGGAAAAACAGGCACTACAAGGAGAGGCAAATTCCTTTGCCCAGGTGCTTGAAATAAGAGACTCAAATCACCATGCAGATCTTGGGTGAGGGATGCTGAAAGTTATAGCCCAGCAACTTCTGGAAAGCCACAGGTTCCCCACACCTGATCTAGATGGAAGCACAGCAAACAAAAACATGTACTAATCCCAACCTGCTGAAATACAGCCAACAGACATTAAGACAGGGTGAATGGGCAACGTCAAGCTTAGCTCAGGAAAAACTGCCATGGGGTGAGTCTAGCGATGTTCTTGCATTTCGCTCGTAGACTAGAAACACTGCTGGCAACAGAATGTGTTGTTCCTTCCTCTCCACACCCCCTCTGAAATGTCAAGACTACACAACACAAATGTGAAATGCACCAGAATCTGTTTGCCAACATTTGAAATGGATGAACACTTGCTTCACCTGTGCAAACACAGCTGTAATAGAAAGCCAATAAGGCTGCTGCAAGACTTGGAGCAATGTCTTGGCCCATCTCAGTATTAGCACACACATTTTAAAGGATAAATAATACAAGTAAATGGTTTAGGTTCTGCAAAATCCTTCTGCCAGTGGCAGTTTGTTGTCAGGTATATACAAAGCAAGATTGCTAGGAAGAAGCTGCTTTATGCTGTTGCATCTAACTCAGGTGTGGAGAACGTTTGGCCCGTAGGCGAACTGGTCGCACTTGCAGACCTGGAAACTGGGATAACCTCAGAGGAGCAGAAGCTAGCAGTGGGGCTAACAATCTAAAGCTGGAGTGAAGAAGCTATGGCCCTCCATATGTTGGTATTCTACTACTCCCATCAGCCCCAACTGGTACAATTGTCTCAGGGGCATCACATTAGTGAAGGTTGATCTAAGATGAAAATGTTTGGCAGAGAGACCACAGTGAGGGGAAACAGAACTTCTTTCTGCTAGGATCTCTCTCCAATTAGACCACCCTTCCCCAACCTTGTGTTCTCCAGATATCTTGGACTACAACTCCTATCATCCCTGTCCATACTGACAGGGGGTCAGAGCCATTTGGCCGGGGTGGACCACCACTTCCATCATTCTTGACCACTGGACAAGCTGGATGAGGATGATGGGAGTTGGAGTCCATCAGCATCTGGAGGGCAACAGATCCAAGCAGGTATGAACTGTGTCAGATGCCTCTCAAGCAATCTGCATAGAATGAAATCTACATAAATTGCCACGTAGCACAGAAGCAATGTGTTCCAGGACACAGACTGAGAGACACACTCCAACCCACAATAATAACCCTAAAGCAGTTTTCAACAGCATATACACCTTGAATGAATGAATGAATGAATATATACACACACAGCTTAAATGAAGTATGGCCACAATCCTAAATCATTGAGCACCTTTCCCTGCCTCTCTGCAGTCCACGCAATCCAAAACTACAGGTATATTGTTACCAAATCACAGTCTCCACGGTTGATTACAAGGTGAAGCGACTGTAGAATCCGATGAATATTAAGCAAATATTTTTAGAAGGAGACGTGGCACTCACATTTTATTTATCTTCACACCAGAGAGTTCCCAAATGGTAACAAGCTTGCATTCTGCCGTGATGGCTTCTTGGCACAGCTACCTATTACGGTAATGAACTTCATGTGTAATTTTTCAGCTTATGTTTGATGTTATTGCAGAGTGTGTACTTTGTGTCCTCCTAGTTTACCCTCTCTGTTCAGTAACTATTGAAAATGTACTTGCACCGGCTTGTCTGATGGAAAGTCAATCATGCTAATAGCAGAATAACTATTTTGCATATTGAGATGCACTGAAGCTTGCAGGCTAAGTACATCACTGATTGACTCTTGTTACAACGGGCTATAAATGCAAGTTGCTAACCTGTTTTTAGTTCAAACTTATTTAAAAAGAAATCTTCCAGCTTGGGAGGGTTTGGGGGGTAGTTCTGAAGCACATTCTCTCACACAAATGCATGAAGGAAATGCTTTATAGCATGGGTAGGCAAACTAAGGCCCGGGGGCCGGATCCGGCCCAATTGCCTTCTAAATCTGGCCCACGGACAGTCCAGGAATCAGTGTGTTTTTACATGAGTAGAATGTGTCCTTTTATTTAAAATGCATCTCTGGGTTATTTGTGGGGCATAGGAATTTGTTCATTTCCCCCCCAAAAAAATATAGTCCAGCCCCCCACATGGTCTGAGGGTCAGTGGACCAGCCCCCTGCTGAAAAAGTTTGCTGACCCCTGCTTTATAGCAAGTCAAACCATTGGACCCTCTATTCCAATATTTTCTATTTAATAAGTGAAGAACCTCAGACCCAGGGGTCACATGCGGCCCTCCAGACCTCTCTATCTGGCCCTCAGAACTCTCCCCAGGTTGCAGGCCATAAGAAACCGGAAAGGATCTGAAAGTAAAACTGTTTGGGGAACTCAGAACTTTTCACTTGGGAGAGAACTTCCCAAGTACCTCTATGCTCTGAAGCATGCATGCATACAGGAATGCCACTGCTTTAGGGAAGCATCAGAACATTTGGGATGTCAGCAGACATTACACCAATCTCCACCCTCCCTTCAGAGCTAGCTGCATGTCTAGTAGCAACCAACAGATCAAATATGGAGGAAAGTCTGACATGCCTATGGAAGCAAAGGATAAAGAACAGGAATGAATCTGCTGTTGTACACATTTCAAGGTACAAAGATGAGCGAAATCTAGCACAGTTAGTACAAAAAGCACATTCCTACCATTTGGTGGCCATCTTGCTAAGAAATCTAAAGCACCAGCATTTATAGTGGAGCAACCATCTACCAACTGCATAACATGCTTTCTTTCTATCCAGGGATAGAATAGATTTGCTTTCCCTATTTCAATTCCTCACCTCATAAATCAGCTGGCCTACTTTCTGGTTTCCACTGAGATACACAGAGAGAAAGAAAACTTCTAATCATGCATATATGCACAATTTGCTTGCCCTACGTAACTGTGCAAAGAATTAATATATGCATAGAAACAGCTCTGCTACACGTGAAAAATGGTCTTCACTAGAAGCATTCTTTCACAGACCCTTGCCTCCGCAATGCTGAAAGTCCTCCTAATTGCCATTAAAAAAAAAATCCAAAAGAGATGTTATTTTAAACACACATACACACAAAACCTGGCACATAACAGTAGCCATTAATGAAATAGAATAGCCAATCTCCTTGTCTAGCCAAGTGTTAGATTTGTCACGTTTGATTTAACCATCAAAGTAATTATAGTAGGAAGCTAACAAATGATAAACCATTCAAACATGGCCTCTCTTTGGTGGGCACATGACCTCTTGCCCTGCCAAAGGATACCCTATAAAATTAAACTATTGGCAGGACCATGAACGCCTTGACAGCATCATCTATCTTCAAGATCAGAAACTGGTGGCCCTAGCCAATCACCACCCCTACCCTCAGTATCTCTCTCTCTCTAGCCCCCGCCTCTATCACACTTTTCCACACACACCTAAGGTAGCAAACCAAAGGCAAAAGGAGTGTGTGGGGAAGTGACTATGGGTAACTATGGCAACAAGGTTGGTCATCTCCTCCCATCCTTAAAGCAGTCCTCTTATGAAACTAACTAATGTTGACTTAACAGATTTAATGGAACAAAAAAGAAAAGATTATTGGGGGAGGGTACTTTACAACCTAGTCACCACAGAAAAGGCTATGTTTAAGGTGGCCACCTGCCTAACCTCTGAAGGTAGGGGCACCTGGAACAGGGCCTCACAACAACCATGTGAGGTAGGCTTTGGCTGATAAAAGCCAACTGACCCAGGGCCACCCAGTATGCTTCATGGAAGAGTGGGAATTTGACCCTGTCTCTCCTGGTCCTAGTCTGATACTCCCAACCACTATACCACATTATCTTGGAATTGTGTCAAGGAATAAAATGAAAAAGACAGAGAAGACCTCTATGTACTAAAGTACTATGCCCTGAATGGAAAGTCCTCATGAACAACCTTGTTAAATTTCTATGTGATTGTCAATCAGGGTTGGGAGTTGGTTCCTTTATGACTTACACATCCTCTACGCCAAATATTGTAATTACTGCTTAGAAGTTTCTTACAACCAAGTGGTTTTTAAAAAATTTTGTTAAATAAATAAATCAAATTATATAATTTAGAGAATTATATAAACTAATCTCTCCATTAGGCACTTCTGTCCACAGTATCCCCCCCTTCTTCCTAAAAAATGGAATAAGGGATACACACCAAACAACTTCAGCTATCGTCATAAATCATCCAGAAAGTTCGCAAATTCTAATTGGCACACCAGTCCGTTTGGCACATGGAAGAGAACGTTCATCCTTTGGAGGGAGAGGAAGAGAAATCTCACTCTGAAGCAACATAGCTTAGAGTTGGAGGGGGTGGAAATACTATGTGCCGATAGCCTTCTGTCAAATCAATTCTGACATACTGAAATTATTACAGAGATGGAGCCAGGCTAAAAGATTAATGCTCAAAGAAAGTTGACTTTTGGCAACGAAAAAAGTGTGATGAGTCCTTACACTAATGTAAGACTATTCTAAACAGTGCCTCCACTGACAGTTAGAGTTCAGAGGTAGAGACAATTGAAAACAGGAGCCTGCTTCCAATCTTGCACTGAAATGGAAATAAGAAGCCCCTGCAAGGGGGCAGGGTGGGGTGGCGGAGAGAAACAAGGCAAAGAAACTAATGGAAACCAAAACTACTGAAAGATGAATAAGTACCTATAGCCACCACCACAGTATTATTACCAAGTAATTTATGTATGCCTTAATCCAGCCAGGGCCAGCATCAGTACCTGGCATCCCCATAGCCCTGCCACTGAACATCAGAACATAAGCAGAACCTGCTGGATTAGGCCAAAGGCCCATCTAGTCCTGAATTTCATTCTCTCAGGTGATGCTTGCAAGAAACTCGCAAGCAGGATTTGAGCAAGAGAGCACTCTCCCCTCCTGTGGTTTCCAGCGAGTATAGAGGCAGAGCATAGCCGTCATGGCTAGTAGCCATCAACAGCCCTCTTCTCCATGAATTTGTCTAGTCCTCCTTTATAGCCGTCTAGGTTGGTAGCCATCGCTTTCTCCAGTGGGATCAAGTTCCATAGTTTTAGCTATGTGCTGCATTAAAGATTTTCTTTTATCTTTTATCTCCCCACACACCCTTTTTTTGACCAAGCACTCCAAGAAGTCCTTGGTAGCTAGATATCTAGTCACTCCTTTAATTCAGGCTACGCTGGCTGGGGCTGATGGGAGTTGTAGTCCAAAATATCTGGAGGGCCCAACTTGGGAAAAACTGGACTAGCTGGATAAATAGTCTAAGGAAGACATCTACATTCTTAATCCCTGGCTTTTCAGATCCCTGTAAACACTTATTTGTAGTCCAAACTGTTATTTAATGCACAATATTTATTACACAGCACAGAGAACAGCGAAAGGAGAAAGATATCCTCAAAGACAAAAAGGCCATTAAATGATTTAAAATAGAAACTATCTCTTAAAAAAGAGGCTTAAAACATTCCTAAAGATAGCACTGATACCATAAAAAAATGATGTTCTTTAAATTCTTTGCGCATTTTAAAAGCCCCCTAATTGTCAGAGTGCAGTTTTGCAAAGTTGTCCTTGATGACCGCTCTAAAGATCTTACATTAGCACTAAGGCCAGGTGCTAAGAGTTCAGGCTTGGGCCCACACCATCGGCTAAAGAGAAGATCAATAAGTAGCCAGAGCATTAAATTTCCACATACTGTAGCTGTCATGCCCATTACATCGAATTTGAACATCTTCACAGGCGGTTACAAAATGGCTACCTCTTGACATTTTTCACTATGAAGCAAAATGTGAAATCTCCCCAGTTTACACTTCCACCGTGAGGTTAGATTGAGAGATGTCACAAATCTAGATATGTGCAGATAACTTCACAGTTTGACAAAAAGAGTAAGGCGGACCATTTATTACACTGGTCAACAACAAATTTGTTGTCTGCGTTTTTTCAGTTGATTTAGGACGAATCTGATGCACTGAATCCAAAAATCACATTTGTTTTGCTCAATCAGGTCAAGTTTTTGAGCTATGGCCACATGTTGTTTTTTTATGTTTTTGATCACATGTACGCTTGTGTAGAGCAATTTAGAAGTTGGTGGGGGTAAAATGCCATGTCAAATAATAGTTTTGATTGGAAATGATTATTTTAATGACAAGAAATATTCAAGTCCGATAGTTCTGGGTGATTATGTCGAAAAGGGATCAGTCTGAAGTCATAAAACCTCGAAATCTTCCATAAATTGATGCGGCAAAGCATAAAGTTGGGGGATCAAAACTAAGTTAATGGGGCAGCCGCCCCACGAAGAATTGTCAAAGGACTCTGCCGAACTGTTGGCATCCAGATTGAAGGGAAAAAACCTCCTCTCTGACAGTTCTCGCATCAGCTTCTTCTGCAACAGGCATCAAGAGTACCTCCGTTTTTTCTCGGAAGAGAAGGACTTGGTGTACTGTGCAGATATTGCGCAGCTTCTGCTCAAGCTTGGAGTGCCACAGTACGAACCCAAAGATTGGAGACTGTTCATTGACAGCAGCAAGCGATCACTGAAATGTATTCTGCTACACAACGGCAACCAGTTTGCCTCTATACCCCTGGCTCACTCGAGTACACTGAAGGAGAACTATGAAGCGGTGAAGTATGTGCTGGAGAAAATTGGTTATGATCAGCATAAGTGGTTTATTTGTGTTGACCTGAAGATGGTGAACTTTTTGTTGGGACAACAGTCTGGCTTCACCCAGTACCCATGTTTTCTGTGCATGTGGGATAGTAGGGACCATGGGATAGTAGGGACCGTAATGGGCTCAGCATTACACGAAGGACTGGCCTGTGCGGGAGGAATTGGTGCCTTGCAAAGAAAGGAACGTCATCAACGACCCTCTGGTGGACAGAGACAGAATACTCTTCCCACCGCTGCACATCAAGCTCGGCTTAATCAAGCAGTTCACCAAGGCTCTGGACAAGGATGGTGACTGCTTCACTTACTTGTGCCAGGCTTTTCCAGGTATGACCATGGAGAAGTTGAAAGCTGGCATCTTTGACGGTCATCAGATCCGTCAGCTCATCAGAGATCCAGAGTTTGGAAACTCAATGAACGAAGTGGAACTGGAAGCCTGGAAGGCATTTTGTTCTGGTAGTGAAGAACTTTCTGGGCAACAATAAGGCCAGAAACTACGCAGAACCTGTCAACAACATGCTGACTGCTTTCAGAAACCTGGGCTGCAACATGAGCGTCAAGATGCACTACCTATTTTCACATATGGACCGGTTTCCTGAGAACCTGGGTTCAATGAGTGACGAGCAGGGGGAGAAATTCCATCAGGCATGAAAGAGATGGAGACCCGGTATCAGGGTCTCTGGAATGCAGTCATGATGGCTGACTACTGTTGGACTCTGAAGAGAGACCTCCCTGCCGCTGAGCATTCCAGGAGTTCCAAGAAATGGAAGTTCAAGCCCTGAAGTTTGAAAAATGGTGAAGCAACATGCAATTTACGTGTACTTACCTTTATCGATGCCCACCATTCAGTTTACAGTAATCGATGTTTCTATCAGGTAATCAATATATGTTGTTGAAAAAACATTTTTTTTCTCTTAAAAACATATTTAGGATGATATGTGTTGACAAAAATCAGCTGATAATGCCACAAAAATGTAATTGATTTTGTCACAAGATCTGATTTTTTTTCAAATCAACATAGCACAAAAACCTGACCTGATGGAGAGAAACAGATGCCATTTCCTGATTCAGCAGTGCAAAAATACCCTAAATCAGTTGTAGAAATCTAGACAACATTCAAAAAGCAAAAAATTGTTGCCCAGTGTTATTTATTCCTCTGTGTTTTCCTCTCTTCTTCTTCTTCTTCTTCTTCTTCTTCTTCTTCTTGTCTTCTCAAGGAGACTCCAGTGTCTATTTACTTTCCGCGTGTGGGGCACAGAAAGGCCTCATTCAGGTACAGGAAGCCATTATGAAAATGAGCAACTGTGGGCCTTGAGGACTGAGCTATCCTCCATCCCCCAGTGACATCCAAACTGGGACAACTGTCATTTATGTAAAAGCTTTCTATCTTTTCTCCTCATGATTTGTAGAACAAACAGGATTAAGTAGCCAAAGAGACCTGCCAGCAATTTTCATGTGGTCCATGAAAAAAGGGTTGAGTTTGAGAACCATTCACTAAAAGCTTGTTTTGTCCCATATAAAGGCACATAAGTTTTAAGACTCTCCCTGGAGAGCTTAAGTGGGGGTACTCCTTTGGGTACCCCCACTGTTTCAGGAATGGGGAGAGTTACCCACAATACAGCTTTCTCAGTAATGGCACCAACACTTTGGAAATCCACCCAGGCAGGCTTCATTTCCTCTCTCCATTACGTTTTCAAAACCCAGTGAAATCTGTGGGGTTCTAGAGAGCAACTGAGAGCCACTAAGCATGCACTTCCATGACTGATTTTCCATGGAATTCTGTTTGCTTCTGGTTTTTTGTTTACTACTATTTAAATTGATTAACTGGCTAAGAACATAAGAAGAGCCTGCTGAATCGGGCCAATGGCTCATCTAGTCCAGCATTCTGTTCTCACCGTGGAAAACCAGATGCGTGTGGGAAACAAACCACCATGACCCAAGCGAAGAGCACTCTCCACTCCTGGAGGTCCCAGCAACTGGTATTCAGAAGCATTACTGCCTCTGACCAGGGAGGCAGAGCATAGCTATCATGGCTAGCAGTCACTGATAGCCTTATCCTCCATGTTATTAAAATATTTTTTGTGTGCTCTAGGTTTTAATTGTTTTAATATATATATGAACTTGGTTTTTTAAACCTTGCAGAATTCTCCTGCGCAAAACAGATGGGTTATGAATATTTTAATAAAGAAAATACATTTTTCAACTCAAGCACTGTATTTGTACCAGGGAGGTTTTAATGAACACTGCACAGTCACATAAAGAGCAGTTTTAAATGCTTGGCATCTACTTTCTGTTGCAAAAGCAAATTTTGGGGAGGATTTTCCCCTTCGTTGTTCCTACAAGTTCCTTCGGTCAAATATTCCAAAAAGAGTAACAGCAGAGTGCTACAGAAGGCAAGAAGACAATGGGCCATTGATCTATTATGCAATCGTTAGAGAGCCGCAAAGCATGTGCTACAGAGGCCAAACGGAGACACATTCCACAAAACAAAGAAATCACTCTTCTTCATCAACAGTAACTTGCTTGAAGAATACCTTTGTTGTCACAAAACAACTTAGACATTATTGCTTTCTTTGGCCCATTGATCCCAGTAATGGATTAAGGGGACGGAAAACGAAGATATCATCTTGAAAAATAAAAATACTTTCATTTTCAGACATTTTGTTTCATTTTTGAGAGCAGATCTTATCTATTTGATTCATAGACTGTCCTACTACAAGGGCTCAGGGTAGATAAACTGAGCACAAAACTCCTCTTTGTACTGATTAAACCCAAAATGATGTGCATCAAGATTCCACTGGAATCTTGTAGAAGGTGGAACCTGGTGCAGAATTCACATTGCTGAAAACCTCAGTTTTACTGTTTTAAAAGCTTTCTAGTCCTTATGGCTAAGGAATGCTTGAAAGTACATGGACAATATCTGTGGTGGCTGGATAATGATTCCAACCGTTTCTAATTTCCTCATCACCAGTACCCAAAAAAGCTATGCGAGTTTACTTGGTTTGCATGCTATGTGAAGATCAATTGTTATCTTCTTAGCAAAAATAATGATAATGTATACAATTAATTTGGCACAGAGATTAAGTTCCATCTTGCCCGACCCCTGGCCATCCAAAGCTTAAATTAGAAGGTCACAACTTTCATTTGAGATGCTTGGGGGCCTACAAACCCCGTACAAAACAACTAATTATTTTCAATGACCATCAGTCCAATCCCAGCTCCCAACTTCCGCTGTTGTACCAAGTGCCCATAGGCCAAACGTAGTGCCCAGACCATCCAAGTGTCCCGATTTTCCAGGGACAGACCTGTAATTCTGAAAGCCATCCTGGCTTCTGATTGATCCCAGAATATGAGCCAGCACTTGTCCCAAGCAATGGCAGCAGCTGTGAAGGAGCATCCTGTTACCTCTCCATGGCCACTGCTGCCAGCCTCCTCCCTGCGGCAGCTCATGATGGCTGCTGGAAAACGGGTGAGGAGGAGGAGGAGAGGCTGCCGCTGCCGAGGCCCCGCTCCACGTGATGTGCCAGCTTTGAGGGCAGGTAGAGACAGGGCAGCCCTGGGTGGGAAGAAAGTGGGAGTGGAGAGCAAGGTGTCCTGATTTTAAAAAATAAAAATGCTTTGTGCATCTGCATCTAATCTTGCCCCTTTCGGAAATTTATTTATTGGTGTGTGTTTTTCTTTTTGTAAATCTACCAATGAATAAAATAAAATAATATCGGGATTAATGGTTTTTCTCAGCGCGGTGGAGGGCGTGTGTGCTGCCATGTAATTGTGGTGGCACTCACCCTTCTTCTGATAAGAAATATTCTGCAGGGGGTAGGGGGCACAAAAATGGGGGAGTCAAGGAGGGTCAACTGGGCAGGGGAGAGAGAAATGTCCCTATTTTCATTGGCGTAATGATGGAGGGTATGCGTGCCCAATTTTTCATTCAGAAGAACGAATGAAATGAATTTTGGGTGGGGCAGAGGGAGTGTGAAAATAAAATAATGCAAACTATGTGTTTGGTGTTCTGAACAGACAAGTCTCTTGCTCCACATTTCCCCCCTCCCCTCACTGATTTTATTTATGTATTACTTTATTAATAAATATATTAAATAGGAAACTTGACTTGATTTATTGCAGGTTGATGTGTTCAGTGGCCAAAGTAAACCTACCTTGTCAGGTTGTTGGGAAGATAAAAGGGGGAAGAGGAAGAACCATGTATCCCCCCTTAAACTCATTAGAGGGAAGATGGGTCATAAATGCAATACAGTAATAACTAAGTCATAAAGAGGGACAAGAGAGTAATGGTTAGAGAGCTGGACTAAGGCTGGGGGGACCTAGGTTCAAATCTGCCCTTAGGCATGAACCTCAAAGAATGGCCTTAAGACAGTTAGTATCAGAACCAGAACAGCAAGGATGAGCCATCAGTGATCCTCCAGATGTTGCTGGACTACAACTCCCATCAGCCTTGATCATTGGTCATGCTGGGTGGGTGGGTATAAAGGGAGTCAGAGTCCAACATCTGGAGAGTCATCGGTTCCCCATCCCTGAAGTATAGTAATCACTAGAGCATTTAATACTACATCAGGTTTCATTCTGGGGACTAAATCTGGTATAAAATTAAGATGAGCAAAAAACCCCACCCAGTATCCAAAGATATGTTGACAAAAGTAATGGATGATGTTGCTTCAACAATCATTTTCCAAAATGCTTGAGCTCTCAAAATGCCTGAGCAATAAGAAGGATTGGAATGGGAGGGGGGGACCTAAGGAGAAAGGTCCATTCTGAGCACAGGGTAGGGTGTCCATCCCTTTTCTAGGACACTTAAAATATCCCAGAAAGGAACAAAATGAACAGATCCGTTTCACATCAATGGCTTTGGGGAAGAGGAAGAAACATTAACCACTGCCGTTTTAATTATATACTTCAAGTTAAGAAGCGGTGAATCTTAAACAACTCTTGAACTCTGAAGGTGGACCCAAGGTGGACATGCCCTGATGCAACAGCAAGACCCAAAGTGCTACCGTTCCTTGCACAGCTGGCAAATATTATTTCAGAAGCCAAACCTAAAACTCCAGAAGGCATCCAACACCAACTGGAGGAAATCAATCTTTAACTGTAACTCAGAAGTACAGTCCTTGCTTTGCAGGCAAAAGGTCCCACTTTCAATCCCAAGGTTCATTTCCAGGTAGGGCCACAAAAGAGCTCTGTCTAAAGCCACTGACAGCTGCTGCCGGTCAGTGTCTACACAGAACAGTGAGCTATACTGAACAAGTCTGACTCAGCATAAGGCAGCTTCCTGTGTTTCAAACTCACCCATTCCCTGAAGGCAGGGGTGTCGCACCCCCAGCTTGGGCAACTGATGCTGCCGCCGAAGCAAATTTTTCTGTCCTCACAAGACATCCCAATTTTATCCGTGGTCACAATGAATAATTGAAGTAGACGCTATGACATTTTAACCTGTAGGCCATGCCATGCCCAGCACCCTTATAATCAGTGAGAAGGCAATTTGCATCCCTGTTGGTTGAGGACGGGAGTTCTCATTCCTTCCCCACTCATCCTCTTCTGCTCAGATCAGCTCAGGAGGGGGAGGCTATGTGTTTGTGTCGTACATATGTATTCGTCCAGTATGTGTGTGGTTTGTGGTACGTGTTTGTGTGTGAGAGAGATAGGGGAAGAAAATGCATGTGAGATTATGGCGCTGCCACACCCACAATTGGCATTCTACTTCCACACACAAACACAGTCAGCCATGGGCAAATGCAGCCCTGGGACCACAGCTGCCTTAAGAATGCAAAGGCAATGACATTTTAAAGCAGAGGTTCACTGGCCTCCTAACAAGGACGCTGCAGTAGTGTGTTTCCTACAATGTCAGCAGGGTTGGACTTGATGACTTTTGAGGTCCCTTTCTGCTCAACAATCCTATGGTTGAAAGACATTAAAATGCAGGCAGCTCTGAATCCCATTAACTCTATCTTCTAAAACGCCAAGTAAAGGAAGACTGCTTCTAGTGGTGTTTGGTTTTTCCTGTTACTAAAAAACATTATCAACAGTGCAACACGTGTGAAACTTATGTTCCTAAATAACCTAAAGGTGAGGTGGGGTCTGTGCATGTAATCTACAGTATACCACAACAGCCTTCTTTCATGTTGGAAGTCCCAGTGGCATCCATTCTCTTTTTCTCCCATAGCTATTCATTTATTTTCTGCCTTTCCCACCCAAAGTTGAACAATTAACAGCTTCGTGTTTGCAAACCTTTCCCAGCCTATTGCTCAAAAAGCTTTAAAAAAAAAATTGTTTGCATTAGACGTCACGAGGATCCAGGAAGAGGTTAATGTACACCCGCTCGAAAACAATTGTGCGGAAAATAGCAGTGTCGTACAGGGCTGAGGTTTTGACCCGCTTAACTTTATTCACAGAATGCGCAATCCGTCACGTACAAAAACACAGAGGAAAAATGTGAGGCGTTGGTAAGTGCCCCTGTTAGTGAGAAATTCTGCTAATTATTACACCAAATAAGCATAGTTAACAGGCCAGAGCTGTGAGAGGGCCATGTTTCAGGGCATTAAATGGCTGCCTTGGATGGAGATGAATATATTACACTATGCCCTTTAACAATAAAACAATTTCCTTGACACCTAGAAACCAAAGCAGCTGAAGCGGCAGCAAGGAAAGGCTCAAGACTCTGCTGAGTTCAGCGAAGTTGCAGTGCCACCTAGCGACGTGCACATAAATTTCATCTTCTCAACCCAAGGAAGTTGCATAGCTAATTTCGTCAGTGTGGAACCAAGAAGCATCCCAACCCACCATTACAGAGGCAACCATAGGCAAAAGCAGGGTACAATGCGATGTTTGCCTTTCCCCACCCCTCCGAGACTAGACAACGTAACAGGGGTATTTATGGGAACAAGTTAACCTTGAACTTACCTTTGCCACGTTGAGGTGTGCAACATGAGAATAAGAAAACACAGACACACAATTGTGGTTCTGCAATGCTGTGCCTCATAATGTTGTGCTACAGTTCTCTGTTACATCTGAAATCTTGGAATTGTGGTTTGTTTTAACCAAAGTAAACAACCCCCCCCCCCAAAAAAAAGAATAAAACAAAACCCAAGGCTTTGGCAGGTGTAAAAGAGAAAAACAGAAAATTAACAGATCAGTGCTTTGTTCCCAGGATCTCTTAAGTACATTTCCTAGGGCAGACATACCTAAACTCAGCCCTCCAGATGTTTTGGGACTACAATTCCCATCATCCCTGACCACTGGTCTTGTTAGCTAGGGACGATGGGAGTTGTAGTCCCATAACATCTGGAGGGCCGAGTTTGGGGATGCCTGTCCTAGGGGGTACATGACTACTTGTTAGCATAGGTCAGTTTCTAGACTGGCCTCCCCCCAAAGTTCAGATTTCTTGTCTATCTCTAGTGGGTATATTCCCCACTGCCCTACTCTACTTCAATCGTGTGTGTGTGTGTGTGTGTGTGTGTGTGTGTGTGTGTGTACTTCCTCACTTTATGGCACAGAGAGCCAAGAAAGGCAGAGGAAGAGATTCATTATATTTTTTCAGGGATTGTATTCTTCCTTGGGACCAGTCTCATTCATTGCTCCGTGTGGCTCCATCCCTCCACCTGGCAGGTGCTGGTTTGTGCTTGGGGTGGGTAGGAAGGGGGATGCTCTGAAAATATTCATTTGCTTCTGATATCAGTACCAGCATCATAATCCCCAGTCACCGCAACCAGCAAGAATATAATTCTGGAATATGCTCAGGCTAGGAGTTTGGAATGTTCTCCAGGAGAAGTTCTAAAATTTGGGGAATAACAGAGTTTCTCTATATATGCTAATAGCAAATGGATGTTATGGTGATATGAGTGATGGCCACAAAAACTCCGTACTGCAGCCTTCACACTAAAAGCAGGCAGTGAAAGTTCACTTTCGCTCCCTGACGCAGTAGTGGTTTTGAGGTGAACAGATGGAACCAGGAGCATCCCAAAAGTAAATGATTGCATGCCCAATAATGCAAAATGCTATCATGTCTATCTTCTGTGGAATGTATGGCTTTACAGTCAGGGTTATTTTAGACTTAGAATCATAGAATCATAGAGTTGGAAGAGACCACAAGGGCCATCGAGTCCAACCCCCTGCCAAGCAGGAAACACCATCAGAGCACTCCTGACATATGGTTGTCAAGCCTCTGCTTAAAGACCTCCAAAGAAGGAGACTCCACCACACTCCTTGGCAGCAAATTCCACTGTCGAACAGCTCTTACTGTCAGGAAGTTCTTCCTAATGTTTAGGTGGAATCTTCTTTCCTGTAGTTTGGATCCATTGCTCCGTGTCCGCTTCTCTGGAGCAGCAGAAAACAACCTTTCTCCCTCCTCTATGTGACATCCTTTTATATATTTGAACATGGCTATCATATCACCCCTTAACCTCCTCTTCTCCAGGCTAAACATGCCCAGCTCCCTTAGCCAGCTCCCTTAGCCATACCCAGCTCCCTTAGCCATACCCAGCTAGACTTGGTCTAGCCTTAACTGGCATATCTGCACCCACTCTCCATGGATCACCAGCATCCATGAGAGTGCAACACTGTGTAGATCCAAAGACTTCAAGGTATGGATTGGGTGAAAAGGAGAGATAGGGCAGGGTGTCACAGCCCTCATGCACTTCTGTCTATAATGTATGAGGGAGGTGTAATGGGACTAATATTTAGATAAATCACAGGATACGTGCAACGCAACGACAGTAGGGATTGCAATTAATGTCAGGAAATCAAACATTCTCTACAATCCCCATTCTGCATCGAAACATCAGTCGCTCTCCAACTCCACCAGAACAATCTGACTTATTATTAAGGGGGGGGGGATAGTTAGCAACCTCTGAAACAGCACACCATATATTAAATAGCTATAGGGTTTTTTCTTCCTCTTTTGATGTCAATGGCAAAAAATGCATTAAGAAAGAGTAACTGTTTCATGTCATTCTGCTTCAGTATTAATATCTTGCTTTTAATTGCTCAACATGACAGATCATTAAATCCAAACAGGTTTATCACAGTGTAACAAACTTTATGCCTTAAATAAATAAATCTAATTTACCTATCCTGTTTTTTTAGAATTTATTTTTCTATAAATCATAATTGTGTGACATGTTTATACAATAAACTGCCACAATTTATGTTCTCCAGATTTACTATTTTAAAAATAGGCCATTATGCTACACTTCCAATATGTTAATTTCCACCAAAGTTTCCATAACCAAGAATGACCTATATCAGGAGAAAGAATTTAGAATTGGACTGACCTCTGGCAGGAAGATTAACTTGCAAATGCCTGGGGACAGATGTCAGAGGAGGGAATTGTGTGTGCATAAGAAAAACAGCAGAAAATGTATTTTGCAATGCTATATGAGAAAGTGGTAATGTACCAGGGTAGCAAATACTAAGACTATTGCGCTGCTACCACAATTCAGGTAAGTGACACTTGCAGTATTCGCATTAGTCAGAATGGTACCCACTCTGCTTTCACCATGGAAGAAAATCTCCATTACAGACATAGAAAGAAGCTGAATTTTCTGATGAAGATGAAGGCCATCAACCATAAATTGCACCAACCTCACTCATACCTTGCTCCCACTGACAGGGAGGCTCAGTGGGCTGGCTCAGACATAATGCTAAACCATAGTTTAGCATTACAATTATGTGTCTAGGTGAGTTTCAGGCTTGTGTGTTGTCTCCTCCCCATCCTCATTCCAGCACAACTGTGAAGAGACTGAAACTTTCCACTTTAGATTAACTATACTTCTGCATGGCCTCTGAATCCAATAAACTGTTATTAATGTTAACTATGGTTTGTTGAAACAAGTCAACTTCAATTCATACTTTAAGGAGTTTGTTTTATTTTGGCAACCCATAGCTATGACTACACTTCAATAGATTAACTGTCATTAATCTAAACTAGAAGCTACCAATCTCCTTTAGAAGGACATGTTCATAATGTTGGAGGAGCAGAGGGCGGCGGGGAGCATGCAAGCCTGAGACACATAGTTCTATGTCTGAACCCTCCAATTATACGATGGCCCTATTTTGCACAGCAAATTCTGCTTCACAGTATATCCTTGTGGGCATGAAATTCCCAAGGGCTGAGCATCAGTGAAAGTAGCAAGAGGGCTAGTTTAGGCTTAAGAGGACACTATGGTCGTAACTCTGCAACAACATGGATACCCAGCACTTCCTACTTTTTGAACAACAACAACAGCAAGAAAGGGACCGATCCATGGCTCAATAAGCTTACAACTTAATTTATTTATATCATATTCACCTAGCCATTTGCTCTCTTATGGGAGTCTCATAAGGAGAGTATTAAACTTAAAAAAAGAATAACGATAATGATTTCAAAATGACATTTCAACAAAGAATTAAAACCTAAATTCATTTCCTCCACCAAAAGTCTGTTGAAAACAAGGAAATCTCTTTCTGAAGTTATTATCCATCTTGCATTCTCCTTCCAGCTCAAGACTGACATACATATGTTTGCTGAAAAGGGCCGCTATTCATTTCCTCATGCAGGAAACAAATAGACTATACCCCTATAAATCTGAAGGCTCCTTCTGAATCCATGCCTCTGGGTGCGTATCGCCAATGAGTGCTCCCAGCATTTTACACCACAGTTTCAAGTGATTATTAACTTATCCCCAATCTTCAAGTGTTCCTAACACCAAAGGATTCCTTTTAAGAGGCATTTTCTCATTTCTTACAAATATAGTTCCCTGGTTATTCAAGGAAAAGAAAGGCTTACAGAAGCAGCCAGCAGTGCAGTTGGCTCTATTCAACTTGACAATAAGCACACCGTCTCTTTTCTCCTGTCAGGATGCTCCCTACACATGTAAATATTTAATGCTAATACCATCCTTCACTCAGGGCTCGTATTGTCTGATCAAGCATCTATTTCTGTCTCTTAGATACACTGGAAGATAAAGAACATTTTTCATGTCTCCTGCTCAGTCACACAGAGCCTTGGATTCTCAAAAGTTCTCCAAAGTTCAATAATTCATTAAATGCCGCGCACTAGGGCCAGTCTCACTCGCTGAAACACACAACTCTAGACTATGGGAAAACTATTCAATATGCCTTGGTGATTTATTTTTTTTTAAAGACATTGCTCCCAAGAGGTACTATTGTGTGTTGTCCACAAAGAAGGAGCCCATGTCATTTCTGTGCACATATTTACCAAGCCCAATGACTGCATTACCCTCAATGTTCAACATCTTGGTAGTTTGTTTTGCTGAGGATCTAAAAGCAAATCAGCTACCGCAATTCTGCAGGAATTCCAAACAGGCAGCAAAAGTTCACCAGAACCATGTTTTGCTTAACAAGGCAACAGGACGTTTATTATGTAATATTAAGGGCATAATTCACCAAGGACAGCTTTTGTACATGTTTCAGAAGAACAGAGGGGATTTTCACATGTGCACTCTTGTGCAAGCCACATTTGTTCAAATTAGGTTTGCTCAGGAGATATTCCTGGAGGGTTATACCTCAAGTTGTTGTTTGGTGATGCTATAAAGGTAAAGGTACCCCTGCCCGTACGGGCCAGTCGTGTCCGACTCTAGGGTTGCGTGCTCATCTCGCTCTAGAGGCCGTGAGCCGGCGCCGTCCGAGGACACTTCCGGGTCACATGGCCAGCGTGACAAAGCTGCAGCTGGCGAGCCAGCACCAGTGCAGCACACGGAAATGCCGTTTACCTTCCCGCTAGAAAGCGGTACCTATTTATCTACTTGCACTTAAGAGTGCTTTCGAACTGCTAGGTGGGCAGGAGCTGGGACCGAACGGCGGGAGCTCACCCCACCACGGGGATTCGAACCGCTGACCATACGATCAGCAAGTCCTAGGCACTGAGGTTTTACCCACAGCGCCACCCGTGCCCCATGTTGGTGATGCTATACTGGCAACTATTTTCAAATTCTACAATTGCAACGGGTTTGCAACAGCAACAGTACAGAACTCAGCGGCTCAGAGCTTCTTTCAGACTTGAAATGGGGGGCAATTTTCACCTTTTGTTCCCAGGTACACAAACCCAAGTTCAAAATAACTGAAATGTGAAGGGTAAAACGTCAGGACTCAGGAAATGTAAGACTCCAGGCAGTCACAATCCAGTAAGGAGAGCTGGGTGCCACTTTTGGGGGGCCAAAAGCAGTTACATGGTCCAAAACAGGAAGGGGTCAGATACCAAAGCAGCAACTGAAGAGAGGACAGAGAAATTACAAGGTCTTAATCCAACCCTCTGATCATTAGACCATTCAGGATCTCTTCCTTCCCTTCATATATTCTTGACCTCAGCAATGGGAAGAGATCACCAAACACACATCCCAACACTGGGAACCGCTAAGATTTACAAGACTGGACCATTCAAGCTATTCCTGTTTCCATCAGGAATTTGGTTTCCAGGTAATTGGAGCAGGACAGCAGGTGTTATTAATGAAGAACTTGAATTTGTTGTCTGCTCTCACCATCTTCTATGTTTTTCAACTGATACATCTTTCATGGTAGCACTTTATTGACTGTCTTCCACCAATGAAAGATGTCCTACACCTGCATACCAATCACGGTTGCCCCTCATTAAACACTGACCCTTCATCTCCTATGTAGCAATACTAAACATAAATTACATTTTGTTGTAGCCCAAAGGTGAGAGAGATGAGAGGAGTATAAACAAGGAATAATGCAAGAGCCGGTTGGGTCAGCCCATCATTATAGTCCTTTCAGAAGCTATTGATCTTGCGCGTAGTCAGTGGACTGAAAATAATTACTTCTCCTAACCTATGTTGTACACAAGGCAGGCAATAACAACAGGTCAGGAAAGATGCATATAATGTTTGTTTCCTGTTTAACTGTTTTAAATGATCTTTCCTGGACACCGTTGAGTGTGATGCTTCATTTCCCAGCAAAGAAAAAGAAGAGGTATCAAAAAGAAATACGGGACTATAATCCACGCTGAAATTTAATGGCACCGTCATTTGTAGCATGCTGAACTATACCCAAGTACAAACAATTCTGAATATGTAGCACACAGACATCATCACTGTGATACAAAGAACTATTCTAATGCTAATGGTCTTAGGGATGGCTAATAAGGGGCAATATCCAGCTACCATGAACTGTCAGTGCATGGATGTATGCACTATTCTCCCCACTGTGTGCACCCTGGTTACCACATCTGCTCCAGGCTAGGGTTGACAAAAACCCCAGAACAGATTGAGGGACATGGGAGTTCCATTACACAAGTGGAAATCCTTGCTCAAGTTGGATACCACCCATGCTTTTTTGCCTCATTCCCCCAGCCCAGCCCAGCCCTTTGAAGTCACAGGCTTCAATTTCACCAGGCTGCAGCAGAGGGAGAAGTGAGACCCTCTCCATCAGCCTAGCTTGGACAAGCTGCCTCCTCTTCACCCAGAATGGAATCCACCAATGAGGCAGCAAAACACCTTCCACTGGCCTGCCTGGGACCATCCATTTGGCTCTCTCCACTCCCAGAACTATCCCCTGCAGTGGCTTAACTGCCTGCTCCTTTCCTAACCCTTTCTCCTTTGGTATCACATCTATTAAGATGTAACCCAGAGATAGGGGAACATATGGCACTTCAAATGGTGCTGGACTCCAACTCCCATCACCCCATCCATTGGCCATGCTGGCTGGGGCTGCTGGGAGTTGGAGTCCAACAACATCTGGAGGATCCCAGATTCCCCACCCCGATGTAGGCCATTACTTTAAACTGCTAAACACCTGAATGCATTGGCAGAAAGGCAATATAGATGAGGAGGAGTTTGGATTTGATATCCCGCTTTATCACTACCCTAAGGCGTCTCAAAGCGGCTAACATTCTCCTTTCCCTTCCTTCCCCCACAACAAGCACTCTGTGAGGTGAGTGGGGCTGAGAGACTTCAGAGAAGTTTGAGTAGCCCAAGGTCACCCAGTAGCTGCATGTGGAGGAGCGGGGAAGCGAACCTGGTTCACCAGATTACAAGTCCATCACTCTTAGCCATTACACCACACTGGATGATGATGATGATGATGATAATTTATTTATACCCCGCCCATCTGGCTGGGTTTCCCCAGCCACTCTGGGCATCTTTCAACAAAATATTAGAAATAGAATAAAACATCAGACATTAAAAACTTCCCTAAACAGGACTGTCCCTGTTGCTGTTGTTGTTAAGTAATTATTAATTATGCAGAATCTGCAATTCATATTAAAAGCAGTCCAAATTAAATCAATAAGAACAGCAGGGTTCTTCCCTGCTCCTTTTGGACACATGGGACTAAGAGATTTGGTTCTTTGCTTCGACCCACTTCCTCTGTTCTGCCAGCCTATATCCTGGTCCCTTAGACCAGCATCCCAGATTCTTTGTGATTTTCTTTCCCTACTTTGCTGAGTCTTTGCCTCAAGTTGCAATGGACAACTGTCTCCTCCCACCCTGGAGCCATGTCCACTGCATTTTTTCCTTTTTGCCACCCAAGGTGGTTGGGCTTTTGGGGGGGAGGGGGACATAAAAATGCCTGGGGGGCCCCAAACTAGGGATTAACTACCACTACTTCATAGCTTAGCCTTAGTGCTGCCTGTGAAAATAGCCATTGCAGGATCATTACCACAAGAGCTTCCAGTAGCTGCAGCAGTAGCTACCCTTTTTCAGCCTGGGAGCCACATGTACTCACGGGAAACCTTCCAGGAGCCACATTCCACTGGTGCGCTTGGGCCAGAGGCAAAGAGTGTGGGGCGTCACATGAAGAGAGTCTTAAGGGCTAGATAGAAAGTTCCAGTCCAGATGTTCCCCATCTGACATATAATGCAGCCTCTATACCTAAAGCATGCAAATGCTGCTGAAGACTAAGCTACAGTGGTACCTCGGGTTAAGTACTTAATTCATTCTGGAGGTCCGTTCTTAACCTGAAACTGTTCTTAACCTGAAGCACCACTTTAGCTAATGGGGCCTCCCACTGCCTCCGCACCGCCGGAGCACAATTTCTGTTCTCATCCTGAAGCAAAGTTCTTAACCTGAAGCACTATTTCTGGGTTAGCGGAGTCTGTAACCTGAAGCATATGCAACCTGAAGCGTATGTAACCTGAGGTACCACTATATTTCACCGCAAAGAAGATAACCTGCGTTCTACCAAATGCAAATAAGGGCCATCCACTGTTCTGTATGCAAAAGTAGCCAGCCACATCCCTTGGATGTTCATAGGCAGCGCATGGTGACAGAGGGATTTGACAATATTCAAATGAGGAGATAACAATAGTGGAAAGGTAACTATCTCACCAGCAGCCTGCCTTTCTTTTGGTGCCTTGGAGGCCCATTATGGTAAAAGTTGCTCAGCTGGAGGCATATGTAAGGAAATGCCTGTCACAGTCCCAATGCAAATTTAATTACTTCAAGTTAAAACCTTCCATCTTGTCTAAGGGTCCCTTTTTTTTTTCTTTTTTTTTTGGAGGGGAGGGAACCCTTGCAACTGTAAACAAGCACTACATTGCAATCAGGTGTCAAGGGTTTATTTGATCTCTTGCAAAATATGTCACAAATCACTGGCAGAAAGTGGGTCGAGTGAGAGAACAAAGGAAAAATCTGTCAATGGACTAGGTCGCTCATGTGAGTTTGCCTATTAGTGCACCAGATCTTTCTGCTCCTGTCTAATGCTGTCCATATAAAACAATCCCAGCCTGACAGTATTTTGTTATCTTGCATTTGATGTAATTTTGCTACAGTAAGCAGAAATCAGGGAGGAGGGAGAGGGGGACAACCGGTAGACTAACCGTAAGTAACACTAAAAGGCATCAGAAACGTTGCACTGGAAAAAAAAACAAAAAAAAAAAACAAATGCATCTTATTTGCTCACTTTGCCATTTACACACTGCTACTGTACACTTTAAAAAAAGTGCCTTAAGACAATGCCTGAGAGGTAGAAGATAAAAACCACACACCAAAATGGCACTTTGTGCTGTCGAACAACATTTCTCCATTTGTACTTTTTGCCTTTGAGCCACATCTCAGGGAAGAGCGATCCTAGGGAAGCAGAGTCGCACAGAAACACATCCACTTTCATTAATCCATTACATTTCTACGGCAACATAGCCTACCTCCTTTGAGCTGTGCCCTAGCCTAACATATATCAGGAAGACTGGGGGGAAGCAATGTGAGGGATGCCCAGGTGTTCAACATTAATATATGGGCTCTGGCACCTTCGCCAAGCTGGTTTCCTCCAGATGTTCTATATTACAACACACATCAGCCCAGAATATCTTGGGGGGAAGCAGGTTGGCAAATACTTGGCTATGCTAACTAGGCTTTGGGAAGGAGCCCTTGCGCCTCCTTCCTAATGCTGCTGCCACCCCGGCAGCTGATTCCATGGCCCCCATCCAATGGTAGTGAAATACTGGAGCTCCCCAGGAGCAAGGTAGAATGCATGGCGGCTGTAGGAAAATTGTGGTCATCCTGCTTATTGGCACTTAGAGGGTATGCTAGTTTAGCAATATTTGTGCTTATATGGGCCCCAAGGCAGCAAACATGTGGTTTCTCTCATCCAGGCACTGACCACGCCCAGAACCTGCTTAGCTTCGTCTAGGTAGCAGCTTCATGTGCCTTCAAACCATATCCTGGGACCCTGTTTTAGCATCCTATTTTGCACATACCAGATGCTTCTGACAAGCTCACTAGCAGAGGTAGAGGGAAGCAAGAGAGGCCAAAGGCCACTCCTGATCTCATGCTACATAAAATCTCCAGAGCCAAATAATGGTTTAAAATGCCTTTGCATTCACAACTCGGTGCATATAAATTTCTGGACTGGGTTATTTGCCTGTTGAAAAACCATCCCTCGATTTGTACCACCCGGGAGGTAAAATGTGAAAATTCGCTAACCATTATTCTGAAATGTTTAGCAGATCTAATGTCTATGTATCTTTCAACCTTCAGAAGCACATTAATCACCCAACGTTTTGATAGCCACTTACAGTTATTACAACACACCTGCTTTATTAAGTTTATAAAATGGATGCTCAGACTTCTTTGTTTTCCAAATAAGAAAAAGGGAGGGGAGATAGCCTGTTTGACTATGCGATTCTGGATGTGTTTCATTTATTCATATACAGCAATACCACTATGGGGACAGTATGCTTCCTTGGTCTGGAACAGACTTCTTTTCCATTCTCCAGCTGCTTGCTAAACTGAATTCATTACAAGACGAGTGCCAGTTCTATTTATCCCATTCCATGGAAATTTAAACATTACATAAAATGTTACCATTCCCTGCATTATAAACTCGCATATGAAGTGTATGATAATATTAGCATTAATGTTTTTGTGTCCTCTGAAGCAAAGCAAATAGGGGATGAAGTAATTCTGTCTATTACTCAACTACAGTTGCAAATGAGAAAATTACAAGAGGCATATTGAGTGATAATAAAGAGCCCAGGCGACAACTGTAACAATATATCTACTTTGTCATCATAGTCTTTATATATTTAAGAAAAGCTAATCTGCAATTTTTCCTCACCGATATACATTAGCTCCCCTGTTGAATTTCAGCCCATTAAATTCCAGCCTATATGTTTTACTCACTTCATTTGTTGGGAGGACAAAGACAAACAAACCATCAAACTAGACGATACGCCGCACTTACAAATTCCATATAATGCTTTGCAATTACAAAAGGAATCATTGCAATTTGTTGCATTGCTACATTAATGGAACTGTGCCACATCGACTAAACTATATTTGCTTCAGGTTACAACTAGCAACGTGTCCTATGTCCTGGACCTTTCCATTGTCGGTAGCTACAGATGTGATATATGCTGTTTGCAAGCTCCGTGGCAGAAAGCCACAACAGCTGTCAGCAGACGTTCCAAAAGGTTTCTTGTTAACATTTCCAGACATTGTGCGACCCAAAGCAGGGGAAAGAGCAGTCGATGCCTTCCTCAAAACAGAAACTGATGTGGCATTCTGATTTTGTTTTTTTTTAAGAGGCATATACATTTTCTCCCTTCAAAACACCTCAAGTGCCGTGTGATCCAATCTCACACACATTTACTCCAAGGTTAATGTCACTATTGCTGCAGGAATTACTCCTGGAGAATTGTGCACAGGATCACAACCTTGAACATTTAATCTGCACCGCTTAGGGAAGTTGTGTCCAGCTAAGCTATACTCAGAGCAGACCCACTGAAACATGAAGCTAAGTTAGCCAAGTCCATTAATTTCAGTTGGTCTGAGTAGGATTAGCATTGGATACAACCTACTATTATTATCACTGGCAGCAATAGGCAGCAGGGAGCTGTAGAGTGAAGCGATTTCCCAAAGTCAACTGCAAGTCATCTGAAAGAAAAGCAAAATTCCAAGCAGTGGTATTCAAAGAGCTCAGAATATCTGAAGGGAAAGACATATCAGGGGCCAAGCCCAAATCATGTTCAAGCCCACAGGGGTGCAGTTTCACGTACCACTGAATGCCTGCAACTACAACACACTTGCAGCAAAGGGCTATTCCTATAATGCCCTGCATGTGGTCGTCTTGGATGCAGCTGGTTGGTTGCTGTGAGAAAGAAGAAGTTGATGTGGATGGGAATCCATCTGGATGGGAATCGACCATTTATCTGATGAAGCAGGGCTCTTCCTATGTAGCTATGTTTGCAAACGGACAGAGGCTGCATAAGCTCTGAAATTCTATGGTACACAGAAGAGGGAACTCTGAACAAGAATGGTCACACTTCAGGCTGGCTGGGAAAAGGGATTGACTGTTAAATCATTCTGGGAGTTGCAATTTTGTGAGGAATTCAGGGTTCTCCTAACAACTCTCAGCACCCTTAATACACTACAGTTCCCATGATTCTTCAGGGAGGAAGCCATGATTATTAAAGTGGTATCATAGTTCATTAATGTGCTGATGGGGCCTGAATCAATGCCAACACCATCTCTTATATTAGCAACTTGTATATAACTATGTGCTGTGTGTACCTCCTTTTGTCTGTCCTGAATCTCTCTACCAAATTTCCAAACATGTAGGTGGGCTTTCAGGGAGTTCAAATAGGAGGAGATGCCCACGTTACTCTGCATCACTGATAAGACATCAACGGTTTCTCCATAGTATGAAGTGACTCCTGCACCACTGAGTCGTTGTGAAAACTTTGCTTATGGCCTAAGTGAAGGTGAACTAATGTGGACCACCCCATATGAGATTTGTCCAACTCCATTTTGAAAGAAGGGCAGTAGCACTGGATGGCAACACATATGAGATTTGTCCAACTCCATTTTGAAAGAAGGGCAGTAGCACTGGATGGCAACACATAGAGACAGACAGTGACTGATCTGATCACGCCGTTCCAATAGCAGCGAGAAAGGATGAGCTAAAACATTATAATGAACTCACAAGACCAACAATGAAGTGCTGCACTATGGAGTGATCAGGTTTAGGGTTCCAGCCAGCCATGCTATCTTTCATGATGTTCTAGTCCATTCTGCCTGCCCAAGCTTCCCAGCTTCCCCACTCCAACAGTCAGGTGGTATTCCAGGTTTACTGAGCATGCTCAGTTCTCACTGGCCCATTCTACAAGGCCACATAAGGATCCATGCTCACAAGGATGAATTTGCTATCAAGCTGGGATATAAGGGTTCAGGTAGTCCCTGAAGTACCCTGGACCTAAGCTGTTCAGGGCTTTGTAAATTAATACAAAAATATGGAACCTGGCTTGATAGCAGATGGGCAGGCCATGCAAATGCCTTAACAATGGTGTCATATGTCATCCAGATACCCCGATCAGCAATCTGGCTGCAGGATTCTGCTATCAGATAGAGGTTCTGAACCAGGCTCAACAGCAGTCCTACACAGAGTGCATTGCAGTAATCCAGCCTCAACGTTACCAATGCATGGACTATAGTGGTCTTGCTTCTACCCCATGAGTATTTTTTTTTTACCTGTAGCCAGATCATAGAATCGTAGATATGTCAAATGTTTCTATAGCAAGCAGAAATATCTCCGCCTATACCACACACACAAATAAACACTGATACTAAAGGGTCGAGGGGACGACAGTATCATCTGCCTTGAGCTACTCTATCACAGTCATTCTCCTTCTATCAAAGAGAACAATTCTATCATTTTATATCTGCAGCTGCAAAGAAGCCAAACTAAAAACAAGTACCCTGGAGGTGTCTTAGTTTCCATTTTACCCAATACAGACATTTTACTGTAAGCGCATTAAAGCTGATGGAGAGGCAAAGATTTGCGCCCTCAGAAATCAGCACTACAAAGGTCTCGACCTTTCTAACATGCCAACATTTGTAGTGCAATGACAGTGCAGTTGACGACAGACCGCTTCCCTCAAGATATCACCTTTGGTTTGGTGCTAGAGGCACAACATAGTATTATGTGTCTTTGACCTCTCATAAAGGGGCGGACACTGCTGATTACTTCTTGAAGAGGGGAGCAAATGGAAGAATGGGAGATGCCTGATGAATGGGCAAACAATCTCTGGAGTATCCTTACTTGAGACATGTCATAACCTAGAGGGTGACAGCAGACTCTAGTAACAATCAATAGTGTGTAGCACAGTTTTACTGTTTGGATAAAACACACACAACATACAGTTTTAAAAAAACAAAAAAACTTGCTATTTCAGAATCTGACAGTGTACCACCAATGGAAATCTTCTATTATTATTTGACTAATGGTGCTTTTTTTCATTTATTTAACTTAGGATAATTATACTTCACCTTTTTTCCTTATACATAGTATTCCCTGGGAGTCTCCCATCCAAATACTAAATAGATCTGAACCTGCTTAGCTTAAGCAAGAAGACTGCATCCTGTGCCCTCTGGCCACACCCTTCCTCTGACACCCACTCACACTTATATTTTGCTTATTCTTGCCTCTGGGGACCAGGAGATCTGTGTGATTACTCTGGGCAACCATGGTGACTATTTTTCCTCAGTTACCGAAAATGAGAAACTGTAACTCCGTAGTTTGATTCCACCACCAGTATAATGGCATAGTTCTCAGAACCTACATAATGTTATCTGTATAGGCAACTCCCTATTTATACGGGGGTTGCGTTCCAAGGCACAGCACATGCCACTGGCCATGCGTGTGCTGAACGCATGCAAATGGGGAGTTGCCTGCATTTGATCTGAAATTGGTTTTATATAAATTGTTATTGATGATGCTTCTATTATTGATAGAATTAGTCATAAATTTGGGGAATTAGTCATAAATTGGGGGGGGGGGGAGTTGTAGACAAGGCCAATCCGCAAATCTATGCCTCTGATCCAATTTTACACCAGACAATAAAATCTGGCTCTTTTGTAAACCACTTAGAGGTCTTCTATCAAGCAATCTGTGCATACATTTTGTTAAATAACATAAATAAAACTCAAGCTCAAAAAAAGAGCAAAACAAATTTACAACTCATGGTTGGCCTGGTAAATATTTTTGTAGAACCAACAATACCATACAATATATGTTAGGCTGCTACAGTTAGTATGTAACTTTTTCCCTACTACAGATTTGTACTAAGTTGCACAACAAGTTAAACAGAATAATGTTTTGCCAGTAACAACTAGAAGGATATTCTCAATAAACTGTTTCACAGCTTGGGAGTATCCAAGCGGTATACCACTGGCCATAGTGGCTGATGCCAATGGACTACATCAACCTTTGGAGGGCCACATCTACAGGGTCACAACTTCCTCATACCTTGTATGTGGCAGTGGCAAGAGCGGTGGGCTTGAGCAGGGAGCGGAGGAAGGCCTAGGTTCAAATACAGTGGAACCTCGGGTTATGTCCTCCTTACAAATGCTTCGGGTAACGAGCTCCGCTAACCTGGAAGTAGATGCCCCTAGTTGCGAACTTTGCCCCGGGATGCAAGCAGAAGTTGCGCGCCAGTGGCACAGCAGCAGCCAGAGGCCCCATTAGCAAAAGTGCGCCTCATGTTAAGAATGGTTTCGGCTTAAAAATGGACCTCCGGAACAAATTAAGTTCATAACCGGAGGTACCACTGTACAAGCTTAGCAACGAAGCTGACTATTTGACCTATCTCAAAGTTTTGTTTTGTTTGGGGGGGCGGGGCGGGGGGCTACTAAACATGTAGATCATCCCAACCAGAGTGGAATACAAATAGAAATAAACCTCACCAATCAGGTTATTTTTTGCAAGTAAATTTTTATTCAGAATTTGTACAAAAAAAAAAGAAAAAAGAACTAACAGATACAAAAATAAACATTTCAACACAAACTACCCATCCCATTCTCATTCTATACAAAAAGGAAACATACAATCATACAAAAAGTAACAATATAACCGTTAGGCTCTCCTTAGCCTTTGACTTCCCTTCACCCTTTTGGTAAGTGTCAAATAAATCTCGGATTGCGTAATTAGTTTATTAAAGTTTATAGTTATTAGCTGATAAAGTTTTTCTAATACCGCCAGTTCCTCCTATATATCCGTTCCAATATATTTCCAAAATTTACTCCAATTTTTTTGAAATTTCTGGTCGTCTTGGTCTCGTATTCTGCCTGTTAATCTATCTAGCTCGGCATAGTTGATCATTTTGACCTGCCAGTCACTTATGTTAGGAATAGTTTCTATTTTCCAGTTTTGTGCCAGCATAATTCTTGCGGCTGTGGTGGCATAGAGAAATATTTTTTTATCTTCATTTTTTATTTCCTTACCCATTATTCCCAGCAAAAAGGCCTCAGGTCTCTTGGGAAAAGTATATTTAAAAACTTTTTTAAGTTCATTATAAATTGCTTCCCAAAAAACCTTCACCTTGTTGCATTGCCACCACATATGGTAGAGGTCTCCCTCCACTTCACCACATTTCCAGCATGTCTTATTTTCTGATCTATAGATTTTAGCCAATTTTGCCGGCGTAAGATACCATCTATAGAGCATTTTCCAAACATTTTCTCTCAAACTCGTACAGGCCGTAAATTTAATATCTCTATTCCACAATTTCAACCACTTTTCAAACTCGATGTTATAACCGAAGTCAATTGCCCATTTAATCATTGCCTCTTTGACTTCCTCGTCTTTTGTATGCCATTCCAGTAATATGTCATATAATTTAGACAATGTTTTGTTTTTGCCTTCTATTATTTCTATATTGAATTTTGATTTCTTGTCCTCAAAGCCCATTTTTCTTTTATCTTGTTTTAACATATCATTCACCTGATGATATTGTAGCCAACCGGTGAATTGATCCTTTATTTCCTCATACGGTTTAAGTTTAAGCCCTTGTTCTGATTTTCTTACCAAATCTTCGTAGGTGGCTGTCTTCCCTTCCATGTTATTTTTTTTTATTGTTAAGACCTCTACTGGTGAAATCCACCATGGTGTTTTTCTTTCGAGAAGGTTCTTATTTCTTTCCCAGACCTGATATATTGGTCCCCTGAAAATATGGTTTAAGAAAGCCCTGTGGACTTTCACCTTCTCGTACCAGAGATATGCGTGCCACCCATACCGATTATTGAAACCTTCTAAATCCAGTAGGTCTCTGTTCTCCAATTTTATCCAATCTTTTAGCCAAAGTAGGCACGCTGCTTCATAATATAGGCTCAGATCTGGGAGAGCAAAACCTCCTCTTTCCTTTTTATCAGTTAGTATTTTCAGTTTAATCCTTGGTCTTTTCCCCTGCCAGATGAATTTCATCAGGGTTCTCTGCCATTCTTTACATTGTTTTAAACCTTTAATAACTGGAAGAGTTTGAAATAAAAACAACATCCTCGGCAAAACGTTCATTTTAACCACTGCTATCTTCCCTAAAAAGGAAAGTTTCATCCTCCCCCATATTTACCAATCAGGTTATTTTTAATTAGTTCAATCTGAATACCGTACATTTGCAGCTGAGTACATTTACCCACCTCCTTGGTTTTACACGGTATGTCCATGCATCACAGTAGATGCTATCTCAGAACAGGCATTTTCACCGATGTGATGTGTGCCATCAGCAGGGTTTTAAAAATTTAAATATGCAGTTTCGAACCAAGCATGGGCGTAGCCGGGGGGGGGGCAGGGGAAACAGCTAACCACAAGTAAATAAATCACAGTACTAAACCAACTGACCAATTGCGTAAAAGATAGGTCAGTTCTGCCCCCCCTAACATAACTCCAGCCCCCCTTAACACAAATCCTGTCTACACCCATGGGACCAGGTGACTTGAAGGAACCCTTGCTCTTCCCCTGCCTATCCTGTGCTTGTCATCAAGGCCTTGAACTTTCAGTCCCTGCTAAGCACCATTATCTACTCTTGGGCTTCTTTTCAAAAGCTGCCTGTACCACTTTAAAATTAATTGACTACAGTTTATTCTGCTTCTAACACTGGGGAGTCCTACAAAGAGAAAGGGAGGAAAAGGGAATCAATAAAGCTACCAAAACTTGAAGCAAGTACTACTTCTGCCATTTTAAAGTGTTCACAGAGACTAAAGAATCGCACAAGCTTGACCCTACATGCGTTCTTTCTCTCCCCCCTCCTTCTTAGATCACATTACTGAGTCCTTCAAAATGAACATTCCACTTTGACAGCTAAGCTCAGGCACCACTGGTCTAGTATCTAGCTACTTATACCGACAGCCAGAAAGCTGATAGGATATGTAAGTGAAGCTGAGAATTTAACTGGCAGAGCTGCTCAAATCTCAATCGTGTGCCGTTTGAAACTTAAGACCACAAGAGAAAACAGTTCACTGCTTTCCCCCAATACACACAGAGATTTCTTTCCTTTCCTTTTTTCTTTTTTCTTTTAAAAAAGCACTACTCTGGCAACAGATTCAACCTCATGGCCCCAAGAAAGCCATCTGAATACATTTAGCAAGTACGTGCACCAGGAATGCATAAAGAAGAAAAAGAATATTCCAATGATATGACTCGAGATGTATTCAACATGCCTATTTTTCTATGCACATTTGGTCATCCCATTGACAGCCCTGGAAGTTAAGTAATATGGGCTGCTGCACATAGGTTTCAAACCTTGATGGAACCCAATGGCAAGCTACTCTTGACAGTCAAATAATGACAAGCACGTTGCAGGCCGATGCCCGTCAATTCACGAACATCTCTGCCTGCTCCAACCGTTGCGCGGCGACTAAGCGGAGGGTCAAAGGTTAAGCTCAGAGAAGACAGCAATGAAGGGCAACTGTCATGCTCCGTTGCCTGCGGCGAAACAGCAAGGAGTGGTTGTCTTTGGAAGAACATGCAAAGTGCTCTCATTCTGTCCAGGCAGACACATATCCGAAGGTCCTAAATGAGACCACTGCCAATTCATGAACAGCCCAACTGACAGGATGCCATTCAAGCTGTCTAGCTCAAGTGGGGCTATGCTCAGGGTGGGCTTTTTCCCCTTCCTTTCCTATTTCAGATTACAAATGCATGCAAAGTATACGGTTAAACAGAGTCTACGGGCAGCTGTTCCCTCCACCTTTAGCCTCTTTTTTGTTTGAAGAAACAGAAAACTTGCTTTCCAAAAACTGATTTGTTTTAGAAAACGCAATGTTTTTGCTTTGCTCTCAGCAAAATAATAATAATAAATCTACATTTTCAGCAAGCAACTCTGATTATGAGAACCTCATTTCGTCACATGCAAAGACCAGCCAAACAAACGTAAAATGCAATGTGGAGAATTCAGTTGTTTCCCTGTTGCTGTTCCTTATTAGAAGTAAACTGTGTTAACCTATGTGTGCCTACTCAGAAGTAAGCACCACTGTGTTCAATACGACGTGCGCTCTGATAAATAGCATACTTCTTTTAAAAATCCCATTAACGTGTCATTTCTTTGCAAAGAGAGGAGAAGGAGATCAACCTGAACTCTGGCCTGCAGCAGTCAGGGGCAAACTTAGCGGTGTCACAGAAGTTCAACTGCTAATGACCTACCCAGGTGTCCACACCATTTCATTATAGATTGACTGATTGATATTTATATCCCACAAGGAGCTCAGAGTGGCATACACGGTTTCTCCACTCCATTTTATCCTCCCAACAGGTTTAGGCTGAGATGGTATGCCAGAGTGACTGACTCAAAGTCACCCAGTGAAAATTCATTGCTGAATGGAGATTTGAACTTTGATCTTCACAATATTGGGCTAACGCTCTAACAACTACACCACACTGCTGTAAGTCTTAGAGCAGGGCTGGGGAAATCTATGGCCCCCAGATGTTCTTGAACTATGAATCCCAACAGCTGGCTGGGGCTGGTGGGAGCTGGAATCCACCAACATCTGGAGAACCACAGACTCCCCATGCCTGTCCCACCGCAATTCACCTGCTTCTGCATGTGAAACCTCTTATGCAAGAACTACTTCCTTGCATTTAGTTTGCATGCAAGGCTTTTAGCATGAGGGTGTTAAAAAGTAAAAGAGAACCTCTTTTTCCATAAACCTGGCTAACACTTATATTGTTGGAGCCCTGACATGGTGAGTGAATGTGTTAAGATTAGAAGATGGCCTTATTTATTACAGAACCAAAGCAATGTTTTGCACTGTGTTGTTGTTTTTTAAAAATCCTAATAATTTCAATTAGAGATTGCATCAACAAGCTGAATTTAACTACTTTCCCCCTCCAAAACAGAGCTTGGAAAGAATGATGATTCCTAGCAGATGATCAAACACAAAACACCACTGCTTTGCATAACCTTATTTTAAAACCATTTGCAAGCAAGGATCTGCATGCTTGTGGTTCACATTTAAGTGATGTGAACTCATCTACTTTTGCCTGCATTAACATATAAAATACTTGCGGGAGGGGAGAAAAGTATCTTGTTTATTATATAAACATCACTGCCTTCCATCCTTCGTATCAGTCCAATGTATGCCCAACACTAAATGCTAGCCAACAAACAAAATGCTAGACCTTTATGAGACTTCAAATAAATAGCCCATCAAACTTGATTATATGTGATGAAGGAGGGAAGATAGTAGGAAAGCAAATGTTGGCAAAGATACTTATAAATACATGAATATTTTTCCTGCATCAATGCTGTTCTTCAGTTTATGATACTACATACTACCCTGTGGGCTGATAGCAACCCCAATCCCCAAATACCCATCCTTCCCATACAGTGGTACCTCGGGTTAAGAACTTAATTCGTTCTGGAGGTCCATTCTTAACCTGAAACTGTTCTTAACCTGAGGTACCACTTTAGCTAATGGGGCCTCCTGCCACCGCATCGCCACCGCGCAATTTCTGTTCTCATCCTGAAGCAAAGTTATTAACCCAAGGTACTATTCTGGGCTAGTGGAGTCTGTAACCTGAAGCGTCTGTAACCTGAAGCATCTGTAACCCAAGGTACCACTGTATACCGAACTGATTCTCCAAGGACCCATGCTAATTGTGAACTCATCCCCTAAGTATCTGCCTTTCCTATATGCTAATAGCAATCTCAATCCCCAAGTACCCACAATTCCAATATACTAATGTCAAACGGACAACTCTAGGTCCATAGACACAAGCTACACTGTCACTCTTTAATCTAGACCCTTGGCACCAGCATTCCCCAAGATCTGAGGGATGGCTCCACCTCCTCTTCTGACAGCTCCAAGGGTTCTTCAGCAGGTCTCCCCCCAGGGGAGACCCTCAAGGGGATATTCAGCCTTGCTTCCAGGAGACCCTGTACTGCAAGATCCTTGAGCTACAGAGCGTCTAGTGGTTTGTTCTCCAAGGAATCAGCATCTAGCACAAGACCAGAGTTAGGAATGACACTTCTTATCCTAACCACCTCTGTGGTGTTTTTCTATGTGCAGGGATTATAGAAAGGAACATTTTAAGGCATCAGTCTTCAACGGGTGGGTAGGGACCCAATACAGCCTGATCAAAGGTAGGTCACAACAGTAGCACGACTACCATTCACATATATGGTAGAAACTTAAGAAATGGATCCCCCAAAGCACTTTGGGATAAAGGTATATCCCGAGTCCGAAAAGGCTGAAAACTACCAAGTGAGGTGATGCTCACATGCACGCTAAACCACCTTCATGAGAACTGGGTCAGCGTCCCCCACAAACAGCAGTAACTACTTTACCACACCAGGCATCATTTCAAGCATTCAGCTCATGAAGCACCGGTTGCCTCAGGGTCATGAAATAATACTCAAAACTTTATAATCATTCATTGATTTAGTTTTCAGCATAGTATATCATTTGAATCCAATGGGAACATAAAGAGCTATTTGTGAGGTCAACCACAGTACAGTCAGAGGCTGACATGATATCGATGGTGAGGTAGAAAGAAATTGCCAAATACAGCAGATCAATACCTCGTTTCACCGTTACAGCCTTCTCCTGACATTATATATATATATATATATATATATATATTCTCTTTACAGCTACGAAAATAATAATAATGGAAGTGGGAGATAAATGCTTCCCTCCAGCTAAACTATTTGATTAGCTGAGGGCAGAGGTGACAATCGCAGTTGCAGTAAAGTAACTTTATCACCTTAAATAAAAGCGGTGGGATGAGGAGCTGATAAAAAGAGACAATGAAACTGAGCAAAATTCAAAGAGAATTGATTCTTTGAGGAAGTAGAGAGGCATGTGTAATGGTAGCACAATGGAGGAAAAGCTGCTGAACTACAAACAATACACATTTTCCCTTACTTCAAAACTTCTGGAATTATTATATTTTTAAAAAAAGGAAATAGGAACACGAAGGCCGCATTTGCACAATACACTAGGATACCACTTTAAACAGTTATGGCTTCCCACAAAGAATTCTGGGAGCTGTAGTTTGTAATGGGCGCTGAGAACTGTTAGGAGACTTTTCCCCCCTCACTAAGCAACTGTTCCAAGAGTTCGCTGGGAAGAGGGACTGATGGTTAAAACATTCTGGGAACTGTAGTTCTGAAAAAGAAATAGGGGTCTTCTAACAATTCTCAGCGCCCTTAACAAACTACCACTCCCAGAATTCTTGTGGGAGGGGGACAATGACTGTTTATATAGTGGTATCACAGCATTTTACATGTAAGGTGTGAATGTGGTCAGAAGCAGAGTATAATTAATTTTAATATATTTTTCACTCCATAAGATGCACTTTTTTCTTCCTAAAAAGTAAGGGGAAATGTATGGAGCAAATGCGTGGTCCCTGGAGCCAAATTGCCCAGGGGCGAAAAGCAGATCATGCTTTTTTTTTTTTTTTTTTTGAAAGAGGGAAGTGGGTGTTGAAACAAAGCCACTGATGGGCAAGCGATCGGGAGGGAAATAAGGGACGCTAGCGATAAAGGAGGCTGCCTGGGAGGGGGGAGGTAAAAGCCCATGGATCCTCAGGATTTTTGCATTGGGTCACCCCAAATTCACCATCAGATCACATAGCATGTCCATGGCTACAGCCTGCACAAAAAAAATCACACACCCACTGTATGGCGCAAAAAATGTGGTTACAAAGCACGGATCCACATGGATTCTCAGGATTTTTGCATTGGGCTACCACACAATTTCAATGTCAAATCACATGTCTGGCCACAGCATGAACCACAAAAATCATACATCTACTGTTTCGTTCAGAATATTTTTTTTCTTGTTTTCCTCCTCTAAAAACTAGGTGCATTTTATGGAGTGAAAAATACGGCAATTAAGATCCTCGTCGGAGACTTTGCTCTAAGTGCCCTGACGTGAACTGAAGAGGGAAAGAGGAAGACCCTTTTTGGTAGAACACCCATGGCTTTTCTGTGGGGGCTTTTTAGTTAAGGAAAAGGTGAGTAAGGGGGAAAACATGGTAGAGGTGCATAACATTACACATGGTGTGGCGAAAGTGGATATGGAGAAGTTTTGCCTCCCGCTCTCATAGTACTAGAATTTGGGGCCATCCAATGTAGTCCCAGGAAGGCTCTCCAATGTGGCCCTCAGGCTGAAAGAAGATTCAGCCTGCCTCCCTGCTTTAAGGAATGGAAAATAAAATTAAACAGGTTGAACAATACAAACTTACTTCTTCACACAATGCATAATTAATATATTCAGTTCTCTGCCATGAGACATGATTATGCCACTTTCTTAGAGGCCTTTAATAGGCATTAAGCCAATTCATGGAGGGTGTCTAACAATATGGATGACACAAGCAGTAATAGCTATAGACTTCCTCCAGATGTGGAGGAAACATGCCACACTGAATTCAATTTGAGGGGACTGTTGGAAGGGCAGCAACAGAGATCATTCCATGTGTGCCTTAAGGGTTAATTCTGTGGTCAGCAAGTCCAAGAAGGGGATGGGGGAAGGTGCTGCCTAGCAACCAGAGCGGCATGATTCTTGCGAGGTAACTCGTACTCTGATTGGCTGTGTAGTTCCAAGGCAGCTTTCCTGTGTTAATGTAGTTGTATGTCTCCCTGTCCTGCACAGGGTCTGAACTAAGAAAGACAAAACATTTCTGTTCCTTCTTCCTTAGTTTACACCATGTTTTTGTTCAGTTTGCTCAGTAAGGTGTTATCAGGGCTTTTCTCTTTGGACTCTGTGTTCATGTGTTATTTCAGTGACTTTTCCAGCGGGAAAAGCAATAACAAGAGAAGGCTTTTGCCATCCTGTCCTGCTTGCAGACTTCCCAGAGGCATCTGGCTGGTCAATGTAGGCGATGCTAGACTAGATTATCTAGCAGGGCTCATGCTGCACTGCAATACTAACTCTAATGTAGATTTTCATGCATTAGTCTAAGAAACATTATCCTTGCAAGACACAATTCAATAAAGTGTGAGGCAAACATGTAATATATATATTTATTTTAAGTACCTTACATCCTCAGAACTTCCAGATAACCCTTGCATCCACAGGTGTTTAAACCTGGGCAAGATGCATCCTAGCCTTATTTACAGCACACAAACACATAGACACACAGGTTTACATCCAGTTTTATATTTAGCCTCTTCATAAATCTGAAGCAACCTAAAGCACCAGCATAATTCAGGACTGCCAAGACAGACACTGCTCTTTAATTAAGTGGGTGATGTTCTGTTTAAAACCAGAAGACATCCTTGGGCTATAAGTGAAGATTAAGTGTCCATTCTCGCAAAAGAAGATCCAACTGTTATCAATGTTTAAAGGCTTTAAATCATGAAAAATAAACGATCTAATGGCCTGTATTCAATAGCAAGTAGAAAGTCAGGACACAGGCTGATTTGGATTAACACATTTTCAGTTATAACAAGTAATTTTACAGAGGATTAGTATCTTGATGGGCTGATCAATACGTGGCTCTGCTGCTATTACAGATGAAGAGAAAATTACCCCGCTGGTAATAAAGTGTGTGTGTGTTGGTTCTCCTTCATTTGCAGAGGCCATTACTGTAATGGTCCCTGCGTTAACAGCTGGGGCAATTTGAACCGGCGTCGGTGTGATGAATTTTAAAGCAGAGAACATTTGCCACGCTCTCCATCTTATGTTTCACACGCACCCCTCCCCGAATCTGTGCACCGCTTCCAACATATAGGTAATGCATTACATCAAACACACACCATTTCTCAATAAGCTGTCACATTAATAGCATTTGGAGGCCAATAATGCCCCATCGGGGCCCTTCCCACCGGAAAATTTCCATTGACAAGAGCATCTCTGCAAAATACTTCCCTGGACGAAAAATCGTAATGCGGGAGAAATTTATGCACGGCAAGATAGGGAAGAAAGGGAGTCCCAAGGAAGACTGGAAGACTGGGGAGGTTACATAAGGCGATGTGAAGCTGTTTGCTCTCCTAGTTGAGGGCTGTCTACTCCAGCCTTCCCCAACATGGTGCCCTGCAGATGTTGGACTACAACTCCCATCAACCATGTCTAGTGGCCATACTGACTGGGGCTGATGGGAGTTGGAGTCCAACAGCATCTGGAGAGGAAGGCTGACCTATTTCTGGGTCTCAGGCAGAGATTTTTCCTCATCTGGTTTGTTTTTTTTAACTGGAGATGCTTAGATGAGGTTTGGAACTTTCTGCATGCAAAGTGTGTGCTGTGTCATCAAACTATTCTGAGGCATAGAATCGTAGAGTTGTAGAGTTGGAAATGACCACAAGGGTCATCTAGTCCAACCCCCTGCAATGAAGGAATCTTTTTGCTCAATCTGGGGCTCGAACCTATAACCGTGAGACTAAGAGTCTCATGCTGTACCGACTGAGCTATCCAGCATATCTAAACAAAAAAAAGTCTGGCTGCTGGCTGAAGGTTGTAAGAGATGCTACATGTGTGTGTAAGGGCCACCAAAGGTATTACACCACAGACTGAAACCATCTTGCCCCAGTAAGCAACCTGGCCACTGAATTCTGCACCAGCTGAAGTTTCCAAACAGTCTTCAGAGGGAGCGCCACATACAGTGGTACCTCGGGTTACATACGCTTCAGGTTACAGACTCCACTAACCCAGAAATAGTACCTCGGGTTAAGAACTTTGCTTCAGGATGAGAACAGAAATCATGTTCTGGCGGCGCGGCGGCAGCAAGAGACCCCATTAGCTAAAGTGGTGCTTCAGATTAAGAACAGTTTCAGGTTAAGAACGGACCTCCAGAACGAATTAAATACTTAGCCCAAGGTACCACTGTATAATGTTTCACGGTAATCTAACCTCAAGTTTAGCAGAGCATAGGCAACAGAAGTTAGGCTACCCCTGTCCAGATAGCGTTGCAGCTGGGACATCAGTCAAAGCTTATGGAAGGTACTCTGTGCTACCATAGTTAAATCACTCTTTGATCCTGTAAGGCTGCAATCAAGTGAATTATTATAGGGAATGAATTCCAATTAAATCAGTGGGACATTTCCAAGTAAACAGCAGAGTAAAATAAAGGTCTGAGTGTCTGACTAGGAGTTGGCAAACTCAAGTTTAAATCCCCGTTTGGCCATGAAGCTCACCCAGTGATCCTGGGCCAGTAAATATCTCACTCCCTAGCCTACCTCAGAAAGTTATTGTAAAGATAAAAACACAGGGGGGCAGGAGCAAGAATCATGTATAACATCCTAGGTACCATGGACAAAGAGCAGAATATAAATATAAGAGCCAAACAAATACAAAGGATTTGTTGCAACAAGGTTGCAAGACTATGAATGTTTATCTAAACCAACAGTATTTATTTGTTTTAGCAGTATTTTATTATGATATTATGCTTAATTTGTTTTGATTATTGCAACTGTACTTTGTTGCATACTCCCCTGGGCTCCTTTGGGACAAAGGATGGAACAAAAGTATAATAAATAATCGTACCAATAGTTTTGAGGCTTATTTCCAAGTAAATATACATAAAACCAGGCTACATCTTTCGAGAATCTCTGGGAATACAGCTCCACCCCAGCTGGGAATACACAGCAGCAACAGTGGAAGAATTTCAAGGATGGGACAGCAGATAAAGGCCAAGGAATCCATAACTGAACATATTTAGACTGACACATGCTGTGAAAAATAATAATAATTAGAGCTTCCCATTTGAAATCCTATGAAAAGTTAAATAATATAAAAACATGAAGAGAAATCACTAATGCAGTTGTTATTTAAAAGATTAATACATCAATTGAAATGTAATTTGAAGTTAATAAGAATATGAATCACAGTAATATAAGAACTGGATGAATGCACTGATCATGGAGCGTGGGAAACCACTCCAAATAAATTGTATAAATCTTGAATTATTTGATATTAATTGGTATTTGTATAATTGGGGTAATATTGGAAAACTAATAAAAAATTATATATATATTTTTAAAGATCAGGCTACAAAGTTGCAATCCTGAACCCAAAGTTAAGCCCCATTGAAATCAGTACATACATGCTGATGGAGGAGTAAGGTAAGTGGTCCATTGCACACCTAACTGAGAACAAGTGGGGCTTGCTTAAAAATAAGCATGTACTGTATTAAAATCTGTGGGCCTTCTTTCGAAATGAACTATGCAGAAGCTTGTACCGTTGTGCGGTGTACATTACAATGGGGAGCAACTCGGAGCTGGTGTGGTGTAGTGGTGAGGCTGTCATACTAGTATCTGGGAGACTGGGGTTCAAGTCGCCACTCACCAGTTAACCTCGGGTCACTTTGAGCCTAACCTACCTCACAGGGTTGTTGTGAGGGTAAAAGGGGTGGGGTGGGGGAGAAGAGAACCATGTGCGCTGCCTCGATCGCCTTGGACGAAAAGTGTGGGATATAAATGTACAAATGCAAATGCAATGAGCAGATAAACAGCTCTTGGCTGTGAGAAAAGAGGGGATGCAATGGTCCAATGTTAAGTATTTCCACCTGCACAGAGCTAGCTGTGAATTACCTTGACATCCTTCTCTCTTTCCCCTGCTCCTCTCCGCTTCATGCCGCTCTCCTGCCCGGGCTGCGCACTTTGCCTCGCATGCAAAAGGCCCGCCCTTGCGAAGAAAAGCCTCCTTCCTTCCGGACAAAAAAAATAGCATAGCCAGCAGGGCTTGGCAGGAGGAACCACAACTCCCACAATGCACGCTGAAACTTCCGCTAGCGGTAAGCTGGGCGGGGAAGGGGAATATTTAGGAAGCGCACGCCTTCAGTAGTTCTCAGCTGCTTCAGGTTCGCAAGGGAATTATCCTCCTTAGAACTACGACTCCCGGCAGACTCTGCGGTGGTTGCGGCGGGAAAAGGCGTCCGCGCGGAAGCTCGCCCCTTTTCTTTCTTTCCCCGCCTTCCCTTGAACGAGAACGGAAGTGACTCTGGAGGGATAGCAACGGAGGCGGTTGCTAACGAGGGATGCGGAGAGGGCGAAGGCGGACCGGAGGAGGAGGAGGAGGACTGGGCAGCTGTGAGTTGCTGGATTGGGGCCTCCGGCGGAGGGAAGGGGAGGGGAAGTATGTGTAGGAAATGGGTGGTTTTGTAGGGGGTTTGGCTCTGAGGTGGCAAGGGGAGATTTTTATGCAAATTTAAACTGCAATGTATGTAAATGTATGCATATTTAGGCTGGGATTTGATATGGTGCTTGTTTTTGCATAGGGTGATTTGATAGCTGGTACCTCTTTTTATTTTTTTAAAAAGGGAATTGGCTTGCATTTTAATGATGTTTTTGCTTTTGATGTTTTAATTAGATACTGCACATCTTAAAATCGAAATAAATTAGTGTGTGTAAATGGCTTCTTATTTAACTCATTTGAAAAGTTGTTGGATTGTTTGTTACCCTCCACATCCCCACCGTCAAGCCATTCTAATGTTGTATATTGTAAGTTAAGAAAATAAAATGTTTCCAGTAAAAAGGAAGGATGTATTTGTTGCTCATTGTTACTATTTAATGTAACAAGGTTTTTAAAGAAGGGGAATCCTCCCAAGGTAGCATACGATTAAAATGCAACACTGTAAGGAATGAGAATAAAAGAACTGAAAGCTAACTTTTATTTATTTAGCTTCTTTTACCCTGGTCTTCAGCAAAAAAAAAGGCTCCCAGAATGACTTGCATATAATCATTTAAAACAAGACGGTTAAAAAGTTTTATTGTCTAGCTCTGTAAAGCGCTTAGGTGTTTCTTGCAGCTAAGCAGTATATAACTTTTGTTCAACAAAATGAAATAAATGATACAAAAGGGAAAAATGTGAGGAGGGAGGAGGAAATGAGCAAACTTGGGCATGTTTCTTAAAGTGAAATAGTGGGGGAGCGGGAGGTTTCTCTAGTGAACAGGCATCAGTAAAAATAAACATCCAGAGCACTACCACCATATAGTTCATAATTAGAGCAAAAACAACCAGAAGAGCAAAACCATTTTTTTCCAAAAAACAGGAACAAGTGAGTGTTCAGAACTTTCATAGGAATATAGACCCATTGGTCCATCTAGCTCAATATTATCTACACTGACTGGCAGCAGTTCTAGAGGGTTTCAGGCAAGGGTCTCTAGTGGTGTAGTGGTAAGAGTGTAAGACTAGGACCTGGGAGACCAGGGATCAAATCCATGCTCAGCCATGAAGCTCACCAGTGACCTTGGGCTGGTCACAATCTCTCGGCCTAACTTGCCTCACAGGGTTGTCATGGGAATTAAATGAGGAGGTGGGGAACCATGTACACCACCTGAAGTCTTTGGAGAGAAAGGTGGGATATAAATGCAATAAATAGTAAATAAAATAAATATCTGGAGATTCAAGGGATTGAATTTAGGACCTTCTAAATGCTCTGCTACTCAGCTACAGCATTTTTCTTATTATCTGACATGTTCCAAGATATATATCCTGACCCCATGCTGCATTTTTTTTAACTCTCCTTGTTGTCACACAAACATACCATGCAGCTAAAATATCTCACTCGGGTATTTAAACTGTGGTTTTAGTTGTTTTAAAGCTTTGTGCCTCTTGTTTTATTATTGTATTTTTACGGTGCTAAAATTGGCAGTATGAAAACCCAAATAGGCTCCACGTAGTATATAAATGTTTCAGATAAACATATGTGGGTGTGAAGCCTAAAGCAAGCAACGTGAATAAACAACAGTTTAATTAAAGCAACAGAATACGGTGTAAAGTGTTTGCCCGGCACTTAAAAAATTGCAAGGTAGGTACCAGGTGAGCTCACTGCAAAGGAGATAGGGCACTAAAGTTGAAAATGCCCTCTCCCTGTTTGCAAATTGCCACCTGCCTTGTCTCTGACACCAGAGGTATCCAGCAGAGAGTACTGATACAGTTCTATCCTTATGTTATATAAAATTAGGGTCACCCGACTGACAAAAATTGTGCCATGTGAATCTGTGCATATTTGCACAGAAGTAAATCTAATTGATTTCAGTGGGACTTAAACCCAAGTAGGTTTGCAGCCACAATTAACTGTATGAAGGTTTCCATGTAATCCAATATGTGTTTTCTCAGAAGCTAGTCCTCCAATCAGTGGGGAAGACTTTCAAGTAGACGACTCTAGAATCTCACCCTTGATCTATTCAAATTGTGGCTTTCTGGAACCTATTCTGCATTGTGCAGTACTGTATGTCTAAGAAAAGCCCTGCTGGATCAGACCAAAGACCTGCCTGCTCCAGCATTCTTTTCTCACAGTGGCTAGCCAAATGCCCATGGGAAGCCTATCTGCAGGACATGGGAACCATAGCACTCTCATGCTTGTATAACCAGCAAATTAGGTCCAAGGTTATTGAAGCACAATATTGGCTTGTTTTGTGTGCTGAAACTACAAGCCCTTTGATTCATGTAGCCCTGTTGACTTTTTTTTTTTACAAAATCAAGTACACTCTACATGGGCATGTATATCTGGAATTAAGAGCTGCAAAATCTACATTAAAAAAATTAAACTATATGAATGAATATGATTATATGCCAAACAACTTTTAAAATAGAACTTTATGATGCCCCTGGTGTTGTGGTTTCTGTGTGGTGAAGATGAAATAAAAGAGTTCTGCCAGAATCTGTCATTACTTTTCACACTCATTTAATCTCACGTAATTTACAGTGTGCGATGCTTGTGCAATTTTATGTTACAGAGAGAATCTTTCTTTGGGTTTTGTCATCCACAGCTCAGTCATGTCTGCTGCAGCTGACGAAACATCAGAGGATCTACCGGTGAGAGACATAGGTCTAAATCTCATAGGGCTACAAGGTTTGTTCCACTTCTTACACGTTTTAATTAGCTGGCTCCTTTGAAAGGAAAAATTTATCCAGAGGGTCAAGGAAACTGAAAAGAGGGTCTGGACTGAGCACTCCTGGAGAGCATACCTAGGCTTCCATGCCTGGGGCTGCTAGTTGTAATACAGAACACCTTCAGGTTGTGGAAGCCTGGCAATAGAGTCTGGAACACATGTATTCACAGCATTAGTAGTAGTAGTAGTAGTAGTAGTAGTAGTAAAAACTATCTGGGCTCTTCCCACTCCCTGGGGTTCTACTTGCCAACCACCACCCCCACCAGGTCTGCCTGGATTTGCTCTACGCTGGTGACTGAATTGGGAACAGCTCCCTGCATTCAAAAGAAGTTCCCCTGAACACGTATAGAGCTCTTAACCCCCACTGGGTAAAGAGCAGCCAGCAACAGGTCAGCAAGGTGGGTGAAGTGGACCAGGGAACTGGCAGACTTTCTCACTAATTTTGCCTGGTGTCCTTCAGTCCCTGCCTTTAGAACCTCGCTAAACATTATGGCGACATTCTAGTGCAAATATACTATAAAGAGAAATAATTTTATACCATTTTGTGTTCAGTTGTTATTAAGGGCATTTACAACAATCAAAACTTGTAATAGAGGCTGTTCTGTAGAATAGGTGCTATCGCAGAATAGGCCTGTTGATGAATAGCCATGTGATGGACTTCAGAAGGCTGTGGCACAGTGAACAGCTCTTGCTCCAATTTCAGGACTAGCCTTAAATGCATCCCCACATAGAGTGCATTACAATAGTCTTGTCTCTGTGGTTACCAATGCATGCATGGTTCATTGTGGCCAAGTCATCCCTGTCCAAGAACAGTTGTAGCTGGCATACCAGCCAAAGATGGTCATAGGTGCCCCTTGCCGCTGAGGTGACCTGATCCCCTAGTGCCAGCGATAGATCAAGGAGCATCACCATGTTACATAACTTGTTCCTTCAAAGAGAGCCCAGCCCCATCCGGAACAGGGGAATTGCCTGCGTCCCTTGCCCACAGGGCCTCCAATTTAAAAGGATTCATCAAGTTTATTGACCCTCATCTAGTCCATTACTGCATTCAGGTCACGCACAGTCATTCTTGACTCCTCCTCAAACAGAGGACTAGAGCTGTGTGTTGTCACTATACTGATGACCTCATGCCCCAAATCTTTTAATGACTGTCTTTTGCCAGTTACACTCTAGTCATCTTCCAATCACCCAGGGCTCCACAGAAAACATGAAGCAATTTATGTTCCAACAGCAACTGAGAAAATGGTGGTAGGGCCCATATTCAGCAAGTTTCTGATATGTGTAATCCATATGGTCCCTTAGACATCCTCTCTGTTGCAGAGCCATCAGTGGTCCTAAATGTCAAGGCTCGACATGGGATTTCGCGAATCAGCCGAGAGGAGCTGGAAGACCGATACTTTCACTTGCACGAGGAGAACCTCTTACTTAAGCAACATGCACATAAGCAAGAAGATAAAATTAAAAGGTCAGACTTCCTTCTCTTCTTCTAAAGCAAAAGTTTGGGGACCTTTGCCTCTCAGTGGAATGGTAAAAGATAAGCCTGGGTTAGGTAAGCTGTGTACATACTTTCAGCTATTATTATTATTATTATTATTATTACTATTATTTAATACGTTTATACACTCCTCAATACTAAGAAAATTTGTAAGTGGTTCATATAATAACAATATTTTTTTATACACAGAGAGAGAGAGAGAGAAACTCAGCCATGTATGTGGGATGCAACACCCTTTCTGCAACTTAACTGGTCTTTAACCTGTTTTCTCCACTGTTACAATTGGCTTTGATACTCATTCTCATTGTAAACAGATTTTTCTTTGTTTCTGCTACACATTTGAGAACAGCCCTGGGTTTTAACTACTCTCCTGGTTGCTGTAGCCTCTTAGGAATTTCCTCCCATGAAATGAGTGGACTCCCACCCACAGGTGGGAAGGATCACTCAGTCTCTCGTCTATCAACCTCCTGCTGTACAGTAGCTCAAGATCACTCCTAAGCATCCAGCATAAGAACCAAGAGGGCTGGCTGCAGAGAGAAGGAGCATTACTTTCCTCCGTCACCAACCTGTTGTGTTTCTATGCTAAACAAACTGCTGGCAAATCTCCAGGGTGCCTAGTGTGGATATATGGTGAGTTGGGGAGGAGAAGTGGCACAATCCCTGCCTTTGCTGCCAGCTTGCTGGGCTGGGCGTTCAGGAGACAAAGCCCCATACTGAATATACAACATCAAAATTGAGTGAGTAGGCAGCTGTGGCTTTATTCTTCCACTGCCAGTCCACTACAGTTCTGTGCTGGGTGCACAGGAGGTTAACCACCTTGCTGTTCACTTGGAATAGACACCAGGCAGGCTGCTGGAGGAAGCAGGCAGCACTGATTCACTCTCCTGCTTTTTACTCCTAAGCAGAACTAGCCTAGGCGGAACAGAGCATTCCATCCACCTTGTACCAGCCCCTCCACGAGTAAAAAGTAGGTGATGAGGAAAGAACCAAACAAAACACAAGCTAATAACTTTTGGGGGCTATTTTACAAGGCTGCTTTAGATAATAGCTTACAGGCGAGTAAGTTATTCTGTGACATCTCAAAGCTATTAACTTCCTCCGCATGTATACGTTTGTTCTTTCAAATAAGAAGATTGTCAGTATACTGTACCGAAATAAAGGAAAGCATTTCAAACAAATGAAGTGCGTCTCTATTTTCAGTCTCCCGTCTGGATCTCTTAAAATGAAAAAAAGCCTCCCTATAAAGTAGATACGGCTCTTGAAGATGTGCGACCAATTTTGTAAAGTCTTGAACTTCTCTCTTCCATCAAAGCCACCTTTTCTTTCTTTGTATGCCAAGTCCTTCCCCGAACCCCCCCAATGCCACCCCACCCCCACCCCACGCCAACCCTCTGCAACCCTATTCATTGCTGGAAGTGTTTTCTGCTCTTGTATGTTACATCACCCCCATGTGCCCTCTCTGTCTTTTGTTCTGGCTTCCCCATGTTTATCAAAACTAAGAGAAATCAAAGGTACAACTCTTGAGATGCCAAAAGCAAAATTTGTATCCTTTTAAAGCTAGATGAAAACCATACCTCCTGCATCCAATTATATCCCACGGCTAACTGTTAAACCTCTCTTAAGCACGCTGGTATTATTTGCTAAGCGTAAGATGTAGCAAGGCGACATGAGCTATTAAAGGCCTGCCTTTGAGCCTGCCCACCTACTTGTTTTTAGAACTGAAATTCGGGGGGGCGGTCCTCCACTTTTGCACTCAAACTGGAAGCACTACATCAATGGAATGTGTTACATATTGTAAGCATGCGTTGGATAGCTTAATATCATATGGGACTGAAGCTTTTATACGTGGCCCCACCACATCCCCAATCTGTAACTATACTTAACAGCATGCAGAGTTCCTCAGGAAGGTCATGCGTTCCAAATTTGAGCAGCATATGGAGTAAATATGCGTCCCTCCCTTTTACTAAACTTTAAATGATAAGCCTTAGGAAACTGTTATTTGTCAGTGCTATAAAGCAGATTGCTATCCAGTGGTTTCAATTATCTTCAAAGAGTTCTTCACAGGCAGTAATAGTTATATCAAAACCTGAAATTTATTATTCAGGTTCTGCACTGAAGTCTTCACAGTGATTATGTTCCTTTCAACAGAATGTTTTTTATGCTTAATTCCCCCCGCCGCCACACCACCTTTTTCATCTTATATAAGTTGTATTTTCTCTCTCTCTCTCTCTCTCTCTCTCCCCCCCCCCCCGCTTCCCCCCTCAGAATGGCCACCAAGTTAATTCGGCTTGTTAACGACAAGAAAAGAGCTGAGCAGGTCGGTGGCGGCCCCAAGCGGCTGGGTCAGGACGTGGAGATGGAGGAAGTGATTGAGGAGCTGCAGGAGAAAGTTCGGGAACTGGAGAAGCAAAATGAAGCTGTCCGCAACAGGCTCATTTCAACCAAGCAGCAGCTCCAGCTTCACGGCCCGCGGCACACGCCCTACAGTTATGTCCAGGCGCGCATTAACACAGGTCTCAAAAAAGCGGTGGAGGGTGTTGGCGTCCAGGAGCGCGCAAAGAAAGGTACATGAGCAAGCTGTCCCCTTTTAAACCCTGACTCGTGCAAATTATTTGAGAAGCAGTGCTGATCAGACCCTTGGGCAGAGGAACATCTGTCCCAGAAGCCAGATGAAGCAGGTGAGATAAGACAGAGGGAGGACTGTCATCTGCCTGATACTGCCATCTTCTGAGGCCCTTCTTCATGTGACTATGAGATCTAGAAGGTGGCAACACAAGAACAGGCCTATTCTGTGGTGGCTCCCTGTTCATGGAATGCTCTCCCCAGGAAGGCTCACCTGGCTCCTTCATTACATATCTTAGGCACCAGGCGAAAACATTCCTCTTCTCCCAGGCCTTTGGCTAATTATACCATCTATGGCCTTTTAAGCTGAAGGGTATTGTTTTGTTTGTTATTATGTGGTGTATTTTTGTGTTTTTATACTGTAAACTGCCCTGTGATCTTCAGATGAAGGGCAGTATATAAATTTTAAAAACAAAGCGACTTTTGATACAATGCAAAAAAAATTAAATCAGTATAAAGCTAGAACAAAATAAAAACATTGGTAGACATAAAAAGAAGCCTAACAGATCTCACCCACTAAGAGAGGACAAGTAAAAGACTATAGCCCAAAAGACCAGCGTTTGGATACCCACTCAGTCATGAAGCTTAATGGCTGACTGTTGTGGGAATAAAATGGGCAACAGCTCTATGGATGAAAAAGTGGTGTATAAATGTAGTAAGTAGATAAATGAACGAATGAGTTCATTCAAAAGCTTGGCTGAAAATGAATGCTTTTGCCGGGTGCCTAAAAGCAGCCAGTGGTGGCACCAGGTGTTTCCCCCTGGGGAGAGCATTCCATAGTTGATTAACCAATTGAGTGAATTTACATAAGTCAGCATGTGGCTAGAATCAAAACTTCTGAATCAGAAGACATGGCTTGTTTCCAGACAGCACACTCATTTATCATAGCAGGCATCCTCTTAAAAGAGGAATACTCTGTTGTGTGGGAAAGATTAGGAATGTCTACTTAAAGATATCTGAAGAAGTGTGCTTGCACACGAAAGCTCATACCAAGAACTAACTTAGTTGGTCTTAAAGGTGCTACTGGAAGGATTTTTTTTATTTTGACTATGGCAGACCAACACGGCTACCTATCTGTTACTTAAAGATGGTCCTTGGCATTTATGCTTTGTAACATTAAACCTTGGCCATGATTAATTGGAGCAAGCCCTAAATCAAAAGGGTTTGTGTTTGTTGGCTTTTGTCTTTTAAATATTTCGGTCCACAGAGGGACAACGCTGGCTGGGGCTGATGGGAATTGGTCCCCAGCAATATCTGGAGGGCCACAGGTTCTGCATCCTTGAGAATGAAGGCTTGAAATTTCACAGGTCAAATAGTATCCAAGCATAAAGTGCTCAATTTTAAGGTGGAGTTGGCTTCAGCACACTTATTTGCAGCTGCTCCTAAAATCCTCAAAATCTTTATGGCTTTTATCCAACAATGTTTATTCAGAGTAGCATTGAAATTAATGATCCTATGTTAGTTGTTTTCATTAACTTTGGTGGGTCTACTCTGAATAGGACATGCATCAGATGCCACCGTAGATATTTACCTCCTTTTCATCTATCAGCCCATGAAAGAAATAAAAGTAGGTTCTTGTAAAAGCTGGACCTTTAAAAGCAAATTAAAATTATCTTGGCTATCACCCTTAATGCAATTCATTTGCATAATTTACTTTGTTGCTCTGATATTTATTTATTTTTGGCACACAGTTATAGATAACAGTGCCTAATAGTTACAGCCAGGTCTGCCATTATATCCCTGCTTCCATGTACAGTACTAGGAAATTTCCTATTATTTTTATCACATGAGTTCTAGCCTCTTGGGATGCATTGGGCAGACTGTTTGCCGTCTCTCATATTTTTAATTTAATTCCTTTTCCTCCCCGTTTGGAGCAGTAACGAAGCCTTTGCCCAATGCATTCCAAGTATTTGTAAAGGGAAGAAACATAGCATTCTAACATCACTGTCAAGCACTGGATAGGCTAATACAACTGCTTTAATGCGAACTAAAATCTCCATGAGCTTCCAGAACTTGGTTGAAATCAAATGTAGTAACCCCATTTTCCTGCAAGCCCTTCAGAATCTGTTCCCTGCTAAAACTGTGGCCTAAAACAGCAGTGACTTCTAACTGTAATGAGGAATGTATGCTGTTATGTTTAGAATTTAGACAAACTGGCCAGGATCCAAAAAGCTACTTGCTGCCAAAGGCATGAGTGTACTCACTGGGTTTTGTTTTACTTTTCCTCCTTTGAATAGCAGTTGCCCTCCATGCCATATTGCCATAATGTTTGTGGAACACCCCTCAACTTCAAAAGAGGATCGCCAAGTAACATTGCAAGGAGGGGGTTGTCATTTTAGAGGAAACAGCTCCAAAACTCTAGTGAGTATGCTGTGAATGAATCTCACTGGCCTTTGGATCCATGCCACCATTTTTAATAAGCCTGTTTATTTTTTTAACACAGCATATATGCCACTTAATTGTAAATAAAACCTTGAAGCAGTTTACAAAGGCTATAAGATATGCATTAAAACTGTCAATAAAAAGGTTAAAAACAAGTTTTAAAAAAACCAAAATATGAATGAAGTCAAATCTTAAAAAGGTCCATATTAAAATCGTTGTGCTGAAATGAATGGACTTGACTAATTTAGGTCCATCAATTTCAGTGGGTCTCATCTGGTTAGTACTTAGTTGAGTACAGCCTTCAAATTAAAATACATGTTGACATCTAAATACCCATTATGTTTAGCAGTATAGCAGTTGCTCTGTCTGTAGAAGGTCTTGGGTCCAGTCCCTGGCATAAAGGAAAGCTGGGCTTGAAAAGGTCCATTCCTGAGGCCTTGGTTAATTGCCACTGATGGTCAGAGAGGAAAATACTAGGCTAGAGAGACCAATGGCCTGACTTAGTAAGGGGAGCCATAGTCCAGCAATAGAGCTCTGCATGCAGAAGGTCACAGATTTGCCTTTGATTCTTTGGCATCTCAAGCTAGAAAGGATATGGAGGGGCAGGGCTAGAAAAATACTTTTGAGTGATGCCCTGTAGAGCTGCTGCCATTCAACTGACAATTTTGTCTAGATGGAAGAATGGTCAGACCAGATATATTGCAACCCCAAATGAAGTCACTAGGTTCTGGGCCTTCTCCATAAAACAGGGGTAGCAAACCTGTGGTCCTCCAAATGTTGTTGGACTCCATTTCCCATCGACACTTGCCGGCTTGGTCATTAGTGAGGAATGATGGGAGACTTCTGAAGAGCATCATGTTGGCTTTCCCTGGCTTAAATTCAAGGCTGTTACAAATATAGTAGGATAATGCTCAGTATGTGTGATTACTGCTTCCCCCCCTCCTTTTAGTCACTTACCTTTCAGTAAACATACTTCTCTGATTTTTCTCATTCCACCCACTCCCTTCTTCTTTTAGGAATGAGAATGCAGGATGTAGAAATCCGACCTTTGAAATCTCCACAAGCGTTGCCCCCCAAGTATGGACACAACTTACTTGAGGAAGCAAGAGCAGAGATACGAAACTTGTATGACTTTTCTATCTTTCTTTATTTTCTGATGTCAACTATTTGCTTGGTGTCATCAGTTAACTGACAGTCTAAAGCAGGCATAGGCAAACTTTGGCCCTTCAGATGTTTGGGACTACAATTCCCATCACCCCTAGCTAACAGGACCAGTGGTCAGGGATGATGGGAATTGTAGTCGCAAACATCTGGAGGGGTGGAGTTTGCCTATGCCTGGTCTAAAGGGAATTAAAACTGGACTGCATATGCCCCGTTCATCTACACTGGGCATTCCTTTAAGGTAGGGGTGGACTCCTTTTCTCTATCCAAGGGATACTGGATATAGATGAGCAAGGAGTTGATTCACCTCTGTGATGACTCATGAATACTAATGCCTTTGGGCAGAAGAATCTTGTAGCAGCGTACCTTGGATAGCCAAGTTTCATGAAACAAAAAAAAAAATAGGGTGGGTTGTTGTTTTTTTAAAAAAAAAGAAGAATGGACTGTTAAAAAAGAAAATGCCACACACACCCAGTTTCACAGCATTTGAAGTTAATAAGCTCTCATATTGTTTGATCTCAGCTTTGAGCACCTGCGTCAATCACCTTCAATAGGAAAACATATTGTCACAGGAACTGGGGGCGTATATAGGCTAGTCAACTTAATAGGTACCAACTGTAGGCAGCTCACAAAATCTTTTTAGTGTGGGGGAGAGTGCAGTAAAAAGAGATAACAAGACACTACCTCCTGAAATGCCATGGAACAAATCTGTGGTTGCCTCAGGAAGGATTTTTTTTAAAGTCTCCTGTTAAGAATATTTTAGGAAATAAGACTCTCACTGGTCTTCTCATATTTTGCCAATGTGTTGCCTAGGGATAATAAAGCTCATTTTCCTGTCCTGATATTTTTGTAATAACTGTTCCCCCCACCACTGCTTTGTAGCTTAAGTGAATGTTAAGTATTCAACCCCCCACATTGCACATCTGCTGATTTTCCAGTTGCCAGGACTTGAACTCACAACACATCTTGAACCTCTGACCAGGGGAGGATTTTATCCATACACCTCTGTAGAGGTTAACGAAGCTGCATATAAGTTACCCAAAAAAAATGCAATATAAAAATGAATGTAAAACAGATCTTAAAATATCCTAAATAAACACAGATCTTTAAACAGCAGCACGTAGATAATAACACATCATAAAATGAATAATTCAGGTTTAGCTTATTATTTCCCTATGCAAAAGTTTATGCATTATCCTATGGAATTGCTTTTGGTTAGGCAAATAGTTATCAAATTGTTCAGTGGTACATGGTAAACATCTTAAGCCTCCAGTCCTATACAGACTTATGTGAGTGTAACCATGTGCAGCTCTAACCATGTCTACTTAAAACTCTAACCATGTCTACGTAAGTCCTGTTGCATTCAGTGGGGCTTACTGTTCTGCTTGCAGCCTAACTCACTGAACTCAGTAGGGCTAACTATTGAGTAGGCATATGCAGGATTGCACTGATATTTATTTGTTGAATTGATAGTTGCACACAGAATAAACATTTTCATATCCAATGTTGCACAGTAAGTTTCAAATATGTACAGTTCTACAGGCCAAGCACGAATTTATTGCAATACAACTCAAGAGGCTAGTTCAAAATAACCGTGTCTGATGGAAATCTCAATAATGAGCATATAGCTTACATGAAAAATGTGTGGGTGACACTATGTCATACAGTGAATTTATGCATATTCAGAAGCATTACAATTTATTAAATATCTCTTAGATCTTAATATCCTAATTATCTCTTAGAAGCTCCCATGGAGATCCTCCCCCCCCCCCCGATCTTCCATGGTTAGTCTTTCCAAACTAAAATAAATGTTATTTGAAAAACAGCATGGAGACTCATCTTGAGATGCCATGGAGTGAAACGAAAATACTTTGTACAAGCAATTGATTGTTTTAGCAATCGATTGTAATTACCGTATTTTTCGCTTGATAACACGCACCCGACCATAACATGCATGTAGTTTTTAGAGGAGGAAAACAAGAAAAAAATATTCTAAACGAAACAGTGGATGTATGATTTTTGTGGTTCATGCTGTGGCCACAGACATGTGATCTGACGGTGAGTTTGGGGTAGCCCAATGCAAAAATCCTGAGAATCCATGTGGATCCATGTTTGTAACCACGTTTTAAGTGGGGAGGGAAGGAAAAGCACTCAAGGGACAAGGAGCACGCATGGAGCAGGCTCTGCTTCTCTCCCTCCCCCCCCCCCTTAGCGAGCTGAAAAATTTTGCTGGAGGGACAGAGAGCCTGCTTGCTTTAAAGGAGCCTACCGGACAGGAGCCGCTTACACGAGAGGAGCCGCTTTCCTCTCCCGCTTTGCTCCTTTAAAGCAAGCAGGCTCTGTTTCTCTCCCTCCTCCCCCCCCTTAGCGAGATGAAAATCTTTCCTATTTCCAGCAAAGCGGGAGAAGAGCCACTGAGTGGGGAGGAGGGAGAGAAGCAGAACCTGCTTGCTTTAAAGGAGCCAACCGGACAGGAGCCGCTTACACTCGTGTAAGCGGCTCCTCTCCCCTCCCGCTTTGCTCCTTTAAAGAAGCAGGCACTCTGTCCCTCTCTCCTCCCCATTCAGTGGCTCTTCTCCCACTGGAAACCACGGAGGAGGGAAGCATTCGCTCCGTAACACGCACAGACATTTCCCCTTACTTTCTAGGAGGAAAAAAACGCATGTTATGGAGCGAAAACTACGGTATTTTAACACAGTGTAGCAGCATTCATGTTTTTCATAACTGGGAGCTAGCGAAGTGTTTATTTTATTTATTGGGGATCCTTACATCCCACCATTTGAAGGACAAGGTCCTCTCAAGGCAGGTTACAAAGAAGGGTAAAGCACCACATCAAAACCAGAATGTGTTACAGTTAACAAGAGCTTTTTAAAAACACCAGTTACAAAACATACTAAGTAACCAAACAATTAAACCCCTGTGTTGCAAACAATTATCAGTAATATCCAAGGCAACACGATGACCAAGTACAACAATGCAATATCAATATAAACTCTTTATATAGTCTATATGGAACATTGAACAATATGAGAAACCAAATAGAAAACATAGAACCAAATAAACATAAGTCGTATAAGTCTCTGAAAGTCTTTGTAGACTATGCAAGTCTCTGAAAGAAGCAATGGGTCATATTCTTATCTGATGAAAACAAGGCATAAAGCTTTGTTTTATGACGTCCAACGCTGCGGAAGTGGTCCGCAAACAGACGTAGTGAACAGTGATTCCGGATATACCCACTGTTTCGTAGAGGACACTATGGAAAAGTCTCTGTCCCTGAGGCCACCAACCTCATCCTCCCTATTGGTGAACAAGAGAATAGGACCCCTGACCTCTCAAGACTTGAGCATTTATATATGCAGGCTGTCCTTCAAACTGTGTTCTGGAGAACTCCCCTCTTCTTCTGATAAGTGTCAAAGCGGGTTATCAAAGCAAACATCAGTCATGATGGACAAACTTCCCTAAAAGAAGATCAGCTGGGTCTGGTGCAGCAGGTGCTGCTTTTCCTGGACTAGGAGAGCTTGACCACGGGTGTTCATGTGACTTCAAGGCTGGGTTTCTGTAATGCACTCCAAGTGGGTCTTTGCTTGAACTTGATCCAGAAGCTGCAGTTAGGGCAGAATGGTTGCTGGCAGGGAGTAGAGCTTTGTCAGCATATAGCACCTCTGCTCAGAGAGATGCACTGGCTGCTCATTGCTACTGGGCCAAATTCAGTGTGTTATTACTGGTATATAAAACCCTAAAAAGCTTGGGACTAATTTACTTGCGGGATCACTTTACCCATATAAGCCCACTTGACTGCGTCAGTCTGCGGAACCGGCAACGTTACAGTTGCCACATAATACTCATTCCGCACTTGTAAGAAATTGATATTTTTGCGTGTCAGCACCTATACTTTGGCACTCACTGCCTATTGACACCAAGCAAGTCCATTCCCTGTACGATTTTCAGCACCTGTTTAAAACATTTTTGTTTTGGCAAGCCTATACAGATGTGTGTTTTATTTCTTTTCAGCTACTAGTTATTGGTTTTAATCACTTTTTGGATATTGTTAGATACTCGTTTTTAATTCTTTTGTATCAATAATGTTAATGTTTTATTTTAGATTTTTTAAAGCACTTGGGAGGGTTTATTTTTGTTTGTTTTTTGTTTGTTTGTTTGATAAATAAATAAAAATAAATAAATAAATAAGGGCTTGTTCACACTACTGATAGATCAGTGTGGAGTCACTATTAACTGGATTTACTTCACTGCATTTGTGAGGCCCAGCGCTTGTAAACTAACTTGATGCCCTAGATCAGAATCTTCTGTGACAATAGAGAACTGCTTTAGAAAAAAGTTGCCATGGGAAGAATTCCTAAAGGATGCAGGTGTAAATTTTGGGTTTCAATTTAGAAAGCTTTGTTGCCTTAACAAAACCTAGCCTGTCATACCGCAGTTTCTTTGCCTGTTTCATATAGCCTTCTCAACTTTGGGACCAGTGGGACCAGTAAGAAGTAAACCTCTTATAAACATTTAAATACCTGGCAGAACATGTGTTTCATTCTAGTTTCCCATTATGTTAAGCGTAAAGCTTCCGCTTTTTAACTGACAAACTCAAAGCGCTTTGACTGTTGCAGGGAGAATGTGGTTGAGTCTCAACGGGCGCACAATGAGGAGTTGGCGCAGGCAGTGGAAACGCTCAGAAGCGAAATACGGAAAAAGGAAGAGGAGTTTGAAGAAGCTCTCCTGCAGCTGAAAGAGCAGCAGGCAACTGGCCAACGGTAAAATGGAATGGAAATGCTCGCAACTCATAAGTTGTACCCAATCGTGTGACAGTAAAGTAATTGATTTACTTGCACCTGGTTTTATTGTGCTGCTCTTGCAAGCATTTGCATGGGGAACATCAGGTATTACTTTACCTGTTACTGGCCAGTTGATATACTGGGGTCGCTTTCTTGATGACAGAACTAACAGTGCCAATCAAATCCAATTAAATACATGCAAATGAATGGACTCCCATCATGTCTCCAAGGCTCAAATGTGCATGAGCAAAGTTGCTTACTATATGGGTGGGGGGTGGGGAGGTTATGAGAAGTGAATGCTGCCAATGGTGGGGGAGACTGGAACAATGATTTTACAAATTCCTGCACTGGTATAGTGCCTACAGCAAATTGGCAGCAGGGTGTGATAGCACTAGAAATGTAAGCTCGGAACACAAATTCCATATTCCATGTTTGTTTGTTGCCACAGCAGTTCAAAGTAAACTGCTGCAAGATCTCCCTCTCACACATGCACAGCAAAAAAAATCAACCCTGGATCACCCCAGCATGAAATCTCACCAGGACCATGCTGTGCAGAAGAAGCAATCTGGGCAATATGGGTTGCATGTAGATGGCTCGGGTCATCCCAGATTGTTCGGAACAACAGATGTTTTCATGTTGGCAAAACATGGCTCATGAATTGTCCATCTGGAGTCTTGTTTTCTTAACAACATTCCTAGGTTCCATCATTTGCATGGGTACTTTGCTCACGGTAATATATTTTAATTCTACTCAGTTCCATTTTTGCATTCCCTAAGGTCACTTAATCTGCAGCGCTTTGGGTCAGGATGATTTAGGCCAAAAACATAGAAAGGCAAGATGGGAAGATTATCCAGTCAAAAGGAAAACCACTTAGTTCCTCTGGTTTTGCATGGCTAGCACTGGTGGCAAATGCTTGCAAGAAAGGGCTACTACAAGCCCTGGACTGTGTCGTTGTCTTCCCCCATTTCCTTTACCTTCTTCTTTTGCACCTTTAAAAAAGCGATTGGAAGCTACTTAGGCAACCTTGGTTCATTTAAAGCTCTTGGGCACCATAGCTCCCTCATGTACACTCCTTTGGGACTACCATTCCAACACCCTCTGGTTTTCTTTTTCTATGTTTTGGGTCATTGGGAGCTGCCCTACTTTATTTGTTTGTGCTTTATTTAGGTGTTTGTCTGCTTCAAGTTGTGGGAAGTTCAGAGCAATGTCAGTTTTTTCTTTTTTAAAATGGAAGTTTGTGCTGTTTCTTAGGTTTTCAGATGTTCCTCAGGCGCCAAAAAGTGGGGAGCCCTGGCTTAAACTCTGGTTAGTGACAACAAACCAGAATCTGAAATGAATCTGTATGGTTCTGACTTTTGCTCACAAACCATCATTTAACAAATGACAGTTCCCTGAGTTTAGGTGTAATGGGAAACTGTGGTTAGTTTAAAGTCAAAAGAATAAGCTTTCCACCTCTTCCCTCCTGGCATGCAAAAGAAAAGGAGAGGAGGAAAGAAAGTGTGTGAGCCTCAGACTCGCTTACTTTGTTCTCCTGGTGGGAGACCATGGTTCCCCATTAGGTCTGAACACTGCCAAAGAGTTAGGCACTGTGATACATACTAGTTAATGTCAATTGTCAGGAGACATTTGGCTTAGATCTGCATGTATCATAAATGTCATTCTTCTCAACTCCTTTTATTCAAAAATGGGGCGGGGTGGGGGAGAGAAACTCCTATAAAATCTCTTTTGAAGCTATCCCTGCTATTTGTTTGATGTGAGAAACAAGATTCAGAAGAACATGAAATGGCATTAGAGTTTTTAGTGTTTAGCATCAGGCAAAAATGTTTCCTCTACTTGCTACATCTATTTATATGAAGGGTGCAATAAACCGGATTCCTGGTTTGCGAGCTTTTTAATCTTCTCTGTAAGGACAGTTGACTAGGTAATGGCAAAACACAATGGACCCTGAGTTTCAAAAGAATTATATATTTTTTTTAAAGTATTTCAAGTTCTCAGCTGGTTTACAGATGTGTAAGCTTTGTAGTCTATTTTCTGGTTCCAGCATGGCACTGGGACAATTTTTCCAGTCTGTCTATAACAGATAAGTATTAGAGGAGAAACAATGTATTTCAAGATGTGAGATTCTGTTCTGATGTTTATCACACTTTATTTGGCATTAGCAGTTAAGATCAATTCAGGGGTTTCCTTTAAAACATTTTTTGGTTGAAATACATGCAAAAACAATAATAATGAGGTCACCCTGCACCGTTCAAGGGATAGGTTTTTGAAAGTATATCTGCAGTTAGCTGCGTGATGACTTTTAACAAGATTAAATAGTGAATTTTCAATTGAATCTCAGCAAGGAAAATACATAACAGAATCTCAGCCATATAGAATTTCGGTCAAGATGGTCATTGTTAAAGATACATCTGTAGCTAATTTGAATGCCAATCTCGGGGCATTATCTGTGTAAAATGCTAAGCCGCTTGCCTTGGAAATACTTGGAAAAGGGGTTACGTTCCTGGATAATGCTCCATTAAACAGTAATTCTCTAACACCAAAGTTTTGGAAAGTGTTTTTTCTCTCTTCCTATTGTAAGTATAATACTGCACCTTTTACCATAGGCTCCACTGAAGTTTGATAAGAATAAACCAATACATCCAAATAATGAGTAATGTTCAAATATCTTCATACTGCAAAAACATGTATTTATTTAACAACCTATAATGTTAAATTTAAGGAAAGGAATTGTTTTAGATGTTATACACACACCTCTCCCCAGTTGTGTTTTGGAATTAGGAAAGTGTGAAGGGTTTTAAGTTTTCCAAGGCAAAATTAACAAGGTGACTCGACTATTATTGTACCATAAACCTCACAATTACTTTCTTTTTGAACATGCCATTTTGTAGGTTAAGCATTCGGGACAATGTTGAAATGATTAAGCTCCACAAACAATTGGTGGAGAAGAGCAATGAGTTTGCAGCAATGGAGGAAAGATTTCTTCAGCTACAGGAGGTAGGCAGAACTTCAGCTAGAACTGTAAACTTGTGCACCAGAACTCCAGGTGGGGTTATGTATGGAATAAACTTGTTTAGAGAGGCACTTCTTTCATCACCAAAAGTATGATACAGATCTGGAAATTTAAGACCAATCCTATATACACTTAGCAGGAAGTAAGTTCCCATGAACTCAGGGCAACTTACTTCTTAGTAGATGGTATGATGATTGTGCAGTAAATGAAGGCTAGCTAAGAATGTTTATAATACACTAAGAAATAACTTGCAATCTTATACATGTTTGCTCAGTAATTAAAAGTTAGTTGAATTTCAGTTGTAATTAGTGCAGAATCACACTCCACCTCCCAGGTTCTTCAAGTGCTGAATGGTCTTTCGCAATGTTAAGGTGCTAAGAGCTGCCTGATGCTTAGTTGGTCTATTTGTCCATCTTCTTCAGTAAAGCCTACCCTTTGCAGCATATCCTTCACCAGCCTTCAAACTGGAAATGCCAAGGAATTGAATTGGTAGGAGGTTTCTCTCCATAAAACATGGCCTGCTCTATTTTTAATCCTGATCAGCAAATCCCAGTGTAGCATTTTAGATGCTTCCTATACCTTCAGCTTAGATCTGCTCCCTCCACCAGAATTAATGATGCAGCCCACATTTGCATGCAGCTTTTGGGCATATCTCAACATACGCAACTCGGCATATGCAAACCTCTGTACCAGCAATACTACTGTCACTTAGGATGGAAAATTTGGATTTTTTTGTCCACTGCTTATCATTTTTGTCCACTGCTTATCATTATGGTAATATGACATAGCAGACGAAGCTGAAGCACCACAGCACAGCAACCACATTCATTTGTAAGGGAGTTATAGAGTGAAATTATTTTCAGAAGACTTAAATGCTTATCAAAGCCTTGCAAATTGTGGTGTGTGCAACAGTTTCCAAAGCAAAATAAACAGAGGTGCACGTTTTTGAAATGTTGAGCACAGCTCAATAGTTCAGATGTTGCACAGAAGTGCAGAATCAAATTTTAAAGAGACGCAGAATTTCTTTTAATTAAATCTTAATGCAGCTCCCTTGGAAGGAATTAAGAAGGCAAACGAAACATCAGCTGGTGGGTTAGCAGCAAAATGACAAGAGCTGCATGGACATATTTGTGGTCGGGTTCATTTTTGCTTGCTACTGTAGCGTTTTGGGTCAGCGTGTCCAAACCACAAGAACCACAGCAAAATGCTTTAATTGCTAAACAGATGTCTGTCTTGGTCCTGCTCATCACAGCTGAACTGGAGGTGGTTAGCATGCTGGAGGAGGGCGGAACACCCTCCACCCTCTTCGTTGCCGTTGTGTAACTTAACGACATTGTGTCAAAAACATGGCAAGAGCATCTCCTGTTGACTGGATTGAGATTACACTTTAAAGGTTGCTGGAGAAAACCTTTTGACTCAATCCATAGCCCTCATCCAAGAATAGTGACCGCAGCCGAATGTTGCTCACCCAGACCCAACTTCAGCTGCCTTCTCTCGTCTCCTCCACAGAACCAAAAAAATCTGAAAGCAAGCCACAATGCACTCATGGCAAAGGGGGATGAACTCAATTTGCAACTTAAAGAAGAACGTTCCAAGTGCCTCCACCTCGAGAGTGAGTTACAGGCCACAAATTTTTCAAAGCGGCGATTAGAAGAGGTGAGATCCTTGGGGGCGGGGAGGGGGGGCGGAGAGCACGGTCTTTGCACAATCCTTTAAACTGGGCTAGAGAAATCTGCGTAGTATCCTGGACCAAGTCGTGAGAGGACTCCCAATAATTCAAACATTCTGGTCTTACTTGGCTTATGAAGTCACAGCTGGTGGATATATAGCACTTAATGCTCTGTTGTTAACCTGCAGTAGTATTTATATGCCTCTGGGCAGTCTTTGAACACCCATGTAAGATCAGTCGGACCATTGCGGTGTGTGCAACAGTTTCCAAAGCAAAATAAACAGAAGTGCATGTTTTTGAAATGTTGAGCACAGCTCAATAGTTCAGATGTCGCACATTGGACCATTTCAAGATGCTGCATTCATCCTAATACATGATGATTGCATTAAAGGTGGCAAACACCATCTAAATTTCACCTATAGACAGAAGCAACTTGCGAGATGGGGCCAAGCCAGTACACTAGCTTCCCGGCAGGTGAGTCACTGTTACTGGGATGAAGAGGGCACCGTGGTGCAAACGCACCAGAAGGAGTAGCAGATTGGCTCCATCAGTGCTTTTGCACCACGCCAACCTTCCCACCGCTTCACTCCTCCTCTTCTTGGTAAGCAACAGCCACCTGCCAAGAAGGCAGCATAGCAGATCTGCCCCCACCTTGTGAGCCATCTCCACCTATAAAACAGGTGAAATGTGTCGACCCAATGCACTAATGTTTGGTTGATATTAAAAAAGGAGAAAAACCTTACAAAAATAGAAATTCTCCTGCGTTAATGAAAACGTTTTGCAAATCTTGATTTTTGCACCATCCCAATCTGCCTTGCTCTTTTGTAACATCAGGGCAGTCACTGTAATGTCAAAGCTTACTGGCCACTGGCTGCCAGAAAGCACAACCATGCATGCAGCTATTCAGAAAGCTTTACTCGTGTCGGTAATGTTGCTTTTTAATTGCATCACTTACAACGTTTGTCTTCATTCCAGCTTCAAGATAGAATTAATGATTTGGAAAAAGAGAGGGACCTTTTAAAAGAAAACTATGATAAATTATACAACAGGTAAATTATAACTGATAACAGAACTCTTTTAACATTCCATTTCTCAGTTTATGTATGGGCTAAAATAACCATTGCATGAGTAGTGGCAGTTCAGCTGCAAACACTTTTGGATAAAACTGACCTATTTCAGTCTGGGTTCAAGCCTGGTTTGGGGACTGAATTGGCCTTAGTCGGTCTGATGGATGACCGTATTCAGGTGAGATGGTAGGGGAGTACAGCCCTGTTTATTTTCCTGGATCTCTCTGCAGCTTTTGATTTCATCTGGACTGTTGAGGGTTAGAAGCACTGTTGTACTGTGTCTGTGGACCCCTGGTGGTTAACCTGCAGAGTATGATTTTTGTCCCCAGTGCTATTTAATATTTATATGAAGCCACTGGGAGTGGCCATTCGGAGATTTGGGGCTGATTGATACCATTTTGAGGTTTTCTCCTGACATTTTAGGTAATAAAACAAAATACCCAACATTATTTCTCTGTAACATCTGAATTGGGAGAGACTGTACATGTTCAAAACCAGTGCCTTGATAAAATCATGGGCTGAGTGAAAGCTGATAAACTACACCTGCTTCCTAACAAGATAGAGACCCTATGGATGGCCAGTCATTGCCTCCCAACCTAACCTACCTCACAGGGTTGTTGTGTGGATTAAATGAGGGGGTAGAAAACCACGTGCGCCAGCTTTAGCTTCTTAGAGAAAAAGGCGAGAGATAAATGCAATAAATAGAGGGGAATATTTATTTATTTATTTATTTATAGATTTGCATATTGTAATTGTGGCCTCTCAAAGTGATTACTAAAGCAGCTCTTGGGATCTCAAGACTGGGACCACTCTCCTAAAAGGTCCTGTGCGATTCCTGTTGATCTTTTCTACTGCCCGTCCCCCGCCTGCCCCGTTTTAACTGCTGACTCCCTTCCATATCACAAGCTGCTTTTGTAATGCTATCCAGTTTCTAAAGTAGTTTGCTCTGCTGTGTGGTAGGCAAAATAATCTTTTAAAATCCCTTGGACTCAGTGAATTAGTTTTGCAATTCTTTTGATCCTGGCCAGAGTTGAACCTGCAGGAGTTACTAACAAAGGAAAATGGTGTCTGTAACATTGGGTGTTGTTTTGCAACGCTGTAACAGAAGTCAGCTTAAAACATTTTTGCAGTCAGTTTTGGCAATACTTCCCAGCTTTAACTCATTAGCACAACTGCCCTTTTATGCTGGCCCACAGACAGCATTGTCATGATATGATAGCAGATTGCAGTAGGCTGGTAGGCCCTTTTTCTTTTCTTTTACTTCCAGCTTAGGCCTCAATGTCTCAATTTCCTTTCTTTAAAAAAATGGACCCCAATCAAGAGCAGCACAGGGCGTGACTCTAACTTTTTCAGGTGCCAAAACGCCTTAGGCTGGCACTGTGACTGCACTTCATATTTATGTAAAGACACTCTGAGGTAATAGTCTGTGTAAATTCTGTCAGCAGTGCTTAATATCACATAAATAAAAAATTAGGAGGCTAAACCTACTGAACATGAAATGAGACAGGGCACTGAATTCATTTTCTGGTGCCGAACAGAAAATTGAAGCAATTACAGTCAATTTGCAGAGGCTTAATGAGGAAACACCTGATCATGGAGTCGGTGGAAGGAGAACCCTCCAGCTGTAGGAGTGCTTTTGTTCAAAAGAGAGCACAATTGTCACTGCGTTTTCTCTAAGGGGGAGAGAATAATATCCAATTCTTGGGGAGCAGAGAGAAAAGCTGCTGTGGCTTCAAAGTGCCATGTCCAGTTTAGCTGTCTGACTTGCTGATTTAGGGCATATTCATGCCATGCATTTACGATGTTATGACACCATTTCAGGCAGCTGGTCCCAGTCATATTATGTTGAGGTGGAAATTCCAGAAGCCACTTTCCATTGACTATAAGAACTTGACCCTCCGTCCATACTAGGAGCACAGTGTGGTCGATGGTCAGCCATTTGTACATTACCCAGATGGCTTCAAAATGCAGCGGGATGAAGTAAACTCCAAAGACATTCCAGGCAGATTCCAGTGGAATGCAATCCTAACTGTGAAGGAGATGATAGCTGAGCAGTAAATTTCAGAACAATTTTGTATGCCTTTAAAGTCAGCATTATGCGGATTTGGAGAAACTGGAATTCTACATTGCTCTAAGTTTAACCAGAGCCAGATTCTGAGGTTGTTGTTGGAAAATGTACAAATGACCATGAGACTTGAATGTACACAAACTTTTCTGACAAGTGAAAACTATGTTGTTGTTTAGTCGTGTCCGACTCTTCGTGACCCCATGGACCAGAGCACGCCAGGCACTCCTGTCTTCCACTGCCTCCCGCAGTTTGGTCAGACTCATGTTTGTAGCTTCGAGAACACTGTCCAACCATCTCGTCCTCTGTCATCCCCTTCTCCTTGTGCCCTCAATCTTTCCCAACATCAGGGTCTTTTCCAGGGAGTCTTCTCTTCTCATGAGGTGGCCAAAGTATTGGAGCCTCAGCTTGAGTTGACCCTCAAGGGTGGAGAACGCTCTCCTGTCACTAGCCCTAAAATGAAAGAATGATGGTGGTGGTAATGATGATGATGATAAGCATTATATTTATTATTGCAATTTATTTAAATTTGTGTCAATTGAACCAGAGCCTTCAGGTGGCTTAAAATATGCAGAACAAATGTATGATTTAAAATATGTAAGTACAAATGCATATCATATAAAAATCTCAGTAACCTGCCTCTCCATTATAGAAAGCTGTATACAAGAAAACTTCCATACTTAAAGTAGCAATCCCAATGAACCACATTAAAACTATTGACAAGAATGAGGTATTGGCTTGAACCCTAATAACTTAACTGCTGTAAGCGAATAAAGATGCTAAAAATTACTACAAAGACTGGCATGGGTGGGAACAAATGTCTTCACCTAACACAGAAGGCGCAGGCAAGCTCTCTTAAGGAATGCATTCCATTGACAGGGGCTGTCGCCCAAAAGACCCCTTCAATTGTTGCCCTCCCTCCACAATCCCTATAGATAGGGCACTCTGGGGAATGCCTTTGTAGATGATCTTAAGGCCAGCATAGTCTTCTTTGGGAAGAGCTAATTCCTTCAGGTATAGGTTAAAGGTAGCAATTTGAATTGGGCCTGGAAATGCATTTGCTTCCAGTTGGATTCATTTTGTGATTTTGCTATTTTACATTGTTTTGAATGCACTTTTGTTGAGTTTTTCATATGCTATTCATTGCTTTGGGTCCTTTGAATCAAAAAGCAATATATAAGTAAATCATAACAGCATTTAAGCATGCAGTCTATTAAAATGTTTTAAAGGAACGAGCATATTTTCCCCGAGCCCATTTCATTTCTTTATTGGATCCTTCTACCCTGTATTCCATTTCTCCTGAATTCTAGTTTAACTAGGGAGAATACACACACACACACACACACACACACACACTAAGGAATTTGTGGCATGCACATTTTGCACATTTGAGTATTTCCCTCCTCTTCACTTGTAAAGCCCCTGCAGAACAAAACAAAACAGAAATCTTGAGGCAATCACACACATCAGTGTTCTGGAGGAAGCTAAGTCAAGCCCTCCTCAGAGCTGCATGTGATTCTGGAATCACTGCCTCCAAAATTGCAAAATTCTGTTAACATTGAACCATAGCTGCTACATTTACTGGAACTTGAGCATTGTGAGACCCCTGTATGGGGCAGTTGTTGTTTGAGATCCCCGTATTAAATGCAAGAACATTAAGTAGAAGAGGGGTGGGTAATAATGTCATTCTGTCCTTAGTTCTGTTATATCTGAAATCAATAAAATATGGTAAAAGAAAAAGTAGTAGTACACACCATGCATGCAGTTTTTTGAACTGTGAATCATTTGATAAACACTTGTGTTTTCTGGACACACATCCCTTCCCCCTCCCTCCTAAAGGCCATCTTCTGTTCCTGGTTTCTTACTCATGTTAACAATGCAAGTTTTTGGTTTAAGGGTATAAAGTTGGCTTAAGAGTACAAAGATTTTTACTACATTTCAGAGGGGCTGTTTCATGATAGGAGAACCACTGTTCTGCTGTAGCCGACATTTCTTTGGGCAGGCAACTGCCTCTGGGCTTCCTTCGCTCCCCCGCCCCCCCTTTCCCCTCCCTATGTCTTTAAAATGGATCAGGTGGGTCACTGCAGGGCTGTACAGGAAAAGAGGTTTGAATGTGCAAAGGCTGCCCATGTTCGGAGTCTGTTGCTGAGGTTTCGAGTAGCAGATTCCTCTGGAACAGGCCTCCGGATTCCTTCCCAAGTCCCCACAAACCTTCGCCCGCTGCCAACTCTCCTGGCTCTGGAGCTCTAAATTGAGTCCAGCCTTGTTGCTCATCCCACAAACCCTTTCATGTCCCACGACCGCAGCCTGAGAGAGGCGCCTCGGTTTCAACAGCAGCAGACCAGCATGTGTTTACTTAATTCCTAAGACATGATGACAATGATCTCTGCCACTAAAATCGCTTTCTCCCCGCACTCCCCTCTTTATTATTTTCTGTTAAAGCCTATTTCTGAGTTCCTTACATGCCATATGTTGGTCTTTAATATAATTCTTTTTTGTGCCCCTCCCTCCCTCCCTCTCTCCCCATTTCCCCCTCCCCTTTTAATTCCTCAGTGCCTTCGGCGTGACCCACGACCAGCAATGGAAGTTAAAGGAGCAGCAGCTGAAGCTGCAGATTGCTCAGCTTGAGGCTGCTTTAAAGTCGGATTTAACAGATAAAAACAACATCTTGGCCAGAATGAAAGCAGAACGAGGTAAATTGCACTGAAGGACATTGCAAGGTGTGCAAGCGAGTTTTCCATTTTTTACTCAGCTGAGAGCTTCGCAGAACATCAGAAGCCGCCTTGGCTCAGGATGCTTTGCCCCCTTAGCCCAGCATTTGTCTTCTGTCTGGAAGCTGTTCTCCAAGGTCTCGGGCAGAGAGAAGGCCTTTCCAATCACCTGCTACCTGATATTTTTACCTGGAGATGCCAGAGACTGAACCCAGGAACTTCTGCATGCTGTAGCTTCCCACACTTTGGTCTTTTAGGGAAAGGGCCACAGTTCAGTGTTGAGTATCTGCTTTGCATGTTGAAAGTCCCTTCCTGCAAATAGGTTGCATCCCCTTATGAGTTCCATCAGGCAAGCAGATTCTCAAGTCAACTGAGCTGGCAGTGGATGGAGTCATCCCTTCTCTTTCTGCCACTGCCTTCTCTCTCCTTTAGTGTTCCCACCAGTGTAGGGGATGGGCTTTAGCTCAGCAATCAATCACCTGCTTTGCATGCAGATGATCTCAAGTTCAATTCCCAGCATCTCTACGTAGAGCATGGAGAAACCCCTGGCCTGAAACCCTGGAAAGCCATTGCAGCAGAAAGTCAGTGTAGCTGTTTGTTTATAAAAAAATTTTATATCCTGCCCTCATACAATATCCTGCCCTCATACAGCAATAAAATACATATTTTAGATGGACCAACGGTCTGACTGTATAAAGCAACTTCCTGGCACAACTTGAACTAGGCGCACACACTCCCTCTGGTGGTGTATCTAGATTCCCCTCTCACAAATATGCTTTTGTTTATTTTAAAATGTAAAAGTGTGTTGGAGTGCTAACACACATGTTTTTGCATAACTCATTGCTAGTCCCAAAGGCAAAATGGGGAACTTCTGGCCTTCCAGATGTTGCTGGACTTGAACTTCCATCATCCCTGGCTGTTGACCATGCTGGCAGGGACTGATGGCAGTTGGGAATCCAACAACATCTGGAAAACGCTAAGGTGAGTTGAGTCAGGCCATAGGCCAGTATTGCCCTGAATTCTGCTTTCAACATTGGCTGAGCAAATAACCCCTAAGAGCCAATGAATGAAGCATGGAGTTGGTACAGTATAAAAGAACAGCAGCCATTAAGCAATGATGCAATGGTACTGTTGGCAGTAGGTGACAGTACAGCAGAGGAAACAGACATGTTCTTGGAGAGATACTGCCTTGGGTCATGAAGGTTTGATTTGGCAATCTTGGCAAGTAGTTTTTGGTAGGCCTGTTGTAACCCTCATCTATAAACACTGGGGAAAAACACCCTTATTTTAAAAACTAATGGATTTAAGGATCACTCTGATTGAATCTGTTTTCTGACTCTTTCAGCCACAATAGTACCGTTTTCCTTCTTGTTTGTGTCTGAAAAGGACTAGAAACTTTAAAAGAAGCAAAGAAAACTATCCAGATCAGGAATCTGTCCTCTGTGGGCAAAATGGAAGCAGTACGTGAACAGCATATGAGCTGTGGGAAAGATGCCAGGAAGAGTGTTGATAAGCAGTGTGGGTCTTGGAGGCAGATAGTTTCTCCACAGAAGCTGATTTTGCAAATCCCGTTTGTTTCTCCTGTCTCTTTCCTTGGCCTTCAATTTACCATTGGTAGGCTGCCCTTTGAAAAGGCCCATGTGTTCGTTTAGATAACGCAGAACTGTTTTGGTTCCTTGCTTGCTTGCTTGCTTTCCTCCACCCCCACCTCCCTGTTCAATGTGCAGATTAGTTTCAGGTTTTGTGATCCTCTGGGTTAGAACATTTAAAAGCAGTTTAATGTTTAAATTAATTGCAGGCTTAAGAGCCTCTTTATTCCAATTCTTTCCCCCCCCTTTTTTCCTAACATGAATGCGTGGGTCAGCACCCTGTGCATATTGATTACAGATGATGATATTAGCACAAACGGCTTTTGACAGCTGTTTGTTTTACCAGTAGATTATCTTAATCTTTGTTTTCTTAAATCCCCATTCTTTTTATGTGAGCAGGCAAACACTCCGTGCGCACAATACAGAATCTTGTTTAAGTTAGACCAAAGGCACAAGTAGCTATGTTGTTCCATTAGAATAGTCCCACACAGAATGAAACAGAATATTTCCATCTTTAGGTTGTTACTACAAGCTGCAGGCTGAGGGTCTTATCATGTACAAAAATAGCTTTTCCTCCAGCCTTTGTTTGCTTGCTTGCTTAATGCTCAACCCCAAAAAAGAGAGGAACTCAAAAGCTTGCATCATAGTTTCAGGGGTTGGGGTGGAGAGTCTTCAGTGTACTCTTTATTCTTCCTGCTTAAGTTAGATCATTACAGCCCAAGTCTTCCCCACAGAAAATGCTTCCAAACAATTACATATCTGATCCAGTGTGCTGTATGTGTTAGAGGGTTGGACAAGGACCAGAAGACCAGTGTTCAAATCTCCACTCGGCTATGAGTGCCCTAACATAAAGGTAAAGGTAAAGGTACCCCTGCCCGTACGGGCCAGTCGTGTCCGACTCTAGGGTTGTGCGCCCATCTCACTTAAGAGGCCGGGGGCCAGCGCTGTCTGAAGACACTTCCGGGTCACATGGCCAACGTGACGAAGCTGCTCTGGTGAGCTGGCACCAGCACAGCACACGGAAACGCCGTTTACCTTCCCGCTATAAAGTGGTACCTATTTATCTACTTGCACTTAGGGGTGCGTTCGAACTGCTAGGTGGGCAGGAGCTGGGACCGAAAGACGGGAGCTCACCCCGCCGCGGGGATTCGAACCGCCGACCATGCGATCGGCAAGTCCTAGGCACTGTGGTTTTACCCACAGCGCCAGCAAATGAGTTTTATGTTCTCCTCTGGACTAGAGAATGCATATGTATTCAGTGATAGTCCTGTTCAGAGTAAACCCACTGAAATTAAAGGACATTGCATCCATTAATTTCACTTGGTCTGTTCTGAGTAGAGCTTAAGCTGTACACAACCCCTTGATGACTCTGAAGGAAATGATTTAAGTTGAATGTTTGCAGATTGAGTTGACAGTGTATTTATAAGCATATAGTTTGTTCTCTCTCTCTCTCTCTCTCTCTCTCTCTCTGTGTGTGTGTGTGTGTGTGTGTGTGTTTTGGGACTGAATGCATAAAATCATCATTAAAAAGACAGGCATTTTTTTGTTATTGTTCTAAAAACATTTGTTGAGAACAGTTAACATGATGGGAAAACAGCAGCCCAAAATAAGCCAAGAACAAAACAAACAACCAGGGTATAGATATGTAGCTGCTTTGTGGTTCTTTGGACTGTAATAAAGAATGTGTGTGTGATATGTAGCTGCTGAGATGTCAGCAGAGAATACTATCCAGTCTACAAGATACAATGTGTAAGAGATCAATAAGCAGATCAATAAAGCATTTATCTCTCTTAGTCAACAATCTACCACAATCTTCCCACCTCACCAACTTATGAACCTAGTTACCCAAACTTGACCTGTCAATAGAAGGTGGGAGTGTTTCTATTGATATTCCTTCTGGGGAGGCAGAATAGAAATCAGGTTTAGGTGAAATAAGGATATGCTGCTGTTTTATTACTTGTCCTCAATCTATGACATACATCAACATTGACTTTAGTAAACACATTTGAAAGCCCATGGCTTATCTTGGGAGAAGAGACCTCCTTTCCATGTATCTTATAAAATACCTCTACCTCTCTATTTCTGTGCCCCTTTTCTGTTAATATTATTACCGTAGTAATAATAAAAGTAAGAACACATGACAGATACACATTTGGCAGTCGAGATATAGCTTGTGGGCAAGCAGTGCCTGCCCTCAGCATGGCACACATTAAAAGTGCTCTCTGGGGTCCCATTGCATTGCCTAAACATGCTTGTACACTCACAGCAGGGAATTCCAAATCCAGTGCATCTCTTCATATAGCAGTGAGAAGCCACTGCATGGAATCCTTTAGTTTTTACAGGCCCATAGGGTAGGGGTGCTCTCTGAATGGGTAGAATTTTATTGCTGGCTCTCTGAATCCCACTTAATGAATGGGTAAGGAGGGAGGGGGCAGTTCTTTGTTTTAAATGTACCGATATTTGCTTTAAGTAAAATAGGTTTGAAGACCATGATGGCCGTTTCTAGGGTTCTGCTGCATTTAAACAGAATCTGTAATTTTCTTTTTCTTTCTTTCTTTCTTTCTTTCTTTCTTTCTTTCTTTCTTTCTTTCTTTCTTTTCGGAGACCAAAATGAAAAGCTGGCCCAGGAGAACAATGAGCTGCGGTTGCGCTATCTAGAGCAGAAGCAACAGCTGGATGACTTGAGGAACCGCATGAAGTTTTTCACCAAGGTGAACTTCTTTAGGAAATGATAGAAAGGAGTGGGGGGGGGGAGGTGAAGCTTTTCTATATTTCATGCACCACGCAAATGTTCCTTTCTTAAAAGCAAAAGAATTGCAGGGATATGACAAGAGTTTACTTATTCATGATATCCAGCAAAATGCCATGTTTTAGCGCGAATGCACTGTGTATTCTCGGTGTCTCACTCCATTATTCATTCCCGTCGTACGATGCCATCCTATTGACTGTGTCTGTTTCAGGAGAGTGACATTGACATGGCCGAACTCAGCGAGGCCCTCGTGCTTATCAAGGTAACTTGCAGGAACTGTCGTACGCCGCTTCCCCCCACCCCACCCCACCCCCCAGCTCTCCAATCCTCTCTCAACACCTGGTGTTTCAAGAAAGGCTTTTCTTGTGCTGCTTTTGCTAGCTAATGCGTCTTGCTTGTATGAAATGGGTATGTTGCTGTTCAATTTCCGTAAGGCAGGAGACAGACAGAGAAAAGATGGCAGCATAGAACTTTTTAAGGTTATGTACATATTTTATTGCAACATCAGAAGTAGATTAACCTTAAGCCTACATGGATTTGCTTTAAAGCTTCTCCCTCCCTCCCTCTCTCTCTCTCTCTCTCTCTCTCTCTCTCTGAGAGTGAAAACAGTTGCTTTTCGTGTTATCACATTGCCCCAGTACAGGTCTGATCAAAACAACTTTTTGTTTACAGATTCTGAAGGATATGAAAAATAATTCCGAATGATATAAAAGCAGGTGCAAAGCTAAAACGTTACACTCTGGAAACATAAGCATTTTCTTTTCTCCCCTGTAGCTGAAAACCTGCTAGTTGTTTATTTATAAAAGCACTAGAGGGAAATTTCATTTTTCTCCTTGCACTGCTTTGTCGTTTTTCTGTTTGCAGTATAACTGCAGTGATGTGAAAGAGAAAAGAAGGAATAGAAAATGATTGGTTTCCTGCCTTAAATAATTTTTAGCCGGTCTCTCCCTCCCCAACCCCCGCGCCTGTAGCATTTGTAGTTTCCGTGAACAATTACAGATTAATAGCACTTTTGCATAGAAAATAGTGCTCTTTCCCCATGCCTTCCTTTAGCATAATGAAATTTATATTAAAATGTGTATTTTGGAGCAGGCCCTTTAAAGGGTCTGAGAGATCCAAAGGTTGAGTACTCATATGAGGTGCCCTTCTCACTCGGTCCTGTGACAGTGTCCCAGAGTTTCCTCAGTACTATTTTTCACTGTTCCATATGGTCCCCATCCCATCTGTAAGACCCATAATTTTAGCTTCCCTGCATTCTCTCCCCACCTTCCCCTGATAAAAATGTGCATACAGTGGTACCTCGGGTTACATATGCTTCAGGTTACATACGCTTCAGGTTACAGACTCCGCTAACCCAGAAATATTACCTCAGGTTAAGAACTTTGCTTCAGGATGAGAACAGAAATCATGCTCTGGCAGCGCAGCAGCAGGCCCCATTAGCTAAAGTGGTGCTTCAGGTTAAGAACAGTTTCAGGTTAAGTACGGACCTCCGGAACGAATTAAGTACTTAACCTGAGGTACCACTGTATCAGAGAGTGCTCCTCCAATGTTGGTCACAGGGAATTGAACAGGATGAAAGTAGTTTGTAGCACAGATATTTGAACCAGGGACTTCTTTCTTGCCTTTGTACTCAGGCTACAGTATTGTGCCACTTATTTGGGAGTAAGTTCTGTTGCAGCTTAACTTACTATACCAGCACTTGTTGAAATTAATCCCAATGAACTCATTAGAATGTACTTCTGAGTAAAGGCTGCACAGGCAGTTATTAAATGAATCTGAGTTGCTTTTGTTCCTTTCCACGGAACTGAAACATTTACAAGATTGGTCTCCAAGCATAGATTTATTTTAATGCCAGAAAATGACAGGTCCATCTGTTTCAATTTTGAATATATATATATATATGCTAATTATAATGCTGTCAACTTTTGTGGCTCAGGTTCGTAGGCAGCAAGCAAGCGGCGACCTCATGTTCTTGGAGAAAGTAGAAGATGACATCCATAAAGACCTGGAACGTTCTATGCATGAGCTCCAGGCAACCCATGCAGAAACTATTCAAGAACTTGAAAAGACACGCAATATGTTAATTGTACAGCATAAAATTAACAAAGACTATCAGGTATTTAATTCTCCACTGTGCAGTTGACTGCTGGTATCTCTGTCATTATGCGTTTTCCTTTTCCTTTTTGTAGAATCTGATATATTAAGATTAATGAATCTGTGATTTTGCATGATAACCAGGTCTTAATGAGCTGAAGTCTGTCAGACTGTGCTATTGTGATGAGTTGTTTATTGTAAGATACGTGTTGTACCACACCAAGAATTCCCCCCCACCCTGAAACCAGTCTGTTGTACCTGCTGAAATACAAAAGTCCCCATCAGTATTGGCATTCCGCCGGCTCTTGAAGACAAACATTTCCTTGATCTTATTTGAACCTTCTGCTTTGATTGTAGTTTTAGCTGTTAAATTATTTTAATGGACTTGTTAAACATTTTAATTAGGGGTGTTTTAATGTGGTTTTAATGCACATTTTAATTAGGGGTAGCTGTATTTTTATAATTGGTTTTATTCTTGTTATTTTGCTGTTCGCTTATGTTTTTTGTGAACTGCCTTGGTATTTTTTCTGAAACCTCTACAAAAGTTGCCATGTGATTTTTGCAGAGAGGTTTGGCATCTAGAAGGAACTCTCCCCAAGACCTCAAATTTGTTAAATTAACAAATTGATCTACTGTAGCCAAGTGAAAGGGGGAGCTGTTTTTTAAAGGGAAGAGAGAAAAATAATTAACATAAGACTAAGGCTGTATGGGGCTAACAAGCATAAAATATTTTTTTCTCCTTCCTGAGCCTTGTTTGGATTACATTTTCACTAAGGTTTATACCAGGATAAGATCAGGCATGGACCTTCGTCTCTTGTTTTCCCCTCCCATTGCTCTCCCCCTTTGCACCATGAGGAACAACCAAATTCAATCTCCCATGGGCAATAGGACCTCCTTAATTTGGAGCTCAGTAGAAGAGCATGTGATTTGTATGCAGAAGGCCCCAGGTTCTATTCCCGCTAGGGCTAGGGTAGATTCCTGTTTGATACCCTGGAGAGTCATTGCTGGTCAGTGTAGACAGAACTGAGCTAGATGGACCAATGGGTCTGACTCAGTATAAGGCAGCTTCCTGTATTAGGGGACCTAGGCCACAATCCTAACCCTACATACATTTGAGAAAGCCTTACTGAATTTAGGATGTGTTTCTGAGCAGAACTGGTTAGAGTAATTGTCAGAGTTAGTGAAATTTTGAGTGCTCTGTCTCTCAGTCCACATCTCCTTGCAGTGAGTGGAACTGGGAGAAGAAACCTGCTTTTCGTCTCTTCCCACCCTCGCCCCCACCACCAGAGAATTAATACCATGGAAGATATTATCTGAACAACAGATACGTCCTGTCCCATCACACCCCATAATGATAATAATAATTAATAAATAACAATTATTTATACCCCGCCCTTCCCGGTTCAGAAAACCAGGCTCAGGGTGGCTAACAACAAATTTAAAACACTTAATTGTAATACAACCTTCCACACAAACGTTACATGAATATGGGGCCAATTTCTACCCCAGTAAGAGTATGTGTGCTTTACTCGCTCCTTTACATCATCAGGCAGAAGTAGAATCTGTGACACAGAAGATGGAGGCTCTGAGGCAGGATTACGAGGCAAAACTGGAACAATATGTCCATCTTCTTGACGTTAGGGCTTCACGTATCCGGAAACTGGAAGGTATGCTGGTCAGGACTCTGGTTTCAATAGCAGGAAATATCTTGGGTCTGATTTGTATCTGGTTGATAGATTAGGAGAGTGGAAAAGTGTCAGTTTGAGATCAGGTTCCAGGTGCAGTCCTGAACACTTGCTTCATCATTAGTTAGCTGAAATCCGCAGGGGGTTAAAGGTAATATTCCCTGGCATCTCTAGTTCAAAAAAGGAGTCCGCAGGTGATGTAAAAAAACCCTGCCCAAGCCAGTGTTAGTTGGAGCTCGATAGCCTGACCAGTTTTTAGACAGCTTCCTGTGCTCCTGTTCTTGAGGGCTCCTTTCCTCTGACTGGCATCCAGAACAAAAGGGAGGACACCATCCAGTGCTGGGCTCCAGTCAAAGATGAATGGGGCAAAGGAGAATGTTCTCACTGGGAGAGGCCCAGCCAGAGCTGGAAGAAACCAACCACATGAAAGGAAGAAAAGCTTCACACAGGCAGATTTTGGAAAGAGCATTACAGGATCCTTGTGCAGGCACCCTAATAGGTCTTTGTGGGGACTCCAGTTATAAAGGAGGTAGACAAGCATATTTCAGTGCTAGTTAAGTTTGTATATGGGCTTAACCCTTTATTTCCTCATGTGTTGTTTAAGAGTGGGATCATGATTGTTTCGCTAGCATTTGTATTTGTGCACAGCTTCAGCTAAGCAGACCTGTCCTTTCTCCAGTCATCACAAATGACACTGTGAGGCTCTTTTCCCCATTGTATTACAGGGGGACCGAAGCTGAGAGAGAATGGCTCACTCAGGTCCACAATGTGACTTATGGTTAAGGTGGAATTAAAAGTACAAATATCCCAAGACAAAGTGCACTGCTGTTCAGTTTACATTCAACTACAGATCAGCTGAATTTAGCGTTATTTGCTCCTATAGGTTTATAGAGTGGGACCAGATTTTTAATATTACCAGTGATTCTGGTTGTCATGTGCATATATCACAGGGCAGGTAGCCAGTTAAATTGTCAAAAGCAGCAGAGAGGACATTAATGCCAACAAACAGAGTCATATCTACTTCTTATTGTTTGCATTCCAGCCCAGCTGAAGGATATTGCTTATGGTACCAAACAGTACAAATTCAAACCAGATATCATGCCAGATGATCCAGTTGATGTGTTTGATGAAACTGCTCACCTAGAAAGAGGAGAAAACTTGTTTGAAATTCACATCAGCAGAGTAATATTTTCTGCAGAAGCTGCCAAGTCTTTCGGTGATCAGGAGCCCACGACTTTCTGTACCTATGCATTCTATGATTTCGAATTACAGACAACTCCAGTCGTTCGTGGCCTTAGCCCAGCCTATAATTTTACTTCTCAGTATCTCATACGGGTGGATGACTTCTTTTTGCAATACATGCAGAAAAACTCTTCCACGCTTGAGATCCACCATGCCTATGGCTTGGACTTTGAGACAGCAGCAGCCTGCCAGCTGAGATTCCATGAAATATTGGAGAAGAATGGCAGAATCTACAACTCAGCCATGTTAGTTGGTGAGTCTTGGTAATGTATGTTGCAGTGTTGATCTTCATTGAGTGGCAGCTGGTACCCATTGGGACTGGCAGCGCGGGAAGCAGGAAGTAGGCGGAGCCAGAGCCAATTTTAGCTTTGTTCTCCTTCTCCCTTCCTGCTGAGTTCTACAAAGGCAGCTCCGAGATTAAGGAGGAGGAAGCTGACAGGCAGTGCCACCCCCTGGCCCAGTTGCAAATAAAAAAGCAAGCAGATGTGCGCTGACTGAGGTCAGACTGCAGCTGGTGGTGCAGTGCCTCATACATCCTTATGACCCAGCCTGCACTGGCTGCAGTTGTGTATTTGTTTGCAATTTTAGGTACGATGCATTAGAAAGAAATACGCACACTCAGAAAGTAGAGTGTGGTAGGAAATACGATTTTCTGAATCAGGAATGGGGAACCTGTGGCCCTCCAGTTGTTGCTAGATTTGAGCACCCATAGGGTGGCACTGTGGGTTAAACCACAGAGCCTAGGGCTTGCCGATCAGAAGGTCAGTGGTTCGAATCCCCGCGACGGGGTGAGCTCCCGTTGCTCGATCCCAGCTCCTGCCAACCTAGCAGTTCGAAAGCACGTCAAAGTGCAAGTTGATAAATAGGTACCGCTCCTGCAGGAAGGTAAACTGTGTTTCCGTGCGCTGCTCTGGTTCGCCAGAAGCGGCTTAGTCATGCTGGCCACGTGACCCGGAAGCTGTACGCCAGCTCCGTTGGCCAATAAAGCGAGATGAGCGCCGCAAACCCAGAGTCAGCCATGACTGGACCTAATGGTCAGGGGTCCCTTTACCTTTAATCTCTGACCATTGGTCATGCTGTCTGCGGCTGATGGGGAATTGGAGTCAATTTCCCCATCTCTGGACAACATCCACTTTTCAGTTTTGTGATCTGACTGTTTTTTCACATCAGAAAGGAAAGACTCAGTAACTGCAAACTTGTGTAGTTACATTTCTGTGAATTTCAATAAAACTAGTTCATGAATTAGTGTCACTTCACATATTATGTGGCAACAAATGCCTGCTTGGATACACATAGTGAGGATCGTGTATTTTGATGTAAGCTCTGGAAATTCCAGTTCAAGCCACCAACAATGTATATAAGTTTACAGGTGGCCTGAATCAGATAGCTAAATGTATGTATTTTTATGTTTTCTTACATTTGTATCTGCTCTTACCTCTGCTGTGGAGTCCAAGGTGATGTACTTGTGGTTCCTAGACCATTACTCATCCAAGTACTGATCAGACCCAGACCTGCTTAGTCAGGCTTTAGGTGCCTTCAGACCATACCTTTGGACCTTATAAATAAATTCCTTTGTTAGTAGATCAAGAACCAGTTGTCATGCATATTGGTAGATCTGAGGTCACCGCAAAATGCAGTATAATTGAGACATCAAAAAAAGATAAACAGATGTTTCTACTTGTTAATTATGGATTGATCAATATTTATGTCAGAACATTAAAGGTGCAGGCATAGTTTTGTTTCAATAATTACCATGAAAATATCAAATTCCCATTGTGGTCTACATATTTATTGGCTATTGATGGGTCACGATGGATTTTCTTCCAACTAAAGCTGCACTAAAAAAAAAAAAGCATTAAAAATATTATCTAATCGAAAGCATGACTCCCATTACCAGTAAATCAGGATTGGACTTTTACATTCACTATCGAAAATGAGTTCCTCCTGCTACTGGTATATTGATTTAAAGGGAACTATGCAGGCTTAAACTCATAATCTTAGCTGCAGCTCTTTGCAAACAATTGCTTTGACCAAAGGAGTAAGAAATCAGAAATCGGTCTTGCTTATAGCTACCCAGAAGGTGTGGTGGGGAGCAGTTTTCACTTCATGTCTAAACACCATTAAGAAAGGGGCTACCCAGCTTTCCCAAATAAGGATTTCCATAACCTTGGCACCAAAAGAGATGTCATTTCTTGGACATCCATGAATCTTCTCTGTTGAACATAAAACAGTGCGCTCCCATTATTACACTGATAACCTTTGCAGATGCAGCACTACTAATTTCTAACTGGGGTTGTTGGACCTGTGGCCCTCAAGTTGTTGCTGTATTCCCATCCACTATAGCCAGCGTGGTCAATGGTGAGGGCTGATGGGAGTTATAGACCAGCAACATCTGAAGTGCCACAGATTCCCCATCCTGCTCTAAATCATGGTTAAGCAGGACATATGTCCTGCTTCTAGTGCTGGAGCAAAAGGATAAGGGGTGACCCAAAAACTGCCTTTGTATACTGAACAACAGATCGTAACAGCATCAAGCTTTGAATGAAATTAGGATTGCAAACCATATTGAGCAAGTCCGTTGACTGCACAATCCAAATCAAAAAGATCGTTGTTTTTATTATTCTGTGCCAGAATGGTGATCATTTTGAGACAGTGTGTTTGGAGTTCTGGTGTCCCATCCCACTTTCTCTACTTTTATTAAACATCTTATTCAATAAAATAATACAGTGCCACATCTCCCTCTGCAAAGGTTACTTGACACTCCACCTGAGTTTTTCAAAGTTTATTGTTACTGACAGATTTTGTTGTGAATGTACGATTTTCTGTGCTTTAGTGATGTGTTTTATTAATACTGGATAAATTGTTCTCTTGATCTCTGGATCGTTCTGTGCACAAAATGAAGGGCGGGTTGGGGCATGTTTGCATTTGTTGACAGAATTGGATTTGGATAAGAGAGGTCTGGAATTAGGCTTTTGGCTTTGCTGTGATGGTAGATGGAGATCTTCATAAGCCTGAAAGCTGGAACACTTGACTCTCTAACTTTGTGATGTATCACATGTTTTATGTTTAGGAGTTGGGCGAAGTGTCCGAAACTATGGCACTGTGGAATACTGGGTCCGGTTAAGAGTTCCCATGGACCAGGCAATCAGGCTATATAAAGAGCGGGCAAAAGCCCTCGGATACATAACGACAAATCTAAAAGACCAGGCAAGCTCAAGAATCTAGATTTGTTTTATTAACCTTATCGTTGTGGCCATAATTCTGTTTCCCTTCATGTCACTGTATGTTGTAGCATTTTGTTTATATGTCTTTTTTCCATACGGGTGTGTTCCTATAGAATTTCTGGTTTTGCCTTAAATGCTTTGCCAAGATGTGAACTCATAGATCTGCTCACACGTGTCCCAGGTGATCCTCCAGATTTATCACCCTAGCCAATAATCCATGCATCCATTGGTTATAGGAGGATTCAGTAGCATATCTCCATCCTACGCTAGCAGACCCCAAATCATGGACACTGAGATGAGACCGTGGGAAGAAAGTATAACAGTGTTTAGACACATTGATGAAGGATAATGCTATCAATGACTACTAGCCATGATGGCCGTGTTCTGCCTGCACTATCGGAGGCAATATGTCTTTGAATTTCAGTTGCTGGGAATCACAAGTGGGGAGAATGCTATTGTGTTCAGGTTCTTCTAGTGGGCTTCCCATAGGCATCTGGCTGGCCACTGTGAAAGCTGAGTACTAGGACAAGGTGGGCCCTTGGCCTGATCCAGCAAGGATCTTCTTAGGTTCTTACAACAAAGAATAACAAAGTTTATGGTGGGTCACCGGTTTTCCTAGTGGAATTAGCAGGAATAAGGAGGAGGAGAAAGGGACTTCAGAACCATTAAGGAACAAGCCAGAATATTCTTTTTATAGATGTCCTTTGTTTAAAACAAGGACTGCCAACTTCTGGAGTTTGCAGGACTAGTTTATTCTTGAATAAGCTGCTTTCATGACATCATCAGTCCCAGCAGGAAGATTCCTGCTTCCAGCTTGAGAAAGTGACTGGGAGGAATACATTGTTCTGCCCATCAGATAATGAAGGTGCCATAGTAGAAGCTGTGACCGACACTCATTTGTCTCAAATTTGTCTCAAATTTGTTTGTGCCATTTTTATTATGCCCTCCTTCCAAGGAGCTCCAGGTAGTGTACATGGCTTCCCCTTTTTAACCTAACAACAATCATGTGAGGTAGGTTAGGCTCCGAGTGGCTGGATCAGCCCACAACCTTCATGACTGATTAGGGATCCTTGAACATGCCTCTCCCCAGTCCTAGCCCAGTACATCAGTGTTAATGCCAGTTCGATCTTTGTATGCATTTCAGCTTGCCAGTGTGTCTATAAGTCTCTCTTCACCTAATTAGCTTTTTCCTCCTCCTGTTAAAACAGCCAGTGCTCAGTCCTGCCCAAGTCAACACTTCAGCAGATGGAAACTTAAATGAGCTTCACATTACAATAAAATGTTGTAGCAACCTACAGTGCCGAAAGAGAAACCTCCAGCCAAATCCTTATGTTGTCTACAAGTTCTTTGATTTTGCGGATCACGATACCGCCATCATTCCTAGCAGCAACCACCCGGAGTTTGCCGATCATATGTGCTTCCCAGTGCCAATGAATGCAGACCTCAATTGCTACCTAAAATCTGAATCATTGAGTCTGTATGTTTTTGATGACAATGAAACAGAAGATGGGGTTTATCTAGGAAAAGCAAACGTGCCTTTAATTTCATTATCACATGACAGATATATCTCTGGTAAGAACCTTTTGCCAAACTATAAAACTAGCTGGTATGTTTAAATTTAAATTGTTATATTTTGTTGAAATACCAAGCTCAGCTTGGTCATTGCTTCCCTGCTAGCTTTTAATACCAGCATCATGTCCACATTGCAGCTGTTGTACCTTTTAAATCTTTTGAATATTTTAAATAGCTTTCAAAAAACTCACTCTGGCTTTCTCTCTGGCTTTCAGCCTCTTCTGAAACGAACGACAGTCGTTCAAGAGCCCCCACACAGGTCCCATTCATTCCCATGTAGGTCATGCAGGAGAACTTCTAAATGTGTGGTCCCCTAAGGCCTCTGTCATAGTTAACTTTGAAGTAATTTCCATTGGGGGGGGGGAATGGGGCTTACTTCCAAGTGCATACGTATATGGGTGGGATCTTGGTGAAAATTGGTTCCACTCCTCCATGCTAACTGATTTACTAATTGTAGTTCATTGCTGTTATGATAGCAAAGGCCCTACTGTACAATTACAGCTTGTATAATTCTGTTAGACTGTGTCTTTTTATAATAATTTACTTATTTATTTTGCACTTATATTCTTCCATCATGGAACCCAAGGCAGCATACACATTGTTCCCAGGTGCAGTGGCCAGGGCCAGCCCCGCAAGATGGTGCTTAGTCAACATACAAAATATTCAGAAAACCAGCTCATATATTTGCTCTTGTACTTAATTTCAGGTACCTTTGAGCTAACGGACGATAAAGGCCACTCCACTGGTACAATTAGTGTTGAACTAAAATGGAAGTTTGCCTACCTCCAGCCAGCTGGTTTGATTGTTGCTGCAGACCTAGCAGATTACATCCAGAATGAGAAACCAGTGAAGGGCCAAGGGGAAGGTCCCATCCTGGCTCCTTCTTTCTCGTCAGCACCAATGGTATGATGTTTAAGTCTTCCTTTTTTTTCTTTTACTAAAGAGTATATATGTGTCTCCAAATGAAATGAAATGGTGGTTGGATACCCACCCAGCCCAATTTTCCATCACTGGAGCCCCATGTCTCTTTTTAAAAATGAATAAACCTAGACAAACGTGCACTACTGAAACACATTTTGATGAGCAAGCTTCTCCCAGCTTACCAAAGTATGGACTCATCTCAGTTGCTCTGGCTCAGGCTCAGTTCCAATTTGGCATGCATTAATTCTTTTAAGCTCAGACCATTCCAGTTGAAGGCCCTGTCACACTCCTAGTGTGATGGAATTGGGACTCAAGATCCCCAAAGACACCCCCCCCCCCAACACAGAGATCTAGGAATCTGTCTTATACTGAGTCAGCTCACTGGTCCATCTTGCTCCAGTAGCAGCTCTCCAGGGTGTCAGTCGGGGAAACCCAGCCCTGTCAGAAGAGGCTAGGGATTGAATGTGGGGGCCTTCTGCATGCAAAGCAATTGTTCTGCCACTGAGTCACAGCCCTATTGGGGAATGATTGTTGTGAAGCTTCCCAACGTTTGAAGAACTACTGGCCCAATCCACTGAGTGGGAAACACTGAGAACTAAGCATCCATTACAAGTAGGATCCCTGGGGAATGAAGTTTGCAGTGCTTCCCAGCTCAGTAGTTTGGACCAGAAAGCAGATTGGCATATTCCAGGCTTCTTAACTCTTCTGAATTCAGGGGGTGTGGGGTGTGGAAGACAGTGCATTTGAACCCAAACTGCATTATCAGGAACTTTGCTGGTACTGCTAGCTTTTGACTCAAGTCTCTTTGTTCCTTAGAGGCCACAGCCTAAGCCAAGACAGCGCCCAGCTGCAGCAGACAAGAAAGTATCATTTGTGGAGGTGCACACGCTGCCAAATCCAGTGAGTCTGGACTTTTTCTCTCTCTGTGTGTAGAGCACATTTCTCCAGGCAACCTAAAATAGGCTTTTCAAATAGCTCTGCCTTTTCTACTGAGTGACTATAAGATCTTAAGGTCTATAAGATCTCCAAGAACTAGGGGATGGAAAAAGTGGGGCTGTATAATCAAGACAGAAGCAAACTAGCTTCCTTGATGAAAGGGTAATGATGTTGGGGTTTCAGGGATAGAATTCCAGAAATGGGGTGCCACCACCAAAAAGGTTGGTTCCGTCTCTCCCTCTCTCCCCCCTCCCTCTCTCTGCAATAGCTTTTTCTCATGTAGGATTACACTTGTGTTGTCTTTAGGTCCAGTTTGTTGATGTTCCATGACACTGACTGCCTAATAAACAGTTGGTCTGTTTTATCAGGATCCCCAAACTTGGCCCTCCAGATGTTTTGGGACTACAACTCACATCATCCCTAGCTAACAGGACCAGTGGTCAGGGATGATGGGAATTGTAGTCCCAAAACATATGGAGGGCCGAGTTTGGGGGTGCCTACTCTAAGTGATGTCTTACTGTGTTTGTCTGTTTAACTGAAATGGTTAGCTGCTTTGAATATAAATATTAAAAACTGAGTAGAAATATGCTGAATATTTTTATTCATTCTTAAAGCTTTAACAATATTTGTATGCTACCCCATAACAAAAAGTTATCTGGGTGGCATAAAAAGAACTTCTATACAAAATGAAATTTATACACAAAAAACATAAATAAAGCAAGAAAACAAAACTCTCCACAACTCCCAAAGCTAAAGCACAGATTTAAAGACTGTGAGAACCAGATTGCATTAATTATTTTTAAAGGACTGAGTGAACATAAAGTTCTCTTCCTGGCACTAAACAGATTACAGGGAAGGCACTAGGTGAATCTCTCTGGAAAGGTTGTTCTATAGCAGAGTGCCACTACCAAAAAGGCCTTCTCTGTGGTGGCTACCGATTTTACCTGTTAAAAAAGTGACCATTGAGTTTTAAGAAATGCTGTCTATATTTGCCTCCTAATAACTTTAGAGTCCCATTCCTGAAAAAGAAGATCAAGAGACTGAGCAGAAAAATAAAGATGAAAGGCCCGATGTTTCAAACATTCCACAGGTACAAGAAATTTAAAATCCACTAATTCAAGATTTTATTTCTAATTTTATGTGGTGCTGAAAGCGTTAATTGATTGTGTAATCGATACATTTAATTTTGGATTCGAAATGATGGCTTTAATTTAGTCTTAGAACTATACCATGGATGGGAAACCCTTCAGGTCCGATTCCCATGAGCCCCGGTCAGTTTGGCCAGTGGTGACAGATGATGTCAGTTGTAGTCCTAACAGGATGGTTGGAAAACATTTTATGTCTCTGCATACAGGGAATATATGCTGGCTGCTTTTCCAAATAGTGCGAGGTTGTCCGCAGTATTTAATAGCAAAAATATAATAGCATAGTTAAACCCTTTAGGTAAATCACCTTTGTGGCAGCGTGATTGTGGGATCTCAGCAGATCTATCAGCCTGGGGTAGGCAAGGATGCTGCAACTATAGTAACTCCGTGCATTCCACTTAGATAGCAGACTGCCCATTTCGAAGGAAGGTTAAGAGATTAGACTGGTTGTTCTTAGTTACAGGAAAGTAATTCTCTCTCCTACTCCCTATCCCTGGATTGGTCATTTGACAAGCTGCTCTGAAATGAATGGCAAAAATTCTACAGGGAAAAGAGAAAGCTAGGCATTGCAAATTGAATGCTTTAGTGAATGGCTTTATACAGGTTTACAAGACATGTCATGTTATATATTAAAGAACCAAGAGTGCAGTGCCAAGATGGATTAGAGTTCATGGAGTCAGTCTCCATAGCGCTTCCGCTGTGGGCCGCTGTCCAAGTTGGAAGTTGCATTCACAGCACAAAACATTCCTAACGTGAGAGTGTAGGGTGGGAAGTTCTCATACATCTGACCTGCTGCTTACGCTGGATGCATTTGAATATATCAAGAACTCAACAAGCAAGTGGAGTTTACCCTCTCTCCCCCCCCAACCCCGCCCAGATTTCAAACCTCTTTTATAGAAGATGCATAAATCTCAGCTGTCAAATTTAGCAGGTTGGAAATCAGACCTTAAAGAAACAGATTTTAAGTTTAAAAACAGTGTTTGTGTAAAATTAAATGCTAACAATAGCTTTAAAGGTACCATGTATGAAGGCTTCTGTAATCCGTACTCCAGCTCACGCCAGAAACACAAGCAGACAGAAGAATAGGAAAACCCACAGCCACATTTCAGCGGGAACAGGAGGATCTTTCTCAGCTCTCTGAAGGTCAGTTTGCTGACCAGAGCTCAGCTACTTCAGGAGATGAAACCGAAATTACTGAGGAACTGGAACCAGAAGGTAATTTTCTGCTTATACAACATACCTCTGCTTCGCTCCCTATTAGACATATGATGTTGACAGTAAAGGCAGCCAGATCTGTCAATGTTGGTTTCTCTCACTTCTCTCACTTTTCCAATATTCAGTTCATCCCATTTCTCCCTCAGTTTGCAACTTAAAAAAAAAAGTTTGCATAAAAATTCATATGCATTTTGTGCACATTTCACCCAATATACACAGGTCGGTGCACAGATTCGCCTCCCATGTACATTTTTGCCAGCTATTTACCCCAGTCTTCATTTTTGTTTGCTATTTTCACTAATACAGGCATCCTTGTACAGTCATACCTCTTGTTGCGTTTGCTCCAGGCTAAATCTTTTCAGGTTGTGTCCCCGGCAACTCGGAAGTACCGGTTACTTCCGGGTTTTGCCGCTCGCGCATGCACAGACGCTCAAAATGATGTCACACGCATGCACAGAAGTGGCGAATCGTGACGCTCAGACACAAGTTGCGTTCTGCTCATGTTGCGAATGGCGCTCCAGAACAGATCCCATTCACAACCAGACGTACCACTGTATCTACTTTCACACAATTATGCATTTTTGTTTGTGAACTATATCACAAAATTCAGGGAACAGCAAATTTGATAGGGCAGTGGGGTTATAGCAGGGGTAGTCAACCTTTTTATACCTACCGCCCTCTAATGCATCTTTCTTGATGGTAAAATTTCCTTACCACCCAACAGTGCTCGATGGAAGGAAGATTCAGCTTGTGCCATAAAACCCCTACTGCCCACCTAGAATCCTGAAATGCCCACTAGTGGGCGGTAGGGACAAGGTTGACAACCCCTGGGTTATAGTTTGCATATTGGGTTGGGAAATGTGAATTTGGTAGTTCTAGTTAAAATGCAAACAGAAATAATTTCTCCCCATCCTAAGTTGACTGCTGAATTAACTTCAGCAGAGGCCATTGTTCTGCTCTCCCACATCTGTAGCCAAGTTGGAGTAGTTGGTGTGTTAGACTAAAAGAATAACGTCCAGCTTTGTAATAATTGAGAAAGAAGGTGGGAGGGAGTTTCCAGCCAAGTTCCATGAAATATTAAAGGATGCTGGCTTCTGTTTTAAAATGTCTTTATATTCTCTCTTCAGAAGAGAGATTCCTCTTTCAGGAGAGGTGCTGTTCTGAAGACTATTTTGAAGTGTGTGGTCCTTTTGTCTGCAGATAGCAACCACTCATAATGTCAAAGAGAGGGAGTCTCAGACAATAAGAGGCTAGTATATGACCTATCACATATCTCTGGATGAAAGGAGCTAGAAGCATCTTAATGCAAAGAATGCAAACATCCCAGGTCATGGTCATTACTATTATTATTATATGTTTACTGTATAGGAAGCGAACTGAGAGACCTTCTATTGCAGGCCCAGATTCCATTCAAGCGCCATTGAAACAAACAGCGTTGCAGGGAGAACAGCAGTTTCTGAATTCCAGTAACAACCAGAAGCATAAATTGTCATGTGCCACAAAGCTGTTTTGCATTATAGGACCTATTCAGACCAGGATTCAGTGTTCAGTAGAGGCCTGCACAGATGATCAGTTGAACCAGTGACCATAAAAGGAGAGCATAGTCTAGCTATTCCATGCATGTCCATCACTTGATAACCTGAAGTATTAGTGTGGGGGGGGGGTCACTTTGTATGTGTGAATGGGCCATTTTGGTTGTAGCACCACAAACTTTCATATCAATCTAGGGACAATTAGTTCAAAGGAGTTGGTTCACAACTTCTGCTGTCAATTATGACGTTTACAGTAATCTTGTTGCGGGGGGGGGGGAATCAAGCAGTAGACACATCTATGTGAAATAGCCCCATTTCCTTGTATCCCCAAATTCCCACATACAACTGCATTATGTGGACAACTCATGAGTTGTTAAAGGGTGATAATGACCAACATCCCATTCCTACAAAACATTGCAAAATGGCTAGTCCTCAGGGGCTGCATGGTCAGTGTAACTGTTGTGAAATGCATTGTTTGTGAACAATTTCTTCAAGTTGGGTAGTGGTTTTGTGTAATAAATTATATTTGTGCTCCTGGATTGGCACATGATAGTAAACACTTATTTGTATAATCATCCTATAAGCTATTCACAGGCTTGCAATATCCCCAGTGTGAACACCTCCCTGGAGTGTCACCTTTGTTAACTCCTTTGGTGGTAAAGTAATAAATCATCATTCCTTTGGCAAAGGAGACCCATAGATGTGATAGAAGCTGTCCCCAGCAGATTATACAAGTATGTAAATAAGTAATGGGTAAATAAACTGGAAACTGCACACCACAGGGAAGCCTGGCATATGGAATGACAACTTGATCTCAGTTAACCTTGGGAACTGACGGGGAGCAGCACTGTCCCCTGAACTAAAGCCATATGAATGCATGCAAAGTCTCAGCAAACTTGATATGAATTGTTCAGTATAGGCTTGGAGGCCATGCAAAATATTCAGGGTTTGGTCTTTTCTTTTCTTTTCTTTTCTTTTAAATAATCTCTTACTATGAATGAATTGGTAACACTGAATCTCTCCAAGTGCCAAATCAAAGTGAAACGAGGCCTGAAGAGGAATCGGGTGATTCTGCAGACCATTTAATGATAATTGATTGGCCAGTGTCACGTTGTGTCTGCAAGGAAGAGAAATCGTACACCACTCTGTGGAACTATTTCCATTCGCTTTTATACCATGTGTTTTAACAGTTTTCTTTGACCATCTCAACTGGACTTAATACTGGCTATGTGTGTGTTTGTTTGTTTCTGTTCTGATTGTTTTCACAACAGACCAAGATGATAGACAGGCAACTGATGCTGTTGAATCAGTGACAGATAGTGATGACTGTATTGTCCCAAGTTCAGTGTCCACAAGCCTTAAGCAGGTTAGTCTCTCTCTGTGTGTAATTAAATTCTTCCGTCTATACCTTATCAAAGGCTTTTTAACCCCCCACCCCACCCACTGATATTGGACTTAGAATATCAAGAAGGTTGTTCAACTTCTAATTAGTCCTTTGTGAATACTATTAGAGAACAGAATACCCATTTGTGGCATGGGGAGGGGGCACTGGTGAGGTTTGATGGAGGGTGTATGTGTCTGTATGTGACAAAGAGTGTGGGAATTTTCTAACTTATTTCAGGCTTCCTAACGTCTTTCTTCAAAATCTGGCCTTGAATTTTTAGTGTTGTGCCTACAATGATTGATATCAGCCTGATTATAATGTTTAGGCACTAGCTTAGAAAAGAACGCATGTGCAACATCTTAGCCCGTAACCAGGCACATTAAACAATGTTTCGTGCTTGATTGGCTTCTTGTCTATTCATCATCCCTCACAGGGATTTTGAAATTCTGCCACCTATCTAAGCCAGACAGAGAGAGAGAAATTATTTTAATAGCTGGAACTGTATTATGATTAACTGCATATTCCATGCCATCAAATTCTTTTAAGCTGTAACAATGTGAGCCAAATAGGAAAATTACTCATTGCCAATGAGCCCTGCAAGAATGCAGCTGGGTCTACAAATCTCTAGTATTGTTGCACTCTATTATAACCAGAATGATTTAGGAGGACTTAAAATATCTTGCAGCCTCTAAAGAGCTTGGTGCGTGGGTCTTTTATTCCTATCTTTCTCCACTCATCTGCCCAAGACGAAATGTAGCAACTGGTCCAAGATGGAGAAAAAAATCTTAATTATCAAGGGCACAGTCCAGTTCTCCATAAGTGATTCATGAGCAGCGGCTGCCCTGCTCACTTCAGTGTCAGGGGCAAACTGGGATACCAAGATGTCATTACAGAGTATTGCTGCCACATCTGTTAAACTAAACTAGTGGCAATTCTTTGGGCATGACCTGCCACCTGTTTTAAGGGAAACTTTTGTGCTCAGTTCCCTTTGCTGTGAACAGAGAAGTCCTCGCATGCTCTGGAGCTCCTGTACATTTAGGCATCTGATGGACTAGGACTGTTAAGTGAAAGTTAAGTCCCACTTGAACTCAGGAGATTTGCTTCAGATTAATGGGGATAACCCAGCCACTTCAAAGTCTCATTTGTTTCAATAAGTCAATATTAAATATGTGCTTCACCTCTCCCTTTGACTTCAGTGGGACTTAGGCATGCTTGATGTATGCTGAATTTGGAAGGAAATCCCACTGAGCTGAAGATGACTCTTAAAAGGGGCGAGGGGACTTTCTCCTACCTAATAACCCCCATCCAGCAGTTCTTTCTACAAATGGGAACTCTTATACTCAAGATGCAATTATTATCTGATGTTCAAGGCAGGTGTTAGAGACCCATGGCCCTGTGGATGTTGCTGGAATACAACACCCATCATCCATGATAACTGGCAGTGCTTATGGGGCTTGTTGGGCTGTGCAACATCTGGAGGGCCACATGTTATCCAACCTTGATTTAAAAGGATATATTAAGAACCGCCACTAATTCACTAATCTGAGTGCTCGTGCGTGCATCTCTGTACCATCTACTTCAACTAGCAGCAGATCTTTGAGGTTCCTGGCCTGCTACTTGAGGCCTTTCTTGTGTGTCATTCAAAGCAGAGATATCATAGCTTAAATGTGCTGTGCCACTGGGCTATGGTTCTCCCCTTGAAATTGCTTCTGTTATAGCCGTTTGCCAAAGTGTTTGCAATAGCAGTTACAGCTACGATCAAAATCTCTAGATGGAAGAAAGCCATTACACCAGAAATGCCTAGTTGGTTGTAGGAGGGGGGAAAACCTAACTAAAACCTTTGTTCAAGATCCAGCTTCTTATTTTTATCAGTGAGATAAATATCCCCAAGGCTGCTCCAACACTGTAAACACAACTTCCGATTTTATTTAGAGATTGCCTTGCTAATTATCCTGTGAATCCAAATGGCAAGCCACATTGTTTCAGCCACTTAAGATTATGCTGTTCCCCTTTTGCAGGTTGCAAATCAAACAGTCCATGGTTATTTCTTAGTTATGTTGATCATAAAAGGAATCTTAACAGATATTTTTTTCCACCCAGGATTTAACTATACCACTTGCTTTTTCTCCTTCTTTTTCTTGTCTGTTATGTATAATTAATCATAGATTACTTCATTTTGTTTCATTGCATTTACAACATTTATGAGCTTCGCTTTGTCGGTAGGAAATGCTTGTCCCCTTCTTTTTCCTTTCCAAAGTGGCGTAATTAGTGTTAGCATCTTTTTTAACAGGCTACATAAAGTTTAGTGGCTGGATTAAATCATGTCATTAACATAATGTGCTATACAATTTGCCCCTATCTCTTTTCGTTTCCACTACATCAAAGTGCCACAGAGTGCCAACGTAATTGGGCCTTGCTAGCTTGTCAGGTTGAGTCAAGATGATGACTGGTGCTTTTGCTAAAAAAAGCTTCCAGGCATGATAATTAATGGAAGGGGGAGGGAAAAAATCAGGGAAATGTAAAACTTTGGATGGTTCTTTATGAATATTTCATACATTTGAATAATCAGAAGTTAACATTATCAATTTGATGTATAATACATTGATTAAAAGCCTTGTTACAGGCCCTCGAAATAGACATCAGAACTGGAAATTTGCATTTTCTTTGGCGAAGTCTAAAAAAGAAATAAAATAAAATTAACAATTGCTTGCTCTCATCTCCACCTCTGCACTTGATCATTTTGAGTAATAATATAGCTTTCAATTATCACAATAAAATTTTACTGCTGTCAGCTCTCAAGTTATCTTCAAATGTGCCCACAAGGCAAATCTTAGCAAAACCAATTTATTCCGTGGTGGTCTCATTTTCCTCTAGGTGTGTTTACATCTTTTCTCCTTCATTATAGATAGTCTTTGTGTGCTTTTCTTGCACTAATAGCAGTTTAGTGAAAACTGTCATAATCACTTTCCTTAAATTAAGATCTTAGGGTTCTTAATTAATTTGGACATTCGGCATTCTTTAAAGAGCACAAGGCAGCCTTTCCAGGTGGCTGTGTTTCTGCAGAGCACCATATGTTGTAAAAAAACCCCAAAGAAGACACTAAGTTAAATTGGGGGTCCTGGAAAAGAAAAGAAAAAAGCTAGCTTTTGTTTTGGGGGTTTTCTAATATATCTATTTTTAGACTTTATAACTACCCGGTCCACCTGGGCTATAGTTGGACAAAAAGATTATGAGCTTCAGAGGAATAATTTTTTTTAATGCGCTCATGAACCGCAAGAAAGCATGATTTATTGGTTTGTAGGTAAATGTATTAAGTTGAAACGCTTTAACTTCAATTCTCCTATAATTATGATAAATCAGTGTTTTTTGTATGCCTCTTTGAAAGCTGTTCAGCTGAAAATGGCTTACAGGGACTGCATTCAGATATGACGCTCAACCATGGTTTAGCGTTATTAGAATGAGCCATGACAAGCCTTGGGGTTCACACCCTCCCTTCTCCTCTGAGTGTGAGAAGATTGAATGCTTCCATTTCTAGTTGTGAGTAAACTGCAGTTAGCCGTTAGAGCCAAAATTCAGGGAAATGGTGGATTATTCTAATTGTGGTTAAGTCAAAGAAAGCAAGATCAGACCATCCTTTCAGATCCAGCTAGAACAAGCCACATTTTCCTGAGTTCAGGAAGGGGTAAAGCATATGGAAAAGGGCTGTGTCTCTGGCTCCATTTCTGGTGATGCACAGTTTTCCACAACCCATCCGCACGTTAGCATGGGGCGCCCTTGGTGTGTAAATCTGCTATATGCATAACCTTCCCCAGATCACTCAGGAGCCAAGAAAAGGCTACCAATACCTCTGTATTGGTGCGAAGACTTCCCTGCCTCAGGCATCGACTCTAATGCATGGTGGGCAGAGCCAAGAGCCGCCATGCTTTATTGGTGGCAGGGCCTACAATGCCATTTCTCCTTACCTCATGAGCTGTGGAGGAGAAGGGACCTAGAGGAAACCATCTCACCAGGAAACTTTCTTATAATGTTAATTTGGTTTAGCATGATTTCTAAACTAGTCCAAATTCTGAAAACGCAGTGGTACCTCGGTTTTCAAACGTCTTCGTTGACAAACATTTCGGTTTTCAAACGCCGTACATGCTTCAGTTTTTGAACACACCTTGGAAATCAAACATGCCACGCAGATTCCGCTGAGTGCAAGATCCAATTTGCAACCAACTTGTTTTTGTGACTTTCTGCGCCTCGGTTTTCAAACGTTTCAGAACTCGGTCTTCCGGAACGCATTACGTTTGAAAACCGAGGTACCACTGTAACAATATTGAGTTGCATCCAACCAAGTTCTGTTCATGGTAGACCCACTGAAATTCTAAGTTAGTCATTCCCACCCATTTCAGTGGACCTACTTTAAGTAGAACTAACATTGGCTACAGCCTATTGACGTTTGGGCCCACCCAGGGGTTCTGTATGTTGTCCTTTGTTTGCACAGCAGGGAATCTGATACCGGCTTGATATTGCCTGCATTGACTGGAAGTACCTCTCCAGGTTTGCAGGTTGGGGTTTCTTTCCCAGCCTTCCATGGGGATTGAACCTGAGACCTTTTGCAGGGAAGGCATGCACTCTGCCACTAAGCTACCGTCTCTCCCTTGCAACAGTAGCCCTCACCTCAGTACTCCCTTTAACTCGGGGTGGGCAATCTGTGGTCCTGCAGAAGTTGTACTACAGTTCCCATCATCCATAACTGTTGCAGCACTGGCTGGGGCTGATGAGTGCTAGAAGTCCAGCAACATATGCAAGGTCACATGTTGCCCACTCTCCATCTTCAAGGACCATCCTTCAGCATTCTGGAAGTGCAGGCCTCTTTTTCAGATGTCTCCGAAAAGACACTAAGGCTCATGCTCAATATTTATCATACAGATTCCTTTGTTGGGCCATACTATCCAGCCCTGTGAAGCCTGCTTATTTATATGCCTTGGCCATTCCTGTTGCAAGCCCTTTCTTTCCTTAATATAAAACAAGTGTACTGATTATTTTCTCCATCAAACATTATAAAGGGTCTCCTTTACATCCATAACTCCAACATTTGGACTTCATTTGTTGACGGCCGTTTCAGCATGAGCCGGTTTTGACAGTCGAGTTAAATATTTGGAGGGGAATGACTCTGAATTTCACTTAAAAATACTCCTGATATATCTGTACAATAGAAGGCGAAAGGAGTTGTTTCCGAAGTAAAATTAGACAATAGAGGCAATTTCATTTTTTATGCATGTGAATGTAGAGTGCTTGAGGTTATTAGTTGAAACTGAGTAACCTTTCCAGGCTTTCATCTCTTTCTTTTCAAATTTGAATATGAAAAGCATATTCAAGTCAAAGACCATCACTTTAATGACATTTGGCAGTCATTTGATTTATTAGGTTTTTAGAAAAAAAAATTCCTTTAAATATTTCATCATACTATGCTAATCCTAGTAATATTGCCAGCTGAAGCCATGTACCTGTATTAGCGGAGACAGAATGGTGTGGAATTTTCTCTGTCATCCTAGTAAAATTTCCATGAATCTACTGAATAATAAAACAACCTTATTGAAATATTCAGATTTGGGTTTTTAGTTAAAGTGTCTTAGGATACATAATAAAAGAAAATGTCTTTTGAAAAAAAAGGTGGGGGTAAAGTTACTTCATCAAATATTGAAAGAGGTTGACAGGAATGAATATTGTTCTTTATTAAAGACTCTTATTTATTTATTTTTTATTTACAGTGGGGTACTCAAGCTATTCAATTGATTAATTATAGAATATATTTTCTGAAAAACGCATTGACAATTGCCATGTTGAGCTTGAATATTGTATTGATTTGCAATTTGAACGCCAACCCTCTAGAAACTGATCTCCCTTTCTTGTTATTCTAATTCTGTAATTATTACTGCAAGGTTAGTGATTTGAATTTACAACCAAAAGCCTTCAAATTCCATACACAGGAGAAATAGTCTTTAATGTAGAAAGGGAGCCATAAAGAGAAAAGTTAAGCAGAACTTGACAGCTGAGATCTGCAAGGTGCTAGGTTTGCTCTTTGAAGAGCAGAATCTCATGCTTTGAATGTTCTTCTGTGTAGTCTAATTTTGAAATCACAGTGGTTATGCATTCTTTGAAACCATTGACTTATTCAGGAAAATGTGTGCTGCCCTATTAGCATTTGACATGAAAACCCTTCCCAAATAAGGGCGCAGTGCCTTTCAAACCTTAAACACACTTGTATACTCATAGGTCACAGTCACATCCTACATTTAAAGTGCCTGGCTTCCCCCAAAGAATCTTAGGAGCTCACAACACTGCAATTCCCAGCACCCTTAACAAATCTCATAATTATTTTGGAAAAGCCATGTGCGTTTATTTGTGTGTTAAATGTACTTTAAAAGCAAGGTGTGGTCATGACCATAGCTACTTTGCTTTGGCAGTTTTGACATGTAGGGAAATCACCATGAAGTTACTTTTCCCTTTCATATTTGCATGGTGAAATCATTTTGTAAATGCTTGCCCTTATGGTAAAATGGACATTTTACTTCATCATGGAAAAACCTTGGGTTTATTTGTATTTAGCTTAAGTTCTGGATACATTGACCCATTGGGCTTACTCTGAGTAGAGCTAATATTGCTGTGACCCTTGTGGTCCCATCACACTTTGTGCTGCGCTAAAGGGACATTGGTATTTGTGTCAGGAAAATCTGTTACTGTGAAGGAGAGATCCATGCCTCCAAAAGTTTGGGCTTGTGACTGACACACCAAGTTTTGAATGCAGTTCCCAAATACATGGTGATTGCATGCTTGAATTTGCAGGCCTTCCCAGCACACTTAATGTGTGCATGGATGCATTTTCACCCCATGAAAATTCTGAAGGAAAGTTGCCTTGTGGCATACTTTTGGCACATCAAAAGGGTTTAAATGAATGAATGAAACTTTATTTGCATCAGCCATCGGCCATAGCAACAAAAGAATATTGCGCTATACACAAAACAGTTTGACAGCACATCAAAGTGCAAGTAGATAAATAGGTACCGCCCCAGCGGGAAGGTAAATGGCGTTTCCGTGCGCTGCTCTGGTTTATCCAGAAGCGGCTTAGTCATGCTGGCCACATGACCTGGAAAAACTGCAGACAAATGTCGGCTCCCTTGGCCAGTAATGTGAGATGAGTGCCGCAACCCCAGAGTCGTTTGCAACTGGACTTACCATATTTTTCGCTACGTAAGACACACTTTTTTCCTCCTAAAAAGTAAGGGGAAATATCTGTGCATCTTATTGAGCGAATGTGTGATCCTTGGAGCCGACTGGTCAGAGTGCAGGGGCGAAAATCAGATCATGTGTCATGGAGGAGAGAAGGCTGCAGAGAGGAGGCTGCTGGGGTTCCTGTATCGGGCATATTTTGGTGTGTATGTGGAGGCGTGTGAGTCGTGTTGCTGCACGGGAGAGCGCGAGGTTAAAGGGGGCGTTTGTGTGTCCTTGTGTGTGGAGCCTCTTGATCTGTACGGCATCCCAAGGCTGTTCATCAGCCCTGTTCCCCTTGCCAAATTATTGTAGCGCCTTCCTAAGGATTAAATTGCAACTCCTATTTTGTTTTGCGTTCCCCGCCGTGTACGGTTTTAACTGGGCAGTTAAAGTCAGCCACTGCTCCCCTCCTTTTGTTCTTGTCCCTTTCTGGCAGGGAGCGCACAGCTGCAGTGAATTCCTTTCCTTCTCTCTGCCTCAGAGTCTTACACCCCACCCTCTTGTGTTTTTGGTTGCTGTGTTTGCTGTGTTCCCTTTCCGTTGCTCAGCGCTGGCTGCGGCAGCGTCACCTGGCAGCAAACAGACACGCTAAGCAAGGAGACTGGTGGCAGACAAATTCAGCAAAGAGCAGGGAAATCCCCTGCCCTCATGGCAAGCAGAGGGGAAAGGATTGTGTCCTTCCTGCTAATTCCTTCCTAGTCACACTGCGCACAGGCTCCAGCCCACCTGGCTCAGCTTCCGACGGCTAGGAGCGCAACCGACAGTTGCCGCTGTCACCTCCTCCTCTCCATGCCCTGGTGCTGCTGCTGCTGCGTCCAGGGAAGCATGCTAGGGACCTGCAGGCAGCTGGAAAACATGCAGGTGAGGGAGAGGGGGGGCTGGCTTGGGGGGGGCTTTTGCCTTCCTTTCCTCTCTCCCCTTAAACCCCTCTCCTGCATTGTTAGCCGCCTCCTCCACACACCCCACGTGTGCTCCTCGTCCCGTCAGTGTTTTTCCTTCCCTCCCCACTTAAAACGTGGTTACAAGCACGGATCCGCATGGATCCTCAGGATTTTTGCATTGGGTCACCCCAAATTAACCATCAGATCACATAGCATGTCCATGGCTACAGCCTGCACCAAAAAAATCATACATCCACTGTTTCATTCAGAATATTTTTTTCTAGTTTTCCTCCTCTAAAAACTAGTGCGTCTTATGGTCAGGTGTGTCTTATGGATGAAAAATACTTTCAGGGGTCCTTTACCTTTATATATATATATAAAACACAGTCTAGCCCCCTTTCTTTTTCCTTTCTTTTTTTTTCTTTTTCTTCTCCCCCTAATGCCTCAACAAATGAAATGGATTTGTAAAAATGTTACATGGGAAAAAAATACAAGGCATTACACTTACTTCTGTAAAACAAGAAAATCCTTAATAAAAATATTTTTAAAAAATAAAAAAAATAAAACACAGTCTAGGATTTGCAAGTAACATTCAACCATTGTTTAGTGTTTAGTGCCTTTGTGAGCCTGAACAAACCATTGGGCTCCATCACTCGCCTCACCTCCTCCCACACAACCAGGAGGAGGAATAAATTTATTTATACATTTTATTTCACAGAATGTGCAGACTGCCTAATCATAAAAGCCTCTAAGCAAAATACACAATACACATTAACATTATCAATAAAGTACAGCTACAAATAACTATTCAGTAATCCATTGTTTGAAGTTGGCTTGTTTTGCCACTCAGTATTTTAAACCATGAATTTGTACAGGAATTGAGGGAAATGAAATTGAATCATGGCTTATTCCTCCTCCCGGCCTTGTGGGAGGGGGAACACTTAATTCCAAGGCTTTGCTGCGACTCTCAGAGGCTTGTGTGCGTAATGGAAAGCCATAGTTTAGCATTACATACAAACCAGGGCTTAGTTTCTGCTGCATGGACAAACCTTGGGCCCGTGTGCCCCCCTCTCCTAGTTCAGCACAGCAGGAAGATCAGAAGCTCCCACTTGCAACTAACCACAGATTATCATTTTATCTGAATCAGGATGTTTTTGCTTTAGACTGTGGTTTGTCCAAACAAGCCAAGATCAAACTCTACTTTCTGATCCTGACTTGTTCAAATAAATCATAGTTAAAACTAATGGCAATTCCCGGTTAAGATTAAGCAATACTGGTGAGTTGAGAACAGTACATGTGTCCCAGAAAGGTGTTTTTGAGATGTGAAGCAACAACTTGCATCAATGCATGTTAAAGGTTCCAGGTTCAGTCCTCAACCATAACTAGCAGCAGGGCTGGTAAAGAGTTTTTTCCAGCATAAAATATAAATCTATAGGTCTGTTGCAATGACAGTGTTAACTACAAATCCCAGTGCATCAGGACCTCATTGTCGCTCTGTCATAAACTATCAGTCATGTTTGATCATCCAAAACATCTGGTGTGATGTGCAAGTTTGTTGTAACATTTTAGCATGACAAGAAGTATATACTGTGCTGCTTTTTCTTTCTTTCTTTTTGTAATAGTCTGGTGAAAAAATCCGGATTGAAATAGTATCCCTCAGTCTCACGGAATCCCAGGTTGCAGTGGATGACACAATAAAACGCCTGTTTGTAGAGTGCAAGTTCTCCAACTTCCCAGCAGATGAAACACCAGTGTCGCTTCCTAAACCGAGAAGGGGACAACGGGTCTACTACAATTATAGCCATGGTATGTGCTCATTAAATACTATTCTGTTATGTTTCCAAGTCACCAGTGGTGTGGCTTCTTTTAAAGTGATTCCAGTTTGAATATTAGCAGGTAGGCATTTGGTAAGTTATGCTTCAACTTGCGTAAGAAAGGCCCATCAGGCCAAGCTTCCATCTCATCTAGGATCCTGCTTCCTGGAGTGGCCAAACAGTCGCCATCAGGAAGCTTGCAAGTGCCTGTCACAGAAGTGACTTGGTGAGAGGTCTAGTGCGGATGAGCCAATCCAGAATCAGCAGCGAGGATCCAGTGAGATCCAGTTGGCTTCTTCCATATCACCCTTTCACTGTAGCATAGCAAAGATCAGGCCAGCTATTTTCTCAACTTGCAAGCTGCCATGGTGTTGCAGGGACTAAGACTCTCCAAGACCCCTGACACCTTATACTTGGTTGATTAAAGCAAGGATACGCAAAACATAACCTATTGTCCACTTCAAAAGTGGTTAACAGGGTGCTCTCCAGATATAACTGGACTGTGTCTTCCCTCAGCTCCACCTAGCATTGCCAGGAATAATGGGCTGTAGTTCAATAACATCTCGACTTAACCACCCCTGTTCTGTATGCTCTCATCCAAGGTACAGAAGTGTATTGCAGCAAGAATCCCAGTTTTCATTAGGCTTGTTTAAAGGGGAAAATTTCTAATAATTGTTCCAGGGATAGTTTTAAAAATACAATAGCAAAAATTGATTAAATTGGAAACTAGGCAAAGAAAAAAAACCCTCACTAATACGTAATTTTCACAATTTTAGAAGAGGCTTTCCTCATATTTTCCAATGTGAATTTTATAAGAAATATTCTATAAGAAATAAGCAGAACTGGTCTGTCAGTGAATGGATGAAGTTTCACGATGTTCACAAGAATTACATCCAACTTGCATTACTTCGGACTTTAATTGTGATTGAATATCACCCAGGATTTAAAAAATAACACTGACAAGGCAAGCAAATGGAGGAGCATCAAATGCTCAACCCTGCTTCAGTTCAGTGGTGCTTGTCAGGAATCAGCGCTTGGCAGATTCTACCCCCAGTCATTTTTATACATAACACTAGAGTGTCGCATATAAGCAGATGAATGCTGTTTGTTATGCCAAGCTGTAATAAATTTTGATGGCACATTGTCATGCAGTAAAATACAGAAAACATCTGTGGATTCGTTAATCCCCAGGATTTCACAAAATCCAGCATTCAGACATTTCCCATTAGAAAGCTTAGAGTTAAAACTTGCACTTATCCTTGGTACAGAGCGTACTGTTCTAAGTGATGTAGCTAATCAGGAACTCATCCAGCTGTTGGTGTCAGTAACTGCTGTTATTTGAGCGTGATCTTATCTAGTCTGTATGTTTTCTGTGTCAGAAGGCTGAAGTTGGGAGTGAAATTATGTTAGCAGCCAACTTGGTTTATTATTATGGCATTCATTTTCCATATAAAAAGTGCTCTTTGTGACTTCATTCCCCCCCCCCCCATCCTGGGCTTCGAAATTTATTGCGCAGCAGTTCAGACTTGAAAGCTGGAATGCACCCACTCAGCTTTATTAAAACTTGTAATTCCAAAAAGAAACATCCCACATTTTAATTCTAGCAATTTGAACATCTTATTTGAACTGATGTCAGACGGTCCTTTTTAACATATTATGTTTTAAAAAGGAAAAGACAGTTCATATCGCTTCCATGGCAAAACCAGGACTCACATTCTAGCTTTAAAGCAAGTCAACTTCTTTACACTATTCCCCTGTTCCAAGCTTACTGCTACAGGTGTGACATCTCCACCTGTTACTGAGTGGTCTAGGTTGTCCTCTGCCTGTACATATCAGTCAGCATCCACTCATCAGATTGTTACTCTAGCACAGAGAAGCAAACCCCACCCTTACGTCACATGCCTAGGGGGCAGAACTATGCATTAGAAATGGGAACAGAGTTCTGAAGCCATTGATGGGGAATCTGTGCCTCCCCTCTGCCCAAAGCTGCTAGACTCCAACTCCTGTCAGCCCCAACCAGTGGAAACTGGAGGACCAGAGGTTCCCCCAACCCATTTTAAACTTATTTGGTTGTGCCATATTCCTTTTTTTGCTGAACCCTGTCTGTGAGGCAGCCTGAGGGTTCAGCTTGCTGCACATTCAGGCATATAGCTAGGAGTACATCATCCAACTCTTCCTCTTGGGAAACATTTTTTGCTGTAATTGTCACAAAGTTATAACTCACCACTAATTTCCAACATGGTTGCTTTGTTCTTCCTAGAGAATTGCTTAAATAACTGGCCATCTAATTTCTCCTTAGTGCCAGCTTTTCTGGTAAGGGAACCGCATATCAAGGAAGCGCCCTAATGAATTTGCTGTTTGATAATGTCAGTGGGAAAGCCAATAATCTAATAGTAATGAAGTCAGAATGTGTGTGTTTACTATAGCTTTACTCCATTTCTTATTCATGCCTAATTAGATTTGGGTATGTAGAATATTAGGGGTTAATTGAATATTTTCTTTAATAAAACTGAGATTTACATGATTGGCGAAGGAAGTGTACTTTGAGCTTAGAGGGAAACTAGCAGTCCCCTAGATTTTGCATGGAAAAAATCATGATAAATCCAAATGTAATTTGAGAAATCATTATTTCTTGGTAAATAATACATTCTTTTTATTGAGTTCTCATTGTACTTATATCTTAGCACTGTGAGTGGCTTTAAAAAAAACTACTTTACATCTTAGCTGAGGCAAAGAGATCTTTTGGAATTCTGGCATTATAAGCAACACACTGTAATGATTTAGTGCTCTCAATTCCTCAAGCCTGTGTTTTTAAAAAAATCTATAGGTAGAAGCAAGATAGTCTTTTAATTAATAAATTAAATCTTATTGTTATACTATTATGGAACCAAATGGTGTTTTGGTTCTTCTTATGTGGATCAATCTATCCATGTAAAGAACTATATATAGCTCTGTGTTAAGTGTATTTCGGAAAAGATGGAAAGCGTTCAACTATTGGGATGCCAGACATATCTAACATCTATTCTCCTTCATAGTTAAACGTCCTGCTGAAAGTGATGCAAATCTGCCAGTCCCATATCCAAACAGTCCTTCCCCACCTTGGTTCCCTCCAGAAGTTTCGAACTACAACTCATATCTGCCCCCGGCAGCACAGATGTGCTACCTGGGGATGATGAGAGTGCTAATCAAAAACATCTGGAATTCATCAGACTGGGGAAGGTTGATGTATAAGAACAGTTAAGTCCTTATGACAGTTGTATGTCAGATGTATGACAGTTAAGTCATACAGAGGAAGGGAAAATAAATTTGAACACTTCATAACCATACACTATATACACACCCACACTCTGAGTTTAACCCCCTTACCTATGTATTTCTCCTGATCCAGGTCTTAGACATGTCCCCAAACCAGCCCTGTATCTTTGTCGCCCCAAGCTCAAGTTGAGATACCACTGCCACTAGACCCTCTCTTCTGCTCTTTCTGGCATGTGGCCATCTCCAGCTATACCCCGCTAGGTTCCTCCAAACATCCTTCACAATTTCATAGGAGTACGGCTACTGTTACCTCCAGCCAACACGGCCTATAGCCAGGGGTGATGGGACCATTTTGGCGTATGTTGGTTTCAATATAAGATCCCTGGGGTAGCTTGGTTCTCTCCGAATGCTGATGAGCTACAGTTTTAATCATCCCTGACCACTGGCCACTGCTGGGGCTGATGGGAGCTGTTGTCCAACAGCATCTGAATAACACCAGGTTGGCTGCCCCAGGATAGGGCCTCAGTGTGGGTCAGTTTTAAAATAACTTGATCTGCTAGAGGTGAAAATAGGAAAGCAGAAGTAAGCAGGCGAGTGTCATGCTCATGTTTTCAAACTCAACCGAGTGATGATTCTAACTTTAAGGGGGAAATATTGTAGATGCAAGCAAACTGACCTTATACTTTCCTCTAACTCAAAATAGATAGTTACACCGTTGGGGTCGACTCTTAATTTCACCTTGACAAAATGATTTTTCCCCCCCAGACAAGGCCACCATAATTGAAATAACAAAGATTAAGTTCAGTTGATAGACACTGATAACAAGGAAATAGCATTTATATTTCATAGGGCTGAGAGAATATTGCCATGAGAATGCTGAGAAGGCAAGAAAGGGGCCTGGAAATAAGATTAATGATCGAGGGCCTAAAGAATGTTATCTTGGCTGTATATAAACCTGCTTGGGAATTGACAATAGAAAGGGGCAAGATTAATGAAATCTTCCAAAGTTTTTTTTATGAGACCTATATAGATCAGAAGCCTGTGGAGTGAGTAGTTGATTATTTGGACAAATTGTAGTTACCTGAGGCAAGGCGAGAGAAAGGGGGGTGGTGGTAAGAGAGAATTGATGTCTAGATGCACTTTGGATTCTGAATAGAATGATAGAGGAAAGGAACTTTCCATGTTCACAACATGGAAAATTCTTTTTAAGTTCTCTCTCTCTCCCCCCCCCCCACAAGTTTGGGACCTGTTTCAGAACAAGGGGCAGAAGCACATCCCAGTGAACAGATTTGGCACATCTGTACTATTCTGAGACCATGTCAGCATTAAGGTTTGGGGAGAAGTGTCTTTCTAACCTTCATGGCTGTAGGAAGCAAAATGCTGAAAGGTCCAGAAATAAGGACACCAGTAAAATCAAACACACCGTCACAATGTTTTCCAGCATCCCTTCCAATAAAATACTGCTTGCTTGCCCAAATTATCCTAGTTTATAGGATAGTTTGAAATGCATTGACTGCATTCAGAATATTTTATTCCACCTTAAGATGCCACCTATTTCCTTGACACACGGCCCCTTTGTGAGCTGCAGTTAAACCAGGAAACTCTAACCGTAGTTTCCTCTTTTATCTGAAGTGGAAAATTATGGTTACCAGCTTCAGAACTAGCCAGGGTATTAAACTAACTTCAGACCATGGTTTAATAAATTGGTTTGTTCTGAAGCTGGTAGCCATAATTCCTTGCTTTGAAAGAAATGAGAAACTAGGTTTAATTTAAGACTTACTCTTTGGTTGGTTGCTTTATGCCACAAAGTGGGGTGCTTGTGCAGGTGAAAGGCACATTCCTATCTTATTAAGCCTGAGATACGTTTCCCTGAATATGGAGAGTGTGACAATAAGAAATAGAGAGACCTGGCATAAGTAGGTTCACTTGGGTAAGTAGTAGGGAGACTCCAGGGGTTTGATGGGGGAGCCTTGGATAGAGCATTCTACCTACACACATACATGATTCTTGTTTCCCATTCGTCTGTTGGTTTCCTACTTACTAAGAGAGCAATGGGCAAGGGTGGTAGTTATCTTGCCACACTCACTCATAAGAACATAAGAACCTGCCAGAAAAGGCCAATGGCCCATCATAGATCAGCATCCCGTTCTCATTGTGGCCTATGAGAAGCCCACAAGCAGGACCCGGGTACAGTGGAACCTTGTTCCTGCACTCAATCGGAAGTTGCATCGGACATTCGGCTTCTGAAAAACATTTGAAAACTGGAACACTTACTTCCAGGTTTTCAGCGTTCGGGAGCCAAAACGTCCGAGTACCAAGGCGTTTGAGAACCAAGGTATGACTACTACAGCATTCTCCCTCCCACATGTGATTTCCAGCAACTGGTATTCGGAGATTTGCTACTTCCAACAGTGGATCTTTTGCTCAGTATGCCCTCCCATATCCATTGGTCCTTACATATTAAACCCTTTCAGGGCTTAGAGCAGATCCCTCCCCGATATAAGGCTCCATGCTCCACACCCCATCCCGCCCCCCCAAAAAAACCCAAGCTTCCTGTAGATTTTTTAAAAAATTATAATTTTCCATGTTTGTGCCTTCTTGCTTTGGTGCTTAATCTAGATATTCGTGTTACGGGAAGCTTTAAAACTGGTGAAATGAGAATTGTTGCATTTTGCTTTTCAAATAAGCAGGAGCCTGTAAAACTTCATAGAAGAGATCAGAAGTATAGCACATAAGATTTAGTGTGCAATGTGCAGGGAGGAAAGGAATTTTCTTCATCTGACTTTTGTTAAGCAGTACAGTGTGATTCCTCAATATTATCCCTATTCCAAGTTAGTGGGTGGCAGCATTATGGGAATTTGGATGAGAACAGTTGTTGGGAGCAGGCACAAATATTTTCTCTGCTTAAAATATTTATATCCAGCATACAAACCATAGTTCTTGAGAAAGCTTACAACATTAAAAAAACAAACTAACACAGAACAGCATGTAACAATACATTGTAAAAACAAGTAAAATATGTCATAAAAACACAGAGCAAAAAGTAGCAATATGTCATAAAAGTAAACATCAGCGTAATACCAAGAAACCCCCCACAGATTAAAAAGAATACAAAACCCAAGATTAATCAACCACTTAAAAACCATTAAAAGCCTGGGTAGTCGTAGCAATACAGTACTCAACATTTGGCCTTTTAGGGTAACTCTGCAGTATTATCCCCCACAGGACAGAGGCCAATAGAGAGTCATTTCCCTAAGACCACTTAATGGTTTCATTGCAGAGGCAAAGTTTGAACTAGAGACATCCTCATTTGTGCCCCAGTCTGCCCTCATTTACCCATAGCTGGTGCCCCCAAAATCCTGTATCCACAATGCTTTATTTAACAAGTTTAACAAAAAGAAAAGAGAGAGAAAACATGAGCTCACATTAATAATAATAATATAATATGCTAATTAATACTAATTTAAGGATTTGATAAACTATAAAATATAATATATCATTAATATAATAATATTATTCCATTATAAAAAGAAAACATGAGCTCAAACTATAGATTAAGAACGAGAAACACCTTTATATTTAAATTCATCTGAAAGCACAAAAAGATTTAAACGGCCCAGTTAAAACTAACAAAGGTGAAGCCAGTTTAACCTCTCTAGAGAATGGATTCCATAGTAAAGATTCTACCACAGAAAAGATCCTGTCCTATCTCCCTATCCACCTCAGTTATCTCCAACAACTTTTGGTCAGGAGTCTGGGACCAAGATAAAATTTGGTTGGCATCTCTGGTCCTCAAGCCAACAAGAGCTCATATTAATAATACAGTGACCAGCAGTACATCCACCTCAGTTTTAAACATGTAAGTTGGTATGTGTCCCAATAGATATCCAAACAAAATTGACAGTTATAAGAAATAGGCTTAAACGTTGCAAGGGCAGTAAGGTCCTCGGGCCATTGCATAATATATGTTGGATGTTTCGTCCTTCCAGGCTCGAAGTTTAAATCTCTTGGCAACCATAAGGACTCTCACAACCCCCTCTTAGTGTCCTGCTGAAAGTCCCGTACAAGATGAATATAATTTAAAAGTACATGAGCATCTGCAGATAACAAGGATTTATCCAATACAAAATTAATGCGCACAGTAGCTTCAGACCAAAAGGGAAATATCACTGGACATGCCCACTGCATTCTTATCAATTATTTCCCCTGTAGTATCTGTACAATCCAGCTCATAAAAAATTGTCTTAATGCTTAAATTTGTGACTTCATGTATGTGCCTGTGATATTGGAAGATGCTCCAAACTGGTGTCCACATTCGTAACCTGACTGAAGGGTTTTTGTTTTTTATTATTTTATTTGGGATATAAAGAGATGAATGTCAGGCTGTAGCTTTCCCCACTCTGCTGGTCTAGAAGTCTCTCTTATTGCCTGTTCTGGCAGGAGAGGGGGATTAAATTACTGGGGCTGTCAGAAAGGACAAGCGCTCTGCCATACATTATCGCTATCACTGACTTTCACTGGGCGAAAGAAAGAAACCACCGTAAATCCCCTCCATTGCGAAGCAATAAAAGCCACTGGCTTTCACAGTCGTGACTGCCAGGGCCATTAACAGGAAATGACAACTGTGTGGCATTCTTAGATGCTGCCTGTATCTCTTCTGACAGTGTGAGCATAAACCTGCCAGCAATATGACAATTGGATCACATGACTGTTCCGACTTCCATTCCGGCTTTCATTGTTGATTTTCCTTAGGAAGCATGGAAAGAGGCAGTTAGTTCTTCCCCCACCAGGTTCTCTTCCCCCACTCCTCAAATTATCCCTTTTAAAAATAGTGTTACACAAGTTCCCATAACGTACCATAGGTTAACTTTTCACATGTCTTCTGTTCTCACAGCTAATTTCACAAGCTGGTATTTTAAAAGCTATTTATTTATTTTTGCATTCCTTTTACAAGGCAAATTTAAACAAAAAGTTAACTGGATATGTAGGCAATTAAGGGAATGCCTCAGATTAATTGTCCCAGTATTTCTATTTTGTACTGCACCATTTGGTTTATTGCTCTTACTGTATTTGTGTATTTATTTTTTAACTGCATTGAATTTTTTAGGAAAGGTGGGTGATAAATGTTTTAAATAAATAAAAGATATGTGCTCCATCCAGCAGTCTGTTGCAGATCTGAGTACTCCAGTTGAACGCACAGAACGTCCCCTCCTGCTTTTACCCCAAAAAGCTTTCCCATTCATTTTGAGAGGGAGGGCGCCATTACATGCAGCTGAATTGCAATTAAGAAATAAGCTAGCGTGCACAAGAATTTGATCTGTGTATCTGCATGCATGCATGGTTCTGGATTGGAATAGTGGGGTGGAATCTGCATGGATCCTTTTAGGCTAAGCCAGCCCTATTCCATAAGCCATCACTTTATTTATTTATTTATTTATTTATTTATTTATTCATTTATTTATTTCTACCTACCCCACCCATCCGGCTGGGTCTTCCCAGCCAGTCTGGGCAGCTTCCAACAGAAGGCTGAAAATACATTAAAACATCAGTTATTAAAAACTTCCCTAAACAGGGCTGCCTTCAGATATCTTCTAAATGTCAGATAGTTGTTTATTTCTTTGATATCTGATGGGAGGGCATTCCACAGGCCCACTACTGAGAAGGCCCTGTAACTTTGCTTCTTGCAGTGAAGGAACCGTTAAAAGACCCTCGGCGCTGGACCTCAGTGTCCAGGCTGAATGATGGGGGTGGAGACACTCCTTCAGGTATACTTGGCCGAGGCCATTTAGGGCTTTAAAGGTCAGCACCAACACTTTGAATTGTGCTTGGAAATGTACTGGGAGTCAGTGAAGATCCTTTAGGACTGGTGTTATATGGTCCTGGTGACTCCCAGTCACCAGTCTAGCTGCTGCATTCTGGATTAGTTGTAGTTTCCAAGTCACCTTCAAAGGTAGCCCCACAGAGAGCGCATTGCAGTAGTCCAAGCAGGAGATAACTAGAGCATGCACCACTCTGGCGAGACAGTCCGCGGGCAGGTAGGGTCTCAGCCTGCGTACCAGGTGGAGCTGGTAGACAGCTGCCCCGGACGCAGAATTGACTGCGCTGCCTTGGACAGCTGCGAGTCCAATAGCCAGCAGATGTCTTGTAAGTGCTTGGGAGGAATTCAACATAGCATTAATAAGATTGCTCTGTCAGTGCAAGCATTTCTGCCTACCTGATGGAAGGATCTATTCTAGAATTTCTCTCATGCCACCACTGAGCCAATTGGGGCAGATGAGGTGGGAAGCCCCATTGCACTAGCAAAAGTCATTGTGTGGGCTTCTGCTAGTTGGACCCATTACTTGAACCAGTCTCTTATGTTTGTACCCCAAAAAAGGTGCCCCCTATGCAAAAGGGGGGGGCATTTCCACTGCTTTCCTGTGCTTCCTGTTTCATGTTCTATATTTACAGTTAGGAAGTGCTTCCTTACATTTAGAGCAATGTGCTTCCCTGTAGTTCAAGGACAGTGTTTCTCCTAATACCACTTGCTGGGGAGCAGCAGTGGAACCCACCTGCCCTGCTTCAAAAGGTGGGCCACTCAGAACAGGACCATTGGAGAATGTCTTCAAAGACAAGCCAACTCAAATGTGGGAGCCAGTGTCTTACACTCAGTGCCTTGCATCAAGAGTGCTTCAGGAAACAGATAATAAACAAATGGAAATGGTTGATATACTACATTATTTATTGCACTGCCTACCGTACACCTGTCGCAGAAAAATATATATGGTTATCTTGTGTCACAGTGTGTGTGGAGATAGGTGAGCAATACAGGTAATAGTAACTGACTTACTTTCTGATGAATGCAGAAAGTTGCACTGTTTCCAATTGCTGCAAAGAAAATCCAGCTGCAAATCTTGAACCAAACACCAGTGCTTTGTAGAAGGTGGCTTGAAAATTTGAGCCAGTTAAATCTATGAGTAATACTAGAAAGTTTTAAGTTCATTTTAATTTTGATTACATTTTGAACAGAGAGTATATTTATCCGTGTTTTATGTCCATGCTGATAGGGATTTTGCTGTATTTGCAGTAGCCTATGGCTACAAGCATTAAATATTTATTAAATGTGGGTGGGGGGGAAATCCCCCTCTTTACCACATTTCAACCAACTCTGTGATATGCACAGCTGAGCAGTTAAATGTATTTAAGACTCAACAAAATCATTATAAGGGCCCTCAGACATAAGGATTCTAATCCCACAGGTATTTCTACATTTTGCTTTCGTTTTCTAAAAGTAGATACTTCTCTGGATTATGTAGCATTATGTCTACTTTCTGTTCATCTACACTACACTTTCTTATTTATAAAATTTGCCGTTTAGTGGATTCTGGTTTTTAATTCTGTTCCTCAAAGCAGGGCATTAAGAACTATCCCACAATCCTTCCCTTCAGTGTGAGGGGGAGAAATTGAGTACAGTAAAAGGATTTACTTACTCTCATTAAAGGATACATATGGTAACATCTTATACAGAAGCAGATCTTTGGTACATTTAAACATTTGGTAGATTCTACTCCAGCTGAAATGAGCTCTCTTACTTAAAACCTTGGGTTAAGGCAACCTTCCCGTCTTGGGCCTCCAGATGTTGGACTGCAACCCAACATCATTCCCAGCCAGCATGACCAACAGGCAAAGATGATGGGAGTAATAGTCCAAAAACATATGAGGACTCAAGGTTGGGAAAGACTAGGTTAAGGGGGCTTTCCTAGCCCAATGAACCGGGGGGACTTGTGCTCCCCAACTCAGCTGTGATCCTTCGGAGTTGTCCAGAATGAAAGAAAAATAAAATAGAATCATGCCACATTGTAATGTACAGTCATCTAAGCCATAAACAGGAACTGTTCATCATGGACATTGGCTGAAGGAATATTTGAATACAGGTGTGTTCCCATGTAGTAAGAATTTATACCACTGAAATTTCATAGTGATTGGATACCTGCCTTATCCAATGGACCCCTGTTCATCAAAAAGAAAATAATTTTACTATAAAGTCTGTAGGCATTCTTCGCCTTACCATGTCATTCCTCTCTGCAGCTGGGCTTTGTGGGATAATACCCATTTTGATGACTTAAAACGAAAGGAAGTTACTTTGAAAACTAACTAGCAAAGCAAATTGTGTTCATTTCGTTCATTGCAAGTAATCACAGCCATTGCCATTTCCTGTTGCGTTTTTCAGTGATACATGTGGACCAGGCAAACAACAAAGTGAAGCGCGATTTCCTCAAGGCCATGCTTCAAGGATCAGAGCCCAGCCCTGGAAGGTAAATTTTGCAGCAGAATGGGTCAGATGCCCTTCAACTTCACAATTTTGTATTTCTGTGTAATAAATGCTACATGTTTTTTTTCAAGGGTACATGATGTTGTCACATAGTAGCACCTGAATTTTATTTATTATTTATAATTTTCATCCCCCCCCCCCCAAAAAAAACAACCCAGAAAAGAACAACAAGCACAATGTGTACCATTTTCCCCCCTTCAACAGGACAGTCATTCTCCTTGTAAAGGAGTAATTGATCCATGCCGTTTTGATTGTGGTTCAGAATAGCTGCTGGTTCAGGTAGAAGGGTTCCCAGTCAGCCTTTCACACATTTAAGTTATCCATATATAGACAGATAAGCAGTGCAGACCTGAGGGTAGTACTTGGCAATAAGACGGTAGTCTTTGTTTTCTCTATTTTACTTTAAAATTGAGCTTCATATGTTGGCTGGTGCACAATTTTTTAATGGAATCCGACAGGAAGTGCCATAAAGTGATCCCTTAAGAGCAGGCATGTATCACATCTAAAGCACTTTGAAGTTCAGAAAGATTTTTCTTTTCTTTTTTTCATTTCTGCAAACAAGGAAAGGACTTCCAGATTTACTGCATACATTAGTAAGATGGATAACATGCTGGTGCGAGCAGAACTCCAAATAAAGTTACAGATTTCCCAATAGTGCCATATTCTGTGTCCCGATCGTTGTTTCACAGGACTAATTTGAGTCCAGTGACTAAGCAGGATATTTCACGCAAATGCTGAAATTCCACAAACATTGGCATGCTTCCTCTGTACAATCATTGTGCAAGGTTAAGTCCATGTCATTCCAAGGGTAGAAGATTAAATCCTTTCCTACTGAAATCTTTCGAAAACCCATGCATTGAACGCGAGATAGATAACCTTTTCCTTGTGTTCTGAAATGATTCTCCTCTTCCCTCACCTTCAAAGCCTCCAGGGAAAGGCCACAGATTCCTCAGGAAGCAAATACCATTGCTCAACCATTCACCTTATGTCACAACCAGCAGTTAGTAATGCTCAAGTCTCATTTATTTCAGTAGGAATCCAATGCACATAATTGCGGGCATGTGTTGGTTTAATTCCTACATATTCCCACAATTATACTCTGTCCTGTGTTACATTTTGAAGGGCAAGGTATAATCTCTTAAAATATTTTTTTAAAAAAAATAAATCAGATTATATATAATCTCAAAATACAGTGTGCTAACATGTCATTCAGATCCACTCCTGCTTTATAACAGGCTCACTAGAAACATGTTTCCCTTACTGCTGACATCTTAATTATGTGGAATTGGTGTACATATTCCATCGCCATGCTTCAAACGCTGCTTTTTACCATCTAGAATTAGGTTGAAGGAACTAGATGCCTCTTTCTTGATCTAATTTGTCTTGTTGGAGATTCTTCATCACTCTCTTGTGAGTGTCCTTCTTGAATTATATAGCTCAGTAGCAGAGCATATGCTTTGCATGCATATTCATGTTCAGTCTCTGGCCTCTCCAGTTAAAAGGATATCATGTACCTTCTCTGAGCAAGACCATGGCAAGCTCCTGCCAATCAGAATACACAGTACTAGGCTGGGTGGCTGAGTAGTCTGAGTCACCATAGGTTGTGCTTATCAGCTCTTGCCTTGCGGTGGCCAGAAATGGACACCGTACTTCAAATGAGATCTCATGAGTAGATTCTGCCCCAGACCATATAAATCTGTACCTTGCCCTCATTGCAAACAAGATGCTCACTTTCTTGTTCAGTTGCATTCAGTCATTCATTTTGAAATCCCTACCTTTTCCTAGAAATCTGGTTTTTGACCCTTGCGGTTAAAGGTACTGTTCCGCGTGCATTTCAAAAGTGTGGAGCATCGGCAATAAAATAGCAATTCATGCCCTGCTGTGGCATCATAATTACCATAATGCCATGACTGGCGCAACCCCATGTGGATCACTTGCGTGCCAAGCCAGGACATCTCCCTCTGTGGGGAATTAGTATGGCAGCTCAGCACGTGGCTGAACACGTCCACACAAAAAGGCATCTGCATCTGCTACGGTATCCGCAAAAGGCTTCCGCCACATGGAAGCGTTTTTCAGAAGTTACCATCCCACCTCCAGAACATCTGAAGCAAGCCTTGCCGTCTGGGCAGGCTCATCCATAAAGCCTCCTCACTCTCATTCCACCTTTTAGAAGTTGGGCCATCAGGAAGGGAGATGCAGCCCTCGAATGCACAGATGCAGCACATTTTGAAGTTGGCGTATTGCTCCCTCGGCACATGTTTCCTATCACAATGCCTTATATAATAATAATAATAATACCAGAACTTCCCCCCCCCATTTGAAACAGGAACTAAAAACTTTAAAGTTTAGGAAACCAAAGGACCCAGGATAAAAATATCATTCCAAATTGGCTGCACATGGTCTAGCTATAGCGATAGGCTAAATCAGTGATAACGGAAATTAGGACTAAAATTGCGTAACTTGAACACTGAACCCATACTTCTCCAAAGGCCTCCCCTCCTCAGTCTCTCAGCAGTAGGGGCAAGGGGGACTGTAATAATATTGGTCTATTACCTGTTTGAAAGGAGTGCGGAAAGTTTGGAACTCTTGAAATGTGTTCCATAAATGCAGAGTTTTAGTAAGATGATAAGAAGCGCACATCAGAACCAAACCACCCACCCAGATTTTATATTTCAAACCCTTTGATTTAAATCTGGGATGGCTAACCTGTGGCACTTCAGATGTTATTCAATCACAGCTCTCATCAGCCCCAGCCAATAGGAATTATGGGAGTTTTAGGCGAACAGCATCTAGAGGAGGTTTGCCATCCCTGGTTTAAAGGCTCTTCCCACGGATTAATCAAGTTACAGTGCATCCCTGTACCTCTCTACTGTGAAGTAAGCCCCACTGAGTACAGGGAACTTTCACCTGACATATAGGATTGTATCCTAAAAATATTAATAAATTAATTTAACCAGTTTAACATCTGGGGGCCTTTAAGGCAGCAAGAGTTTCTTTAAGCCTAGAAGGGTGAAATGAAGGGGAAAGGAATGAGATGCCGGTTTTGTTGGAGCAGATAACACAGATAACAAGCACACTCACAACAAATCTCACAGAATAGGGTTCGATCAATAGTATAACCCCACTTTAACCCACTAACATTTCATGAAATGAAAACAAGATTTGGCTTCAGTCCTATCTTATGTAGGAAGGTGCTTCCCCTTACCATTCCCATTTTGATCTTTTAGAAGCGAATGTGTTTTCTAAAACAGTATCTACAATATCAACAGTGGGATTAATTCTCACTGACGTTGATGTTTCATAGATGTCATTTCTTGACATACGCAGCATACTTTGACTGTCTACAAAGCCAACATTCTGTGGTCTGGCTAGACCTCCCGATTGTGGCATTGATGAAGGTGCCAGGGAAAGTTAATAAGTTACATGTGTCTCTATGGTTTGTACTATTCCGTGTTTTCAAGTAAACAAATGCAGGAGAACATAGCAGGGGGAAGTAGTGGGAAGTAGGCTATTTGTCTGCTCCTTAAAGGATAATGTACTTTTAAATTTGCCCCAAATAGTTTTATTCTGTATCCTGACTCAAGCGAGTGTCGCATTCCAAAGGACAGTTCGTTCCAATTCTTTGTACTTAAGTGGATAATTTTATTGGCAGAACTTACAGCGCGTCTTAGCATTGTGACTAAGATACTTTATGCTGTGAGGAATGCATACAGCTAGAGGACATTCTCATATATTTTACATATGTGTTTGAAAGCTCTGTTTAACAGAATCGTGGGATCTTCTCTTGCTGACAAAAGGTTTTTGTGGTGTGGTTTTTTTGAGAGAGAGAAAGACAGAGAGAACAATACAGATACAAAGGGAAAGTTGTCTTCTTGTGTACATATTAAAAAAATTAATACGTTTAAAGCCAAGACTCACAATGTCATATTTTCTGCAGCTTAACCTTGTTGCATGTTCTTGGAAGGCCACATAGTTGTTGTTGTTGTTGTTGTTGTTGTTGTTGTTGTTACTTCCTGTGAACTTTCTGGTGAAAGAATGGCACTGCGGCCACCACAGGCACTGGCCATATCCCTGATTTTTGCTCTTTGAATAGCAGAACCATGTGGCCTGTCACAAAAGGGGCTTGACACTCAGAGTTTCTTTAAAAAAGAAAGAAAACATTTGCCACGCAGCATGTCGAACTGTTATCCTTGACCTTCAAATCCAAATCTGCAGTTCCTTGTATCCTCACCATCGCCTGCAGACCTCTGAATCCATTGGACACTACTGGGAACTGGAGCCCCAGGACAGAATTCAAAGAGCTACTTGGAAGTTTGTCCAAGGCCTTTAGGGAGCCAAGTGGGATTTTTTGCCTCTATATCCATTTCACCCACACCAGCACAATGTTGCATCATCAGCTGCTTTTGAAAAACTCCCTTGAGTGATGGGTTGTCATTCAGCAGAGGAGTGGGGCGGCAGGTGCTTTAGAAACACAAATCCCGAAGCTGCCTTGAGCATATACATAAGCATATGCTTAGGGACTGTTGCTCAATGGTTATAGCATTTACTTTGCATACGGAAGGTCCCAGGTTCAGTCCCCAGCATCTCCAGGTAAGGCTTGAAAACATCCTTGTCTGAAACCCTGGAGAACCATTTCCAGCCACTGTAGACCATATTGAACTAGACGGGCCCAATGGTCTGACTCTATATTAGGCAGATTCCTATATTCCTGTGCTCTTTGCATCCTGGTCCCTCACTGAGTGTGTTGGGAACCTCTCAACAGTGTTGTAGCCCTTATAGAACAGGAGGAACAGAGCAAGGGCATAGGAAGCTGGTCTAAAGCCGTGCACGATGATCTCAAAATGAGACTGCAGCCTAGTTTCCTTCTGAAAATGCTATACACACCTTGGGCTGACAATTTCCCCCAAATGTGCTATTTACTGCAAATGGCACTCTGAGTAGGAAATAGCCACAAGCAGTAATTTCTGGCAGGAAACTGGTGGATTGGGGCCCTGTGGCTGCTTTCCCTTTAAAATTAAAGCACCCAGTTCTTAAAAGTGTGAATAATTTGTAATTGACCCTGAGATTCTCCAATGGAAGTTAAAACTGAAATACCAAAAATAAATATTTGAGTTCATTACCTCCTCCCCCTTCCTTTTTTCCCTTCTCAGCATACGATTTACAGTAGTAAGTGACCCTCCAGAGGATGAGCAAGATCTTGAGTGTGAAGATATTGGCTTTGCATACGTCAGTCTAATGGAGATATTTCGGAAAGGGCAAGACGTCATTGACCAAGACATCAACAGTGAGTTTGAGGGCATTTTCTCTTTAGTTTTGCTTTCTCACAGCTCTGAGGATTGTATCCAATGCTAGTTCTACTTAGAGGAGACCCACAGACATTAATGAACCTAAGTTATTCAGGTTCATGTACTTTTTTGAGTCTACTCTGAGTAGCACTGGCTATAACCCTCAGTTCCCAAATCTTTCCCAGGTTTGTTTGGGCTTCCACCCACCTCCCGCTTGGAGAGGTGGAATTTTTATCAGGTAGTCCTATAGAGAGATAGCAAAGAAGACCCAACTCATTTTGTTGTCTGAAACAAGGACAAAATAGCACTTCCCCCCTTCTCCATTCCATGTGCAAAACACAGCCACTGCAGAGTGTTCCCCACCACACCTGAGCAGAGGCCATGTGACACACACAACTCTCATCACCCCTCATCACCTGCTGACTGAGGCAGCCACTTTACCTAATGATAGAGCTGGCCCAGATAAATATTTTTATAAAAGTGGATTTTGGATTGTGGCAGTTCTTGGAGTGCTATTCCAGACCTCATAAGTGAAATATAGTTATAAAAGGTGTATTAGCAGCTGGTGGTGTTTGGGAGGAGTTTACTGCAATTCCTAAAACAAGACTGAACCCACCATCTTCCTTACAACTTAGGTACATTCTTCTGAACCAGACATCCAGCATTTGTTCTTGAACTGGTAATCTTAGGCCACAACTAGATGGGTTTTTTTGGTTGTTTATCCTGGATTTTGTCCGTATCTTTGCAACAGCTCAGTTAGGTTAGGGCTGGGAGATGAGTGACTGGGCCTGTTTTACCCAGTGAAGCAATGTGGAAACTTGAACGTGGATCTCTCTGCACCATGCTGGTTTTCTGTGTGATTGAGGACATGTGTTTTAGAAGATCCAGCTTTCATATTCTGGATTGTAAACAAAAATTAAGGCAGTTTTCCATTTTGGATACGCTGGGAAACTGGTTTAATAAACAGCAATGGAAGTACTGAGCTGTGGGTGGAGGGAAAGGATAAGGTTGGAGGACACATACATAAGGCTCCTTCTTAGTCCAATAAACCATGGTTTATTACATCAAGATTGTTACAGCTACCCTAAATTCCCAGGAAGATAAGGTGAATCTTGGACAGTCATTAACCTATTAGTCATGGGGAGGGACCATGTGCAGCCAATTTGGAATGTCTTTTTTTAATGCAGTGTAATCTACCTAGGAAGAGCTCACTGTTGTTCAGGACAGCAGGTTTCATCTTCCTCCACCATAAGAAGGTGATGGCAGTGGTCCTTCACCTATGTGTTTGTAGTTGGCAAGAACCCAGGACTTTCCACAACACTTATCTCGTTCTGCCTGTGTTAAACGTATGCTCCCCATCTGGAGATGTGGTTAGCTCACGGTCTCAAAAGAGCAATTGACTGCGGTTCTCAGATGCGCTTACTTGAAATGGCCAAGAGTTCTGTTACTACAACACACACACACACCAATCTCTTTGTGCGTGTGAATGAAGGGCCTTTGCATTTCTGCACCCGAAGTTGAAGCTCTTCAAAGGTGTGGAATGCGAGGGTCTGTGAATTTGCTATTGACATTGCTTTCCCTCTCTGCTTCTTTTCCAGTTTTGGATTCACCAGATGGTGGAGCGGTAATTGGGAAGCTCAAAGTAACAGTAGAAGCCCTCCATGCTCTGCGCGCAGTCTATGAGGAGGTCTGAAAATGAGAGCCTGTGTCGACAGATGTGCTTTCTCCCCACATAACCAACACACAGGCTAGATCTAGGAAGAGAGAGAGAGAGAGATGCTACAGAATATTTAATGTATAATTTATATGTGAAGGATGCACAATTTGCAGCTGTAAACTTTGTATATTTTCCTGTCTGTTTGGATTTTCCTTTTTATACATTTCCCTCCCCAACACACACCCTTAAGGCTACAGCCCCTACCCCACAATGGACACCAGCTTGTAAATAATTAATACCTACATGATTGAATGATGTGCTTTATTTGCATTTTCAACATGATGTTTGCCTTAACATAAAACAGTAATAAAAATGCAAGTCAAATTTTTAATTTTTAATAAAATAAAAAAACCTTAAGCCTTAGAAAACTGATTAAAAATACTTTTATGTTATCCCTAATCACCCCACTAAATGGAATGCCTGCGATTAGCCTCATTAAGGATTTTATACTGTGAAGCTTTTATTAGAAGCAATATATGAAAATTACTTGGATTAATGTGTTAATCTGCCTCTTTAAAATGCTAATATCCATTTTATGCACATTAAATCTCAGTATGCGTTTTCTTTGATGCATGCCGTTTCTATCAATTAAATATAAAGAAGGAGACTGGTCCCAAGACTTATTAAATTACTGCAAGCTTTTATAAAAAGAAACACACAACTTTTGCCCTTCTGCTAACATTATAATCAGTTGTTTGTGATTATCAAGTTTTTTGAAGGGAGAGGATTGCGTAAACCTCCCTTTTTTGTTTTGTTTTGTTTTTCATCTGCAGGAAAAAGAGATTTACATATTTCAACTAATAGCTATCAAAGTGCAAGATGAAACCATAAAAGAATCGATCAGATTATCTTACGCTCCAGGCTGGGCCTTTGGTTCCCTTCTCACCCTCACCCCCACCACCACCACACTTAAAACTTATATAAAACATGAATAACAAATAGTTGTATCCTGATAAACAATGATTGAAAACAGCCTGGAAACTCAATTTTCCAGCTTTCAACCAATGCTGATGAAGGATTTAATTGATTTTTTTTTAATTGAGCCGTGGATCAGCCCCTCAAAAAAGATAGAAATTTCTAGATAAGATTCATTTGGAATAGCTTATGCTTTTTCTATTTCTGAATATCTTTTTTAGTGTATTTTAAATGGAATTTTATAGGTAAAGGGGCTCCTTTGCCGTTTACAAAAAAACAGGCTATATTTATTTCGTAAGCATATGTAAAGTATTCAGAAAGATAAGTAATTTATTAAAATCTACCTAATTTGCCGTGATATATTAAATCTCTGCTTCAGTGATCACAGGCCATTTCATTTACAGAATTAGGCATTCCCTCTTTGTGTGATTAAAGCTCTGGAAAATGAGTTCTTTGCTCCTATTTGTGAACATTCAGAGCCTGCTAATGGCAAGAAGATGGAATAGATTATGAGACAATTCATTACAGTTCAACAGCGCAAAAAAAAAGCCAGACAAAATGCAAAAAGAAAAAGCACAACTATGAATATCTGCATATAGTTTGAACCATCTGTGCTCTAATGGCTTCAGATACGCCTCTTCACCTTGAGGAGGCTTTGAAATGGCAGCCATACAATATTAATTTGTTGATGTACATCGAGAAGCCATCAGAATATATAAATTTTTGACCACAGAAATCTCCAAATTCTGCCATTAAATTCCCGTCCTCCTCATTTCCAAATTTTAGGGGAGGACCATCTCCAAGGAATACATTTGGCAAGTTCTCACAACAATTTAATCCCATGGAATGTTCTAGAAACCACAGATGGTGACATTCCTTAGCCCCCTTTCCATTCCCAGTCAACAGGCATATGTTTGTGTTCTCACTTGCGCTGCTTCTTAGTTCATTTCTTGGCCCATATTTCCCAGTGTTCTTTGGCCCCCCACAACTATATTGTCATTAAGACTTCTTGTTATACTTTACAGTAATTTAAAACAGCTAGATTCAACACCAAGATTAATAAAGTGGCTTTTCAGAACTGGAGTTGCGGCATTTAAGCAGGAGGTTTGCATTATTCACCTAATATTTTGCAACCCAAAACAAAATCACTTCCTTATAAAGAAGTGAACATGACGCCTCACACACACAACACCATTTGTCAAGGTTCTGTAGTGTAACTGAGTTTCATGGAAAACTTACACACCAGTCAGTAATCCAGACAAGGACTTTATTGTCCTCAAATACAAGCACAACAGAAAGGAGACTTCTGGATCCTGTGCCATCTGGTAACTAAAGCTGCAATCCTAATCCTGAAGTAAATCCAATTGAATTCAAAGGGGTTTATTTCCAAACAAGATGGAGTGGGGGGTAGGATTGCAACCTACGCCATAATAAACTGCTTTCCACACACCAATTAACAGGAATGGGTTGTGTCCAATGTTAGTCCTAGACTCATTGAAATTGATAAACATGATTAACTTAGGTTCATTAATTTCTATGAGTCTACTGTGAATAGAATTAGTTGGACACTATTTTCTGAATAGGCTGTACTAGATGGTAAAATTGGGAAGTTGTTAATTCTCATTTTGCTTAGGCATCTGCAGTTTTAACCTAATGTCAGAAGAGCCTGCTGCATCAGGCCACTTGCCCACCTAGTCCAGCATCTTGTTCCAGTGTCCATCCAGATACCTCCGGGAAATCCTCAAGCAGGAGCTGTGTACAATTTAAGACTTGGCATTTAGCCTTTGCCAACTGAAGGTGAAAGTGTAAAAGTCATAAATTCACCTGGAGCAAAAATATTGCAGGGCATTGTGGCTGAGTGGTTGGTTGGCATGCATCTCTGTGTCTCGGGAGACAATGCAGGAGTAGACCTTTGAGAGGTGACGTCAAACTGTTGGACAGTCATAGTGCTTGCTGTGGCTGTAGTGACTGATACAGGAGAGACATCTTTTGTTGCAGCTGGGGCAGATGAAGGCTGGTTGTGCTGCTGCAGATGCACCATGACATTTATTCTCTCTTCCACTGCTACCAGCACTGCTGTGAATGCACAACTTGACTGGTTGCCTCATACAGTGGTACCTTGGGTTACATACGCCTCAGGTTACAGACTCCGCTAACCCAGAAATAGTGCTTCAGGTTAAGAACTTTGCTTCAAGATGAGAACAGAAATTGTGCTTCGGCGGCGTGGCAGCAGCAGGAGGCCCCATTAGCTAAAGTGGTGCTTCAGGTTAAGAACAGTTTCAGGTTAAAGACGAACCTCCGTGCAGAGTATTGCAGGCTGTGTCTCTATCATCTCCTGATAGGGCTGGGAAAGACCCCTTTTGGAATCCTTGGAAGAACCTTTGCTAGTCATTTCAGGAATAGGAAATGTGGTTATGTTTGACTACAACCTTCGTCAACCCCGATAATTTGCTGTATGAGCTGGAACCAATGGACTCCAACAACATCTGGAGAGCAGCAAGCTCCTCTTTCCTACTATAAACCACTGGTCATTGACAGGTGGGTTGGAGTTTCTAGCTGGGTCATAGCTTGGCCCTAAGGCAGTTTGCAACAACAACAGCAGCAGCAGCAGCAGCACTGTAAAAGTATATGGTAAGAAGAAGTTTTACTTAAAGATGGTTGAAGGGTACTGCACACAATGCTGAGGTAGGTGAGCCAGTGCTCCATCTTGTCCTGCACTGTCTACCCCAACCTGGTGCCCACCAGATGTTGGGCTGCAACTTCCCCCCATCTCTGACCTTTGGCTGTGCTGGCTGGGGCTGATGGGAATTGGGAGTCCCAACAACACCTGGAGGGCTGCAAATTCACTCCTAATCTAGGTCCATGGGACATGGGTGGCGCTGTGGGTTAAACCACAGAGCCTAGGACTTGCCAATCAGAAGGCTGGCGGTTCAAATCCCCATGACGGGGTGAGCTCCCGTTGCTTGATCCCTGCTCCTGCCCACCTAGCAGTTCGAAAGCACGTCAAAATGCAAGCAGATAAATAGGTACCGCTCCAGCGGGAAGGTAAACGGCGTTTCCGTGCACTGCTCTGGTTCGCCAGAAGCGGCTTATTCATGCTGGCCACATGACCCGGAAGCTGTACGCCGGCTCCCTCGGCCAATAAAGCGAGATGAGTGCCGCAACCCCAGAGTCGGTCACGACTGGACCTAATGGTCAGGGGTCCCTTTACTTTACCTTTACCTTTAATCTAGGTCCAGTATTTCTTCAGATGACTTCCATATCCTACTCTTCCTGGCAGCAGCTTTATCTACTCTTCCTGGCAGCAGCTCTCTGGGATTTCAGACTGGGTGGGGCCATTCCTAGAGTGCTGGGGATTGAACCTGGGGCCTTCTGCATGCCAAGCATGTGCTTATCACCAAGCTACAGCTCCTCTAAATGCTCCCCTCTACTCAGCAAAGGGAGCTATGGACAGAAGCCCACTTGCAGTAGGGATGTGAAAAACATTTGTGTTAATTACAGAACTTTGCTCTTTGTTATGAATAATAATTCCCAGCCACCAACATGTAAACAGAGAGACCCTGACAGCTATTATGGTTTCCAAATGTGGTTTATTCAGATTATTTGTCTTCAGATTGTTGGCAGTGTTGCATCTTCCAATTTACAACGGTTTGCTATTGCTTTCCTTATATCAACTTAATAAAGGAACCTGGAGAGCCCAGATGAATGGAATTAAATTCAGTGATTACTATCAAAGCTTAACTAGACCTAGATTTCGCAGTTTAAAGTTGAATAGTGCTGGTTTGTAGTGTGCTTGCTGTGTTTAACTTTCTATGCCAATAAAAGAGGTTGAGTGATTGATTGATGGATGGATGGATGGATGGAAGTGTGTGTGTGTGTGTGTGTGTGTGTGTGTGTGTGTGTGTATAAATAAACTCTGTGTTTACACAAGAGGAGTTATTCCCTGGACAAAAGGTAGATTGCCAGACTTTTAGTGTGCATATTTTTTTTCAAGCCACAGTTCCTATCTTGCAATGCTTTAGTTGCTGCTGATATGGACTCAGAGCTACAAGATTTCAAGGGTCTTGTGCCATTGTCCGTCCAGTGAAGGGTGAAAGGAGAATGCAAGGGAGGTGGTGGTGGTTGTTTTTCAGAGCAGGGGTGATTAGGTCTTTCATATACACCCTCCCTTTGCTCCTCATTCATGGCACAGGCAATTCAACCCCAAAGTCTCTGATTAACTAGAGTTTCCCATCTCCTTTTTTATTGTTTGGAGTTTCAAGCCCTTCACATGTACTAAAGCCGATAATCAGCAGCGGCTTGTGCAGGGTCACAGAGGCAGTGGTAACTTTATGGTGGTGGCATGCTTGACAGGAATAGGGTGAAGCAAGGTTGGGGGGCCTCTGGTTTGCGGAAGCTGCTGTCACCAACTCAGAGCTGTCCTGACCTCATCACTGCCACTTCACCCATCCCAGGAGGCCATGGCTGCTTCTGCCTCCGCTGATGAGCCACCAGTGCTAATAGTCTTTGCTTTCTGGTTCGAATGACATAGGAATCTGGTTAATTGGAAACTTCCTAGTTGAATTGTAGCTTCCACAAAGGGAGAGGTGAAAGGGACACACAGCCAAAGGCTTGTGAAGACCCCAGTTTCGTGAGCTGAGCTATTATCGTCCGGACATGGTCAAAGTGTGGACAATCCACATAGCCCCATGTATGTGAAGAAAAAGGTAACTCTTCATACCAACGCATATGACTCTTCTTCTGCAAAATGACACTATTGTTTGCAGTCCAACATCAGTGGTTTCAAACACAAAACATCACTTACACATGTTTGAATAACAATCCGCCCAGGATTTCTGTGGATTTAGCACAATACAGGGTTTTCTCCCCTTAATGTATTCAGTCAAACTGGCACCGTGATAGAACGTAGAATTATTTCCTTATGTAGAGAGAGAAAAGAAAATAGTCCCCCCCCCCCCTCAGGAAAGCAAAATTTCATTCTTAAGCCAACAAAGGGAAGCCTCTGGATTCTGAATACTCAGGGCCAATCAATAATAGGCAGAGTGATCATTTTTCTATACGATAACAGAGCCATTCCTGCAGGGTCATTGGCCACTGCGACTGAGAGAAATGTGGTATGTGATTGATTACAAGTAATCTGTTTTCCTAAGGAAATCCAAGAATGCCGCTGTATATCTCAAAACAAGGCCCTAACAAGGCTACGTTTGCATGTATATTAGGAAGTAAATCATGCTGATCTCAATAGGCCTTATTCCAAAGTAATACAGCTCTGAGGTGTTCTGGGGAGGCCTTTCCATAGGTCCTGCCAACCTCACAGGAAGCTTTGATGAGGACATGAGGAAGGGCCTTCTCAGTGGCTGCTCCCAGATTGTGGAGGCTAGGCTGGCCCCCTCGCTGCTTTCCTTTTGCCAACAGACAATTACATTCCTCACCCTCTAGGCCTTTGGCCACTAATTGGCTGCTATGGCAGAATCATCTGAGGTTCAGTGTTGTGCTTTTCTGTGTGCTTTTTAAAGCTTTTCAGTGCTGTTTTTATAGGGTTATTTTATTGCTTTTTTAAAAAAAAAATATTTATTGTGTGTGTTTTAGTTGTTACCAGTTTTAATTTATGCTGTGTGCCGCCTTGGATCGTGCACTGGGAGAAAGGCAGGATAAAAAAAATAAAAATAAAAAAATAAAGCATACAGACAATAAGGGGGGAATGTTTGCAATAGTTGTATTTTATTATTACCTTATAGTTTGCATTTTACAAATATTGCACTGTGATATGCATCCACTGTTTATTTGAGCACATCAGAATCCACCATTATTTGGAAGCTATTTATAATGGGTTTGGCTGTGATTATGCCCCTAAATGAGATGGCATTTGTTCTTTCAAAATACCCACAAGTGTTTGTCTAATTAAACAGAAGCATTATCAGACAGCTTTATTAGCTTACACTAAGCATAGATTAAGCAAAACCATACCGTCTTGATATTGTTGTAACCAAGAGAGCATGTATTCTAATCATAACCAGTCACTATAAATAGACATTGATCTTTTTCTTAAGGTAGGAATAGATGCTCCATTCAGATCTTGGCATTATGCTTTGTGAGGGGGTTTCTACTCATGGACTCTTTCTGCTTAATGTGATAGCATCAAGTGAGGGAATGTGGGCCACTCGGCCAATGTTTTACCACACCTTGGTTAAATTCCAATAGGGCTACCAGGGTGGGGACACTCTCTAACTACTAGTTTGGTGTTTTCAACTACTAGAGGATTGGGACCAAAACTGGGTTGCGAGATGAGCTCTGATTATTCCCCCAATAAAACAGCCTCCCTATCCATCGTCTTTTCGCTGATGAAGATTGATAGAGTAAAGCAGAAAGACTGAGAGGTCTGGAACAAGAGAAAGGGAGAGAACCAAAAATGAAGAGCTAAAGGATGGCATATATATGTACAGTGGAACAGTGGAGGGGGGTTGTCCTATGTAGACAGAGGAGTGCCAGGGAGGGGCAGGGGTGGGGAAACAAATAGCTTATTCTGCCTCCAATGTTATCCTACTCAAAATAGACCCACTGGAACAGATGAATCTGACAAACGAAGTCAGTATGCCAAGTTCAAAATCCAAGGGTTGATCCACACAAGCGAAGTCCAAAGGTCAGGAAAGAAGGTTCAGGGTCGATCCAAGTAGCCAAGTCCAAAGTCCAGCAGTCAGGGTACAGTCCAGAGTCAAACCCGAAGCACAATCCCCTGGACATGCAGGAACATCCAAGTTAAGGCCCATCAACATGGGCAGCTGAACAGACATAGCACCTCAGCTCTGCTTCCCTTTTATACTTTGCCTGCTGACTGCAGGATCTGGGCTTGATGAGGCACGTGACCCTTACCTTTTCTGAGCCTACTCCAGCTGAGGCATCACACACCTCCTCCCAAAGCTAGCAAGACCCACCTAGCCAGCTAGGGAACTGGGCTGTGGGCCCTTGCATGCCTTGGCCTCCTGGAGCACCCCTCCCGCTGCTCCCTAAGCCTCAGAGCCCACCATGTTCATGGAGACAGGGGCCCCTCTGGCTCTGTTGATGGGTCCTGCTGCTCTGGTTCCTGTGCACTGACCCCTATCCCCTCGCTGTCCTCTGTCACCCTGTGAGTACTTCCTTCCCATCCCCGTCTTGCCTCGGTGTGTCCCTCTTCCTCCTCCCCATTGTTCTGCCAGTTCATGACACCCAGGATTCTTTGCAGGAAGCCATGACTTAAAATGGGATAATGCTGCTTTTAATGTAAGGTGTGGATGTGGCCCTTGCCTTCAGGTACAGTGGATGATATTGTCCCATGAACAGTTATGAAGTAAGATTCAACTTGTCCAGTCTGATTCCAAATGTGAGGGTGTCACCTTCTTCTTCGCTTCAAGTAGCAAAATGTGTCAGGTTGGCCCTGTCCACAAGAAATAAATTTTGCAGGATTTGCTTCTTCCCCCCCCATCAGTGCATCCAGGAGGGCGGAAGGTTAGTCGCTTCTTTCCAAGACAACTCCCATCAGAGCATGGGAGAACAGAAGCTCTGCTGAAAATTTCTCAGCACTCCTTCAGTGGGATTTGGATGCTTGCCTCAATACATTTTGCCTTCCTTACAGTTAGTGTCTATATTATAATCAGCCTTTAATGACATCCAGAAGGTTCTGCACTTTCAACAAATCATTCCCACCACTCCAAAAAATGTGTCACGAATTAGCCTGTTTTGCCATAAATCAATAAACTAGCAGATTCCACTGCAATCTTCAGTTCTCCCCATCAGGGGGCTCAGTGCATGGACAGTATTTTGGGGAGCAGACATAGCTCAGTGGTGGAACATCTGCCTTCCACGTAGAAGGTCCTAGGTTCAATCCTGGCTGGATTTGTGCTTCCCTCTTTGTCTTAATTATTGGCAGAGAGTCTGACCAGGTCTGCATGGGTGAATTGGGTTTATGGCCAGGGTTAGGTGTCAAGAGCTGGCATCCTTTGGCAATTGCCAAAGTCCAGCATCCCAGGATGACCCACTTACTTACCTATGCCCTGCTGCGCAGCAAGCAACAGCTACCATTACCTGCCCTCTCTCTTTCTAAGGGGAAGGTTCCCCTAATAGGCACACTTTTGTACATATCACTTCATAAATTATATTGCCTTTTCTTTTAAAGTGTTAATTTCAAAGGACAGCCATGTTTCAGTTCACATACTGGTCCAAGAAGTGTGGATTAGGGAGTTTCTTATTAAAATGCACCCAAACAAATTGCCCCTCCATCCCTACTCCCAGGGATGCAATCCTAGAAAGGAGAAGCTGGTTACAGTGGTACCTCGGGTTAAGTACTTAATTCTTTCCAGAGGTCCGTTCTTAACCTGAAACTGTTCTTAACCTGAAGCACCACTTTAGCTAATGGGGCCTCCTGCTGCTGCTGCGCCACCGGAGCACGATTTCTGTTCTCATCCTGAAGCAAAGTTCTTAACCCGAGGTGCTATTTCTGGGTTAGCGGAGTCTGTAACCTGAAGCGTATGTAACCCGAGGTACCACTGTATATCTCTTCAATCAATTCCCTGCTAGGTTGCACCAGCAGAGTGGAAGTGGGGACAAAAGTATGTTGCTGTTTTTTTTACAGGTCTGATTTTGGGGCATGTTGGGGGACTGGGAAGGTGCTTCATCCTTTGTGCCCCTGCCTTCCTTTGATTCACCCACAGGACACAACTTTTTTGGGCCCAATTGATGTAGGTTGGGCAAGGGGCACCGGGAGCAATGGGAGGGTCTGTCAAGTTCAGTTAATTCCATTTCTCCTCCTTCCAATCCAAAATCCACAATTCTGCAGCAATTGCAAAAATTAAAATTAAATCCTCCTGAAAACATTTCTGCATTTTAGTGCGAATTTCTCCTAATTAACAGACATCTCTAAGCAGTTTTGACTAATGCACACGTTTCTGCAAGCAAGTTCTCCTCACATAATGTATTTTGGACTGCTGCACCAGGATGGGATCTTGAGCAGATAAATTATTGTAGGGAAAGAGTGGGGGAAAGAGTTTGATTTGCACACACCCTGTACATTTAAAGCAAATGGCTTTCCCCAAAGAAGCCTGGGAATCAGGGCTGGCCTGTTCATGAGGTGGACTGAGGCAGCTGCCTCTGGCAGCAGAATCCAAGGGGCAGCATGCTTTGTGCCTGGAGCAGTGAGGAGAAGAGGTGGTGGCTTCTGGGTTCTGGCGAGGTCTCGTGGACCGCTCATAGCTGTGTGATTCTGTATGCAAGGCTTTGGTGGGACAGCTGGGGAGGCAACTTCTTGTATCACCTCAGGCAGTGAGACGTGATGGGCTTACCCTGCTGGGAATGGTAGTTTGTAGTGGGTCCTGGGAATTGAGGGGTAAACTACCAAGGTTAGATTACTGTGATGTGTTAAACGTAGGGCTGTCTCTGAAGATGGTTCGGATACTTCAGCTAGTGCAGAATTCAGTGGTCAGGTTGCTCACTGGAACAAGATGGTTTGAGCATATTACACCGATCCTGGTCCGACTGCACTGGCTACCAGTTAGTTTCCAGGCCCAATTCAAAGAGCTGGTTTTGACCCATAAAGCCTTAAACGGCTCAGGACCACATTACCTCAAGAACCGTCTCTTTCCATACGAACCTACTCAGATCCTGAGATCATCTTCTGAGGCCCTTCATGCAAGAGAGGTCTGGAGAGTGGCAACACGAAAATGGGCCTCTCTGCAGTGGCTCCCCGTCTCTGCAATGCTCTCCCCAGGGAAATTCACCTGGCGCCTTCATTATACACCCGGCAAAAGCGTTCGTTTTTAACCAGGACTTTGGTTGATTTGATTGACATCCTATGCCCTTTTAAAATTGTGTGTGTGTGTGTGTGTGTTTGGAGAGGGGAGGAGTATTGGGTTGTTGTTTTTATTTCAATGATGTATTTTGTGGTTTTATATTTTTATTTTATTCTGTGAACCACCCTGAGACCTCCGGGTATAGGGCAGTATATAAATTCAATTGATTAATAATAATAATAATAATAATAATAATAATAATAATACCATTCCCATGATTCTTTGGGTGAAGCCAGTGCTTTTTTTCTTTAAAAAAAATGTTTGGGACTACTCTCATTTTGACTCAAGAATATCACCATTTTATAGTTCAAATTGGGAAAAATAAATACAGTAAATGGACAAAAGTATAAAGATTCACAAAATGTTTAGGGGTATGCGTACCCCCAGAAAAAAAGCATTGAGTGAAGCCATGTGCTTTTAATGTGTGGTGTGTCTGTACAGCTATGCTTCATTCACCTCTGGAATAGGCAGGCTGTGTGAAGTCACTGGATTTTGTGACCCAGCCATACATACCAGAATGTTGGCCTTCTGCCTTTGTCTGGCCCATTGGAGGTCACTGCTGGACATAATAGCTAATAATATTTCCTTTTCTCCTTTGCTTCTAATCTGTACTTTGGTTGAGAATATAACTTTTCCTGAGGGGTGGACTTCTGTATTTCCAATTTCAGCGGTGCCCTGTGCAAGGCCAGAATTTGGCAACCTCTGCCTCTCGCCTTTCGTTCTGTGCATGCACTATGTCATAGTTGTAACACCTTGGGGCACCCCCCTCGACTCAGCACTGCTCTAAATCGACCTCTGTCCTGAGGTTGCCATCTTGTATCCAATTCCCTGGCAAGAAGACACATTGAAATCAACTGGACTTATTACTGCATAAATGTGTGAGTAGGCATGGATAGTAATTAAGGATATCCCCCCCCCCAAAAAAAAAGAAGGAGAAGAAGAAGAGAGATAAAACAAGGAATATGTGAGTAAATTTATGTCCAGGTAAGCGTTCTTGAATGCCGAATGCCTTGTTCAGATATTTCTGTCACAAAGTACTACCTCGCTGCCATAAAGATGGTGTTATGGCTCCATCTACAGCCAAGATAAAATAAACTGCAAGCTGTCTCACACACTTCCCCAGCCGTTTAACTGCATAGATACTTTCTTGGAACTGTGAAGTACAAAACTGCCTTTGTATATTTCTGCTGCAATCTTATATATGTTAACTTGGGAGTAAGTCCCATTGCACACAATGGGACTTGCTTCTCTGAAGAGTTGTGTGTTTCCATCCTTTCATTAATGGATGCCAGTCTGTCAGATGAACAGGAATTTAAGTCATAACAAACTTTTCACTTCCCTCTACAGCACAAGCAGAAACTGCCTTCTTGACTGTTGGTTCCACTATTGCTCAATCTGCTCAATCCACTGAAGCCTGTCTTCATATGCAGTCGAAGTCCCTAACTCAATGAGGGTTTGAGACCCATCAGCTGCCCTCACCTGGTTTAGCCAGCCAGTCAAAGCCATTCCTGGGGTGTGGCTGCTGCCACATGCTGACAGCCTCTAGAATCCATAGGTGAAAGCTGAGTGCAGGATGGGTACCAAAGGTGACAAACTGCCCCAGAAGGAGCACAATGTGTCCCCCACCATACTACCCCACCCCTAACACCCCATACATCCCAAGGAGAAGTAACACAATAGTCCTTTGAATGCACCACCAATTGTTGAGGATTTGCCTTTGGTTTTCTTCTCCATCAGTGCCAAATCACAAAATTTGATGAGCCAGTTCTGGATGTTCAGTCCTGGTGAGTCAGTGTGACAGTTTATGAATGATCCGTCTGGGGGCTGTATCCCACTAGAGGGATAAACAAAAGTAGGTGTGGCCAACCCTCACTCTCTCACACACACAGAGAGAGAGACCCTCCCCCCCTCAACCAATTCATGCAAATCAGCTGAGAAGTTGGGTTTCTCCACTCACCAAATTCTTGATCTGATGGCCACATAGGGAGCAACTTGCATCCACGTTATCAAGGCACTGAGCTCAACCTGTCCCAGTGGCATTGCTGCTTCATTTTTATTTTTATTTTATTTTTCTGCTGTCAACAAAATTGGTAGGGTCTGAGGGGTGTTTTGAGAAATTTGCTTGGGGAAGTTGAGAACTCCCAAACGAGAATTAGCCACACTTGCCCTTCATAAATTACACCCTGCTAATAAAAAGCTAGTATATCAAGGAGGAAAAGTTCTGCTTGCAGAGAGTTGTTTATTGTGAAATATTTTGTTATGCTTAATAAATTAAAGAAGGTATATATTGTCCTTTGGCCATGTATCCAGGATGGTTTATATAGTATAACTATTTACGTATTGCAATGCAACAATACATTGACAACAGCATCCTATTTTGTTCTGCATGCATGAGTCTTAACAAGCTGTAAACCAGCTTAGGATCACAAGCTTGTTCAGCTCTGCTACAAGGATAATTGCATCATGAATACCTTGTCCATGCGTTCACTGTGCCTCCTTACTAAGCAATATATCCTCATTTAAAAAATAATATTTTTGTTCGATATGAAATGCTGGCATTTAAAGATATCCAATGATCAATAAAAAAACAACTTCTAGATGATAGGCAGAAATTATTGCAGATGCAAAACTTTCCAACTCAAAGAAAGCTACGTAGAACTCAAAAGTACTTAAGGTGACTTTAAAATGAAAATGAAATACATCTCCATACATTTTAGAAGTGCAGTAGTAGTGAACTGTAGAATTGTATCCGATTAATTTCAAACACAGATTTTATGCAAGGCCATTTGATTTTAATTTGATTACCTGACCTCGTAATTAAAGTTTATCACCATTTCTGAGCTTATGTGTGTTCTTCAACACAATATGCAATCCAAGACACTCATTGACTTCCTGGTTTTGCATTTAAATGGGGAAAAATACAGTAATAACATGACAAACAGGTTTGGGGGTTTTGATCATTAATCCTGCTAAGCAATATTCATAAATTCAATTTTGAATAAGTTGGATACTTTCCCCCCCTTTTATTAGTTTCAGTGTTATTAAATGAGATTGTTTCTGACTAATATATTTTGCGACTCAAACTGTAGCTCCGAGCTGTTATTCAAATCAAATAACATGCCCCTTACTGGTGCCTAGCACTAATAAATGCCAAGTTGTGATACATTTCCCGGAGACCGTCACGAATATTAAAGGAGGCAATAATACTGCTAATATCTCATAAGTAAGCTGATTTTTCTAAAGGGCTAGAATCAGCCATTCTGGCTTGGTGGAGGGGGGGGAGGGGGAATATCTCTTGACAGAAGCCTAAAGCTTTCTTTCTTTCTTCTTCTTCTTTTTAAGACAGCTCAGCTTAGCACTATTGCTGAAGAGGTAAACGATAGCAAAAGCATAACAGGAGAGAACGAGCAAGGGGATGTCTAATGTCAGAAGCCATACCAGGCAGAGACAGGCCAGGGGCAACCATTGCAGGGTGGGGGAAATCAGAGACCTAATGTACTGGCACTGGCCCAAGACGTTTTCTTCTTGAGACAAGGCAGCAAATGGTCCATTTTTAAAATTCATCCAAGTCAAGATCCATGATAGTACATGACCAGCCAGTTTATTTTGGCACATGAAAATCGGTGCAAGGAAAATCCCACATAGCAGGAAAATCCCACAAGCACCTCTTTTCCACACACTCACTGGCAATAATAATCATTATTGTGTAGTAGTAAAAAAATTAGTAGTAGCAGTTGTAGTGGCAATAGGTTGTGTCCAAGATAGTGTTGAGTTAGAGTCTTATTTGTATATTTGTTCCACTGATGAAATACGCAAACAAAAATGTGGCACCATTTAAAATTCCTTTGCAATGCAGTTACTCAGCCCAGTAATTTGTGGAAGGAGGCATATAGTAAGGTAATGCAATGCATATATTAGGCAACATAACATAAAAATGCTTTATATTAGGCCAAATGTATGTAAAAATATATGTATGTAAAAATGTACGTATTGGGAAATATTTGCTCAAATATGTGAATGGCTTTTCATGAGGACTTAAAAAAACAAAAACGATATGCAAACTGATGTGGGAATGAGCAGAACTGGGGAAATGAGAAACTGAACGAAAGCAACGTTGACCGATTCATCCATCCTCACAGTGCTGTACATGCACACACCAGCCGAACCTGGACCCAATAGGACGTAGGGTTCTGTTTACTATTTCCTAGTGAGAATGGAGAGGCTATTTGGCAGGTGGTCCAGTGCTAAGTTCTGACACTACTTTGGTTGAAAAAACACAACTCCAAAGCCTGGCCCCTTCTGGTTTTTTCAGTGGTGAACTTCAAGGATCCTGATGGCACACATATGTTGGAATGGCAAAGTCTGGCTGCCCACTTTTGTCCAGCCGCATGGTCCTTCTACTTGACATGCCAAGGGGGAGTAGCATCACTCTGAACAAGGCCATGGTTTCAGAAAGAGTTGGCGCAGGAGCGCATCCCAAAATTAGGCAGCAACCCAAAGGCCTCCAGATGTTGACCCCCGTTACTGGTACAAAAGATGTAGGCAGTTTTAGAATGGATTCAACCAAGTATTTCCACTGTTAACTTTATTTGTTTTCGATCCCTGTTTGTTGGCAGATAGCCCGGTGGAACTAGTTTACCTAAAGGGGTTCAATGTAGGATGGGTTTGTTGGGATCCACTCTGAAAACCTACCAAATTGATTCCACTTGTTTCCTAACACATGCTGATATCACAACATGTTGTCAGTTTGCTTTTCTGCTTGTTAATTTAATTCCTGTTAAAGCTGGGCTCGGACTGGAAAAGCCCAACCTCCATCCATCCCATACCACACACTGAGAACACAAACTTTCATCTTCTAGCTAGGTTGTTTAGACCTGGCACTCCAACTCAGTGGCGTAGCGTGGGGGGTGCAGGGGGGGCCGGCCGCACTGGGCGCAACATCTGGGGGGGCGTGCTCGAGACTCGAGTGCTAAAATCCACGGGTTAGGGGGGGCAAATTACTTGCCTTGCCCCGGGTGCTGACAACCCACGCTACGCCACTGCTCCAACTTTATACCATGTTCCTTCCAGAGCTGGCCCAAGACATTTTGCTGCTTGAAAGCACCCCCAGTTTCCCATATGGGAGCTGATTTGGCTGGCAGCTGAATCTTATTTTGGCACTGGTGATGTGCCAGTGTTTTCCTGAGATCTTGGGGGCACAGGGCAGGCGGTCCTCCAAGCTCCAACACCTTGCAGTTACTGCCTGCCCACTCCACCTCCCCAGGCCGCCATCTTACTCTGCCTGATGGCAGAGCTATCCCTGGCTCCTCCAGAGTCGCACCCCTCCCTGCCCTTCCCACATTCCTTATTCTGATCATTCCCCCTTGTTTTCATCTCCACCTTCCCCCACGAGCCTGTTACTGATGGAGCAGTTGGGGCTCAGGCAGCTTAACTGTTATGTGGAATGACCTTTACTTTTAATATTAATATATTATTGTAAAGTCTGTGTGACTCATGAATGCAATTTTGGAATTCAGATGAAATGCCAAAGTGCCGAACCTTCCGCAAGATCCACCGCCGCCCGTCCCCTCCCTCCCCGTCCCCTCCCCGTCCTGCTTCGCGTGGCAAATGACGAGAATTAATATGCATCCTATTTCTTTCCCTTTTATTTACTCAGCAAGGTTTGCCGAAGCAACTTTATCAAGAGTAACATTATCAAGAGCTTTCCGGCGAGCTGCTTTATCATATTCACATCCGTGTCTGCTCGACACTTGTCACTGTCAATCAAACCGCAATAAGACGCAGATGATTTGCTCATTTGGTTTAATAAAATCTCCCTGCTTATTTGCAGTGCAGTCATTATGCCACATAATTGCTGCACCGCGGAGGTGAAAGGCAGCCCGTTGCCTGGGGGATAAGATGAGAATCTGACTATATGAAGGGGTTGTTTCTTTCCTTCTGTCTCTCCCTAGTCACTCATATCCCTAAAATTAATATTGTATTTGAATCTGCTCCTGCAATTCCTATGCAGGCTAACATTGTTATTACTTATTATTTGGATGTGAAGTCATTTATTTTTAGTTTTGATGGCACGACTGTCAAGCTCGATTGCATCGGGGAACGCCACATGCAATTTTTAACTGCCATTTAAAAACCTACTTTTGGAGATCCCGAGTTATGAAAAGAATCCATTCAAAAGTTAACGGGGCTGAAAAGATGCTGAGCCAGAATCTTAGCTTACTTAGGAAATCAAAGATTCTTCCTTCTGTTGTTGTTATTTTAAGCACATGAAGCCTGAGTTATCTACAGGCTGGCTGGTCACTGTGATTTCTAGAAGAAAACAAAGAAAGAGGAAAAATTATGCATGAGAGTTCAAAAGTTTATGAGCACTATCTTCTTAAGAGGGTGGGAGCCAGAGAAACAATTCAGACTCAACTTCAAGGCATGGTTTGCAACACCAAACCATGGTTTGTCCTAATGGCTGAACCAACACAATCCAACAAACAACACAATCCAACAAACTATGGATGTGGTGTATCCAGATTTTAGTTAGGCTTTTGACCAAGTTTCCCATGATATTCTTGCGGAGAAGCTAGTAAAATATGGACTGGATGTTAAGTGGATGTGTAGCTGGTTGACAAAGAGCGCTCACTAATGGTTCCTTTCCATCCTGAGAAAAAAGTGACAAGTGGGGTACCACAGAGTTCTGTCCTGGGCCCGTTGTTGTTCAACATCTTTATAAACAACTTGGATGAAGCTAATGAAGGGATGCTCATCCAATTTACAGATGACACCAAACTGGAAGGCGTAGCCAATGCCTCAGAAGATAGAATCAGGATTCAAGATGACTTTAGCAGATTGGAGAACTGGGCCCAAACTAACTGAATGAAATTCAGTGGAGACAAATGTAACATTTGACACCTAGGCAAGAAGAGCCAGCTGCACAAAGAAGAACCAGATGGGACACCTGGCTTGCCAGTAGTATATGAGGAAACATCTAGGGGTCTTAGTAGCCCACAAGCTTAACATGAGTTGATGGTGTGATGCAGCAGCAAAAAAGCTAATGATATTCTAGGCCAGGCTTCCTCAACCTGGGCCCTCCAGTTGTTTTTGGCCTACAACTCCCATGATCCCTAGCTAGCAGGACCAGTGGTCAGGGATGATGGGAATTGTAGTCTCAAAACATCTGGAGGGTCAAGCTTGAGAAAGCCTGTTATAGGCTGCGTCAACAAAAGTATAGTGTCCAGATCAAGGGAAATCATAGTACTGCTTTACTCTGCCTTGGTCAGACACCACCTTAAATACTGTGTCCAGTTCTGGGCACCACAATTTAAGAAGGATATAGACAAACTGGAATGTGTGCAGAAGCTGTTAAGCAAAGGTTGGATGGCTATTTGTCATTGATGCTTTAGCTGAGATTCCTGCATGACAGGAGGTTGGACTATATGATTCTCAGGGTCCCTTTCAGCTCTACAGTTCTATGATTCTATGGTTTGCAATTGGCTGCCTCAACCAGTACCTGAAACCGTGGGTTGATGGTGGTCTGGAAGCCACAATTTGGGTAAACTGTGATTTTGCTGTTACATCTGGTCCCATAGCTTGGGATCTTTCTCTACCCTCAGACTATTGTTTAAGATAACATCCAGGGTTTCTCAAAGAAGGCCAGGAAAGATGGAAGCAACATGCATTATAGTTGGTACTTGTGGAACACAGACCTGGTTTGGAGGCTAGACCATGGTTAATGCAAACTGGTTTGGTGCAACATCTGAACCAACCCATAGCTAGAGTCAAATTTTCACAAAGGCTCTCCTGATGTTTTTGAGAAAGATTGGCAAACTCTCTGTATCTACTCCTGAAAAGAAAGAAAAAACAGCATGGGGCATCTCATGGGCTTATGCCCATGTTTGTCTATGAAAGACAGCTATGTGGAGAGTACAGTGTGTAGGTTGAATCTAAGTGGTCCAAGAAGGTGTTTTGATCTTTTTGTTTACCTCATTTATTCCATCATGGAACCCAAAACAGTGAAGGTCACCCATCTAGGAGGTGACCAGAGTCAGACTTGCTTAGCTTCTGCAAGGTAGTAGTCCCATGTGCCTTCAGATCATAGGTTGTCTCCAACCAAGTTCTACCCTATATCCATAAAGCAACTAAATAGTAGTAGTAGTCATACTCCTTGTAGAATAATTTTGGTGCTTATAAGAACTGTAGAGGGCACGATACACTCTCCCTTTTCTCACACATGAGGAGGGAACGCCTCTTTTAAAATTATGCCTGCTTTGACACCCATTGACATCATGTAAGAACAAAGGAATTCTTTAGGCAGATAGCTATTTGTACCCTTAAATCACCAAATTTAATTGAGAACTAAAAACAGGTGATTAATTGGCCAAAACACCTTTTAAACATACTGAAACCCTCCTAAGAACATTGAGCGTAAGCTTCTCCCCAGAAGTTCTTTTTCTTATCTGTCTTCAACCCACTTCGAAGGAATGGGATCTTCACAATAGCTTAGCATCCGTGCCCCTTGTGTTGTACCAATTTTGTTTCCTTGAAGGAAATTCTTCTGCTTGTTCATCAAATCTTTATGCAGTGCTTCTGCATAACACTGACTGCCTTAGGCAATATAACCTTTTTTGCCCATTCTGATTAGCAATAGGATGTCTGCCAAGGGGGGAAATGAATATTAAAGGCTCTATAAAAAGTTCAGACCAGTCCCTTGGTGGGTGGAAGTGTGTGTGTGTGTGTGTGTGTGTGTGTTTACAAGGCAGTAGCTGTAGTCCTTTTGCATCATCATGCTGTTCTTAATAGGACTGTCAGCTGATTAAATAGATATTTGTCAATGAAGCAGTTGGGTTTTAACAGATAAACTGAGCATAGATTCACCTGTGAAAAATTATGGATTCTATTCAACCAAATCCCACTCAGAAAAGAACCACTGGAATGAATGAACCTAAGTTCGTCATGTCCATTCATGTCAATGAGACTGCTCTGAGTTGAACAAGCTTCGGACACTTCAGTGGCTGTGGAGAAAATCTGCATTGGGGTAGCCAATGTTGCACTGCCCCAAATGCAGGCCATACTGGCTGGTGCTGATGGGAGTGGGAGTCCAGCAAAATCTGGAGGCTACTACAGCATTGGCTGCCCCTGTTTTTAGAAGATGCACATAGCATACTTCATGGAGGAGCCCTGATCTACTAGAGGGGTGGGGACCCTGTAGGCTTTTGGGTGTTGTTGGACTGACAGCTTGCCTCAGCCACAGTTAGCATGGTCCATGATGGTCAGGGATGATGGGAGTGAGGGAACCACCAGAAGGCCCTTGGAGCTAGATCTCAGTGTCCGGGCTGATAAAGTGGTCGGAGCGCAAGAAGCTCTAAACTCTGGGGCCCTCCAGTCATCCTGTTTATTCTGCATGCATGATCATTGTACAGTGGTACCTCGGGTTAAGTACTTAATTCATTCTGGAGGTCTGTTCTTAACCTGAAGCACCACTTTAGCTAATGGGGCCTCCTACTGCTGCCGCGCCGCTGGAGCACGATTTCTGTTCTCATCCTGAAGCAAAGTTCTTAACCCGAGGTACTATTTCTGGGTTAGCAGAGTCTGTAACCTGAAGCGTATGTAACCTGAAGCATCTGTAACCCGAGGTACCACTGTATATGCTCTTGTTTTGAAAACTGCTTGCAGCTGGAAAAGAAGTATCAGGGTAGACAAACTGCTTCATTTCTGACCGTGCATACCCCATAACTTCCTGCTGAAATCCTCTAACTTTGTATGCCTCAAATATTCTAGGAGTGTTGCTTTTTTGTAGTACAAGAGCGCCCCTCCTGGCAGCATTGGGAAAGAACTGTAGGACAGCTAATAGAGTGGAATGAAATGAAATGTGGATGGCCTTGTATAAATCACTAGTTTTGCACAATTACTGTATAAATGAAAGGTTGCAGCCCCCAAACCCCACACCGCTCTGAATGAGTCCTATATTGATTTGGGAATGACTACATTGACCTAGACATTTTCTTTTAGTATCTAGAAATGGTGTTCCAAATAAACATGATTTTGCTGTTGTCCCCCACCCCACCCCTTGCCTATTTATCCTGAGTCCATCGTTTTTACATTTCAATATTTGGTGCTTTGATCAGCTGAATGTGGTTTTTTAATGCACTCCCCCCCCCAAAAAAAATTATCAAGTACTTACAAACCTGTTTAATATGTCACTACACTGGGGAACTAATAAGGAGATGAAAGCAGGCTTGTGACTTTTGTCTGAAAACCTGGCTCCCTATGCAAGTGAACACAAACTTTAAACAGAAGATTTTAAAAGTTGCATTACGTCTGATCATCTCCAGAATTATGTCGGCAATTTATTTCCAGGCAAACAAATTAATTTTCACTTGGAACATAGTTTCAAATTGGTTCCCAGACTGGCGACGACCCATCACACAGTACAATCACAGCTATAAATAAAAGTCGGTAATTATATTATAGAAGCGGCTGATCAAAGGTTGTTTACAAGGGCTGCTTTCTCTGATTTACCAAGCTTGTAGCTGATCATACTGTAATGTGGGAGCGAGTGGGGGAAATTCTACAAGTTGAGCCAATTAGTCTAGGATCCTCCATTTTACTTTACACAGGGTGAAATTTTACAATATTTTTAGGACAATTCCTTGCACGTTTTCCTGGGAGTAAATCTCATTGAGACTTCTGAGTGGATATGCATATAATTGTGCTGTTAATTTTTAATTGGCTATAAGACCAATTAAAATTTGACCCCCCAAAAAAGGAATTAGTCTAACAGAACACAGTATTTCTTTCCTACAGCTTAAATAACATAAAGAAACCATTTTATATCATTTTCTGGAGGTCGTCCGGTATTGAATTAAGGCAATAGTCAGGTGGGTAATTATTGTAAGCATCTCCTATGCTTCACAAACTTCTGATATCTGAAAGTTACCAGGTGATGCATAAGTAAGTGACCCCTGACCATTAGGTCCAGTCGTGACCGACTCTGGGGTTGCGGCGCTCATCTCGCTTTATTGGCCGAGGGAGCCAGGGTACAGCTTCCGGGTCATGTGGCCAGCAGGACTAAGCCGTTTCTGGCGAACCAGAGCAGCGCACAGAAACGCCGTTTACCTTCCCTCCAGAGTGGTACCTATTTATCTACTTGCACTTTAACATGCTTTCGAACTGCTAGGTTGGCAGGAGCAGGGACCGAACAACGGGAGCTCACCCCAGCACGGGGATTCGAACCGCCGACCTTCTGATTGGCAAGTCCTAGGCTCTGTGGATTAACCCACAGTGCCACCCGCATCCCCATAAGTACCCCCACCCCAAACCTGGAAGAAAAGCAAGGGAGTTAGTCTTAGTGCATGTCAAAAGTAAGAATGCCCCAAATGAAGAGAATCCTGGACTCAGTTATTTGGGTTATATTTTTTAGGATGGCCCTGTGTCCTTCCTGAACATCAGGCTAGGTGGACGGTTGGCCTGATCCAGTGAGGCTTTTCTTACATTTCAGATGAGATTTCCCCCCCCCCCCAATATGTCAGAAATTGCTGCAACTGAAAACATATGTTTTACCCTCTGCCAATAGGGCGGCCACAGAATGCCACCTAGTGGCACCTTTATTTCCTGGAGTCAAAAGCAATATATTTGAAAGCACCTTTGACATTTCTTTGCAATGAACACATAATCAAAGGGCATTTCAGACAGACCAGAAAGCAGGTAACAGACCTTCTGCTGCCCTTTAGCACTTGTAATTGGGTTCAAAGGGAGAGGGATCTATGGAGCCTGGCTGAACTGGGGTGCCATTCATTTTATGGATCAGTTATTAGGGCTGTACACCAACAGAAAGAAACTTCCTTTTTAATATTACCTTTCAAGGTTTCTGAAGATATATACATATGATAACAAGAAAAGTTGAAATTTTTTTTTTAAAAAAGTCTGCCTTAGTCATGTGCTATTTTTTGTTGTTCAGCCTCAATATTCCTCACCTTTAAAACAGGGGTGTTAATTGTCTATTCCTAAGAACATTTTTGTACAGATCTGCTGGCTAGTTTTACAGTTTCTGGACTTTTAAAATGAGCAAAATCCTGACTCATGTTTCTGGTCATTTTTCAGAATCCTGACTTGCGGGTCACTTACTGAGCTGATTTTGGGGATCCTAGCTGCTGGGCCACATTTTTTGTTATTTTTCAGCACCGTATCCTGCGGTCATATTTTTAGCCATTTTTCAGATTCCTAGTCCCTATTCAATACTGTATGTCAGAAATTGCTGCAACTAAAAACGTAATGTGTTACCCTCTGCCAATAGGACAGCCACAGATTGCCACCTAGTGGCACTTTTTGTTTCATAAAGTCAAACGCAATAGATTTGAAAACACATTTGACTTTTTTTTCTTTTCTTTTTTGCAAATTAGGACACATAATCCAAGGGCCATCTCAGGCAGACCAGAAAGCAGGTAACAGACCTTCCACCAACCTTTAGCACGTGCAATCAAGGTCAAAGGAAAGGGATCTATGGATCAGTTATTATGGCTGTATAGCACCAGAAAGAAATTTGCTTCCTCTTCAATGTTAACTTTCAAGGTATCTGAATATATATATATATATATATATATATATATATATACTGAATATATATATATATATATATATATATATATATATGTTGCAATATATATATATATCTTCTTCTTTGGCAATCACTCGTAGTCAAGTAAGATTGTCTTCCATAAACATGGTGGGTGGGTGTGGGTGTGGGTGTATATATATATATATATATATATACAGTATATATATATATGCCATAGTCAGTGCCGGATTTACATATAAGCTAAAAAAGTTATAGCTTAGGGCCCCACTCTCTTGGAGGCCCCAAAAAAAATTAAAGGGGGGAAAAAACCTGGATGTACATTTCCAAAATATAAGATAAAAAAACAAATAAAATAAAACCTACATACAGCAGCAGTATTTTGTGTTGTGTAGGGGCCTATGATGTAAATAATGGGCCCCGCCTGCTAGCCTGCTCTCTAAAATATCACTGCTTTGCTCATTTCTATATATAGGATGCCTACATTCTGCATGGACTGGTTGCATCGCGTATATTCAACACAAAAAACAGCGGCAATTTGTTGTTGACAAAGGACAGCTGGACATATAAAGGGCCCCATTACCTTCAGTAGCTTAGGGCCTCATCAAACCTAAATCCTGTCCTGGCCATAGCCATGTGCTGACATTTCACATTCAGCTTCAGTGTTCCTAGGAGAAGCCCAGAAAGGATTAAAGTTGTGACAGAATCTTCAGAGGACTGCAGAGACCTACAAATAAGCTTGAAGTGTACAGACAGACATCTTCTAGAGGCATTGTTTGCATAGGAGAAAAAGGAAGCTTTGGCTCATCAGCATAATGGCAATCAGCTATAGTTTGTCAGCATCATTTACACTGAGTACTGTGATGAAACAGAACATGGTGTTTTTGTGGATGTTTCTGTGAGTGTAACTGCTTGATCTCGGCCCAGAGGGACGGCCCAAGGGAGCAGCAGCAATGTTGACATTACGGTAATACATGACAATTAGGCGCAGTGCCCAATCCCTCCAGGATATTTTCTTTCTAGTTTACCTGTCATCCAGGTGCTACCAAACTGGCAAGGACACCAGATGTTCTTTGAATGAAAGAAACTGGGAGCAGAGACTGGTCTGCCGAGAAGCAAAAAAACAAAATGCCTGCCTCAGCGGGGGGAGGGGGAGGAGCTGGTTGATGTTAAGATCGACCAGGTGAAGGCTGGACCAGTTGAACTTAGGAGACATAGCTCCTAAGTTCATGAGATAAGAAATTGCATCAGAAAATTATCAAAAGGAAGAGAACATTGGAAAGGGCTGTCGCTCGGTGGTAAATCATCTTCCTTGCATGCAGAAGGTCTCAGCTTCAATCCCAGTGGCATCTTCAGGCAGGGCTGAGAGAGACCCCTGTTGAAACCCTGTAGAACTCCTGCCTGTTGGTGTGGACAATTCTGAGCTAAATGGACCAACGGTTGAACAGCTTCCTAGAGTCTTGTTTCGTTGAAATTGTAAATTGGTAGTGCACAGAGGTTTCGTTGCTCCTACTTTACTATCAAGGTGGCCAAGGGGTGTTTGTGAGTGTGATGTCTTTCATTAGACAAATCTCTCTGGTGGTGTTCCTCGACACAGCCTAAAAACAAAACCATGACATCCTTGGTGGGTGCGTGGACAATACTGAGCCAATGGTTCGGTGCAAGGCAGCTTGTTGGACCAGATGAAAGATTCATCTCTAATCCAGCATCTGGTTTCCAAGAGTGGAGAGCTAGATGCCTTAGTGAAGCCCACAAGCAAGGAACAAAGCCAAATGCCTTCATCTCTGTATTGCACTCAGTGTTCAGGGACAGACTGCCTCTGACGTTGGAGGTTCTGTTAGCCAAGAACTAGGCTAGAAATTTAAGCTAATGAAATCCGGATTAGATTCTCAATGTTTCACACCCACCATTGCCTCTTGCACTAGAAACAAGAGGCACCCCACCTCCCATGTGGAGATTAAAGAGGGTGTTGTAGGGCATGACAAAGGCATTGGTTTAAAATGTGGCAAAGCACAATGATAAGATTTGGAAAAGTTTTTGAAAATATAGTATTTGTTAATAGGTGGTTCCTGGGTTAATAATTCTTCATTGAGTTATTCAGCCAGTGTGGTGTAGTGGTTAAGAGCGGTAGTCTCGTAATCTGGTGAACCGGGTTAGATTCCCTGCTCCTCCACATGCTGCTGCTGGGTGACCTTGGGCTAATCACACTTCTTTGAAGTCTCTCAGCCCCACTCACCTCACAGAGTGTTTGTTGTGGGGGAGGAAGGGAAAGGAGAATGTTAGCCGCTTTGAGACTCCTTAGGTTAGTGATAAAGCAGGATATCAAATCCAAACTCCTCCTCCTCCTCTTCTTCTTCTTCTTCTTCTTCTTCTTCTTCTTCTTCATTGCTGTAAACACCACCCGGTAATACCATCTCCTAAACTACCTGAGTACTGCAGACAACCCTCAAAATATTATTCGTTTGTTTATTTTTTCATCACTTCAACTTGAGCCAATCACCCAGAGATTTTCTTCTGAAATTTTCTTCTGAAATCTAGCCAAAATTTCCATCTTTACAAATCGACGGTCATGGGCCAGGAGTCTGCTTCACCTACTGAACAGCAGCCTGAAGGGGGAGAAGGCAGAATGACTCTACCTGCAGCTGCTCAGCCCTTCAGGGATAGGAGGAGAAGACACTGATGAAAACCAGCTGGCTTCAGCCTTCTTCAGCAGAGCTTCCAGCAGCACTCAGAGGCAGAAAACAATGCCTGTGGTTCCTGGTCCCACCTTGCTGCTTCCTGCTCTCCATATGGACCATTGGATCTGTGGTCGCCTGGGTTCCCTGACCTCTGGATTGTTTGACTTTGCATGTGGATTCTGCTCTTAGGCAAGTGTTCCTCGGAGATTCCTTTTATTTTATTTTATTTATAATTTTCAGGTTTATACATTTCAATCATTTTACAGGCATTTTAACATTTCAAAACTTGACTTCCTTCCCCCTCTTTCTGCGGTTCCTTGAATTTATTTTTAATATTTTCTGCATATCCAAATTAACTTAATTTGTTCATTTATTCTTCTACTTTAAATATATACTCTTATGAAACTGCAGGTTATTACAGTAATCCTGCCAGTGTTCTTATCTGTTTACAGTTTATCTGTAAATATTCAATGAACTATTTCCATTCTTTTATAAAAGTTTTGTTATCTTGATTTCTTATTTTTCTGGTAAGTTTCGTCATTTCTGCATATTCCATAAGTTTTTGTGTCCATTCTTCTTTTGCTGTGACTTCATCTTCCCATTTTTGGGCAAGTAACATTCTTGCCGCTGTAGTAGCATACATGAATAAGTTTCTGTACAATTTGGGTAGTTCTGTCCCTGCAATTCCTGAAAGGAAAGCTTCTGAGTTTTTTTTTTAATGTATTTTTTATTAAAGATTTCTTGGTTTACAAAAGTATGTGCAATGTCTCTTTTTTCAAGTTACATTTTCTATAGGTCAGTTTCATTTGTTGAGACATTAGTGTTACATTAGGAAGAAAGGGGGGGGGGAGATGGAGGGGGCCATGGTGGGGTTTTTGCTTTTTTACATTCCTCGGAGATTCCTAGCCCCTGCTTGCTCAGCAACAGAACTCGGAGGGGGCTGCAACATTGATTAGCATGTGCAAATTTGCTGCTTTGGGGTAGATTCCAGTGTCATTGTTTGTATTTAATGTATGTGAGAGATTTTTTTCCTCTCCATTTCTCGTTATACTTCAACTCAGGGCCATCCACTGAAGCTCAGGGCCATCCAGACAAAAGGAAGCAATTCTTCACACAGCACACATTTAGACTATGGAACTCACTCCCACAAGATGCAGTAATAGCCAACAACTTAGACTGCCTTAAAAGAGGATTGGGCTTATTAATGAAGGCATTCATATATCTGAATACAAACTGCTGGGGCTCACAAGTAGAGAGGGTGCTATTGTCCTTGTGGGGTTCCCATAGGCACCTGAGTGGCCGCTGTGAGGATGCTGGACTAGATGGGTATTTGGTCTCATCCAGCAAGGCTATGCCTTTTAAGGGTTTAGTAAAGCCCCTGAATAAGACAAATGGAAGCATTTCTTCAAACACCTAATCAGCCACAAGATGGCATTGTTGACTGCTACTACAGGATATTAGATTAGAAGAAGACATGGAAGATGGTTAAAAGATCAAAATAAGGTTGGTTAAAATGTAGCTTCTAGGTTCAACTGCATGGTAATTCTGAGTATTAGATGTTGATACACTAGGACTGCATTTGCATGGCAGTTTATTCTGTTTCCCCACCATTTCACTACCTGTGAATGCTTATATCTGAGCATTCACACAACATCAAAGCCAGAAATCTTGCAGGATGTAGTGGAAGCTAAATGTGCAGTTCTGTGTTAGTTGCTTCCGTTAATAAATTTGTTCACAACTCCATTAACTCAGGAGATCATCGTAATAAGGTGATGAAATTTGGGGTGGTATCCCGGCATACAGTTCTTTCCTGCTGTTTTCATGGGGGAACAGAAGCATGCAGGTGTATGTTGCTGATGTATGTTGTTGTGTGAATGAAATTTAGCACAACTTGAAGGTATATTTACCCGAAAGCCACAGTTCTACTATGCAGCAGGTACTGCAGTGTGAAAAGAATGATAGAAATCAGGAAAGAAGTGCTAGAATTCTAATCAGGAAAACGAGTGCAATATCCCCCATAACTGAATGCACCCACCATCACCCTGGTTATAAACCTCCCTGGAGCCTCCATCTGCCTAATGTCAGACTGAGCAGTCACACAAGTCTCCTGGTCACTCTCTGTCCCACTGTGGGGAGCAGCACTATATTTAAATAACAGCAATCAATTCTACATTTGCATCTATACATATAAATTGCCAGCTGCACATGCCATAGAAGTCTCTGTCCTCACTTGTCCTGGTGATGAATTTCCTGCGCAGTGCAGAAGAGGACACCCTGACCGGGGTCGCCATCGCTTCCTGTTTGAGAAAAGCAATCAACTCAGCAGATTGTTTGCCCAAGGAAGGGCTGCAGCTCAGGGGTAGAGTGTCTGCCTTCCATGCAGAAGGTCGCCAGTTCAATCCCCGACATGTACAGGCTGGGCCCAGAGACACTCCCTGCTTGAAGTCCTGGAGGACTGCAGCCAGTCAGTGTAGACAATACACCTGACTCAGTATGAAGGCAGTTTCCTATTATTCTGAGAAAAGAGAGAGGCTAGATAAAGTTTTCCACTGAAACCTTTTGGCAGGATATGCCATAGCCTGTTCTGCTGCATGCCAGTTGTGCTGTCACATCATTCTATGGAATGACTCTCTCACCATAGATACTCATCTCTTCCCTGCCCAGAGGGGAAAACCCCTTTTTCTCCAGACATAAAGGAAAGTTAGGGGCAGTGACTTTTTCCCCCACTGCAGCTCAGAAAACCTGGCAACTTCTTGGGGCATCTTGCTAGGATTTCTAGCTAGGAATGCAACCTTGCTGTGGCGATCAATTTGACTAAAAATCATTACAATTGCTTTTTTAAAATGTTAGTCACTCGTAACGCAAAAAGTTCTCTTAAGTGACTCACGACACATTTAAGAGCATGAACCAAAGTAAAAAATACATTACAATTAAACACACATTTTGGCTTTTCCCCAAGCCTTCCTTATTGTGGAAGTTCCTCCACCATCCCCCTCACTGCCTCTACTGGCGCCACTTCCCCAGGAGGTCTGTCACCTTGCTGAACAGCTCTAAGCCTTGAGGAGCCTCTTTGTGCAGCCAAAATCTGCTTCCCTGGAATTTCTACCCATCACTTTGACATAAGAGCATAAAAAGATCCTGCCGGATTAGGCCAATGGCCCACCTAGTCCAGCATCCTGTTCTCACAGCAGCCAGCCAGATGCCGGTAGGAAACCCTGAGCACAAGAACAGGTTTCCCCTGCCGTTTCCAGCAATGAGAATTAAGAAGCTTTATTGCTTTTGACTGTGGAGGCAGAACATAGCCATGGTGGCTGGCAGTGATTTATTGGTTCTAGTCCTGCCCTTCAAAACTATAGTGATTATATCTGTTCCATCAACTGCATGACATCCCTTCAGATATTCATTCCGCTTGCGCAACAACAGACCTAAGAAAATGTAGGTGATGGTGCCTGCACGTCCGTCAAGCAAAACAGGAAACTGTCTTATTCATCAACTGCATTTATATTCTACATTTTCCTCCAAGGAGCTCAAGGTGACATAGTTCTCCTCCTCATTTAATCCTCACAATAACTCTGTGAGGTAGGTTAGGCTGAGAAGTAGTGACTGGCTCACCCAGTGAGCTTCATGGCTGAGTCAGAATTTGAACCCTGGTCTCCCACATCCTAGTCTGAAGCTGTAACCACTATCCTACTCTGCCTCCCAACTGCCTACACTAACTGGCAGTGGATCTCTACAGGCACAGCTGCAGGTCTTTTACATCACCTGCAGGGGATGGGGGTTGAAATTTGATTCATTTCGCATTAAAATATGAGCTTGTCTAACTCGCATTTCCCTAAACGATGTGTGAACCAAACCAGGGCTGCTCATCGGAGTCTGCACTGCTCTGAATTTTGCGGGGCAATTCTCCAGCCAAGTGAAGTGTACAAAAATGCATCTGCTAGGCAAAGTGTACATAAAAACACGGGTGTTAGTGAAACTAACATACCAAAATGCATTGGATTGGGGGAAATGTAAATATTAGGCAAAATTGTACATATTTGTCAAAATTGCACACAAATGTGTGTATATTGGGAGAAATTTGTACCCAAATGCAGGTGAATTTTCATGAAGACTCCCCCCCCCCCCCCAACAGACTGCAAACTGATGTGGAAATCTGGAGAACTGAATTTAAGGTTGGGAAAATTAGAAACTGAGAGGAACAGCTTTTGGGCTGTCAGCAGCTTTTGGGTTATCAGTAGTTCAATGATAGAACATCTGCTTTGCATGCAAAAGGTCCCAGATTCAATCCCTGGCATCTTCAGGTAAGGTTAGGAATGTTCCCTGGAGAGCTGCTTCCAGTCAGTGTGGACAATACTGAGCTAGATAGACCAAACACAGCTTCCTCTGTTCCTAAATGCAAACATTTATTTTTTTAAAACCAGCTGTGATTTCCTGGACACAGGTGAAGGCTACAGCACCTAACAACCGACTCCTCCAGGTCTACAACTGCTATGAGTAGGCCTTAAGTCAGGAATTTAGCCTCTCCCAGGCACCTGTTCTGAGCAAGCGGGCGGGGCGTCACCTTGTCGGCATCAGGTAACACCCACCGATCAGCTTTCCCTGGCTCCATCCTTGGCTTGCGAGGGAATGTGAGGCTCGGCCAGGAAACACACAGCAAAGCACCAGCCACAGCAGCAGGTGCATTGCTAACTGCCGCCTTCCTTCGCCACCTGCCCCAGCTAAGATGGGGGCAAAGCACTTGTTCTCCTTGATCTTCCGGAAAGGTGCCTCCCCCCTACGCATAAGCCGGAAATACCAGCCGGTGGGCAGCAAAGAACCAGAAGAAGAGGTAAAGGGGTGGCGGGGAATGTGTGTTGCTGCTCGGGAATGTCACTGCCTTGGAACAATGTCTCTCCCGAACAAGCCCTCTAGCTCCGCTTGCGGAGGGTGGGCTGTCACTCTGGCAGCTGCCTTGGGTCATCTCCAGATACGAAATGGTAATCAAGTGCTGTTAAGTGGTGGTCCTAACTTTTGGAATCCCTTGCCCCTTTTCTCTCTTTTTTAAAAAGCTTAAAAACCTTTTATTCCTTTTCCTTTCCTTTTTTACAGTGGTACCTCGGGTTACATACGCTTCAGGTTACATACGCTTCAGGTTACAGACTCCGCTAACCCAGAAATATTACCTCAGGTTAAGAACTTTGCTTCAGGATAAGAACAGAAATTGTGCGGCGGCAGTGGGAGGCCCCATTAGCTAAAGTGGTGCTTCAGGTTAAGAACAGTTTCAGGTTAAGAACGGACCTCCGGAACAAATTAAGTACTTAACCCGAAGTACCACTGTACTTTGCTGGTCGCACTTTGCTGGTCGCTGAGGACACTGCTCCCCATCTTAAAGAGCAAGCTGCTCTGTACAGAGCCAGACCCATGGGTTCAAATAGCTCAATACTGTCAGCACTGACTTGCAGCAGCTCTCCAGGATTTTAGGCAGGGATCTCTCCAAGCCCCACGTGAAGATGTCAGGGATTGAACCCGGGACCTTCTGCATGCAAAGCAGATGCTCTACCACTGAGCTATGGCTCTTTCCCATTTTTCACATGTCTATGCATGCTTCTTATTTATTGAGTGATAATGGTTGCCTAATACAAAAACCAGTTTCCAGGTGGCTTAAAAAGAGGATAAAAACACAGAGGCTGGGGTGGGGGAGAGAAAAGGTTGTATCCAATTTCAAGGGTTGTATTATGCTCAGAGTAGACCCACTGACATTAATGGCCATGGTCATATGCACACCTGTGCCATAGGATTTGTGCTCAGAGACCTTTATCCACCTTGAAAAATGCTTCTGCGGACTTTCCCAGTTTCCTTGCAGACATAGCTCAAGGGGTGGCTATTCCTGCCTTCCTTTCCTGCTTTCTTGCATTGTGCAAAACGTCAGTCATATTTTTTTAAACAAGCACTTATTTATTTAACTCTTGCATAGCACTTTCAAGTGTTTAAGGTGCTTCACACACATGACCTAGATGCCCTCCACACGCCAACCCTGCAAGACAGCATTTGCTAACTGGAATCAATGGGAATTGATCAGCAAAGTGTGCTGCAATGTAAATCAGTATTTATTATCTCGACCTATATTGCAGGTGGGGGGATTGGGACTGGGAAATCGGAAAGGGTGGGTCAGGGGAGAGAGAGATTTGCCTTAAGGCCTCCTTGGGAGTTCATGGCCAAGGTGAGATTCAAACTGGACACTTCCCAATTCTCAACTCAGTCTCTTACCTGCTACATTACAACATTTGGCCACATACACACCACTCATTTAAAGCATATGATCTCCCCCAAAAAAAGAACTCTGAGAACTGTGATTTACTAAGAGTGCTGGGAACTGTTCCCCTGTGTAGCGTATCCCAAGATTCTTTGGGCGAAGTGGTGTGCTTTAAATGTATGACACTTTACGGATAAAAGCAAAGGGCACTTGAAGATTCTGCACTTCTGCTCAATTCTCCAATGAAGGGTTAATCCCCGATCTCAGCCTCCCCTCTCCCAGCTGCAGTTCATTGTATTCTTTTCCCTTGCAATAGCCTGACCCGGCCTGGATCGCGCAGGAGGGTGTGCTAGTAGTAACAGTTTATGCTTCTTAAGAATGCTTAATCTCCCAGTGGATCTGACAGAACAGCTTTTACAGAACAAATACCTTCACCCGTATTTTCTATTGCAGCAGGCAGTTGAAGGGACACTTGGAACAGGAGTGTTGTGCTAGCATTGGAACTCTTCCTCCCTCGGCTCAGTTATTGAAAGTCCAGGAACCTGGGAGAAGAAGGGTGCTGAAAATTGAAGGAATCTACTATTCCCCTTATTATTTTAACTGGGGAATCCATTTCTTTGGAAGATATATACAAAGTATGGGGAACCTCAGGCCCCCCATATTAAACTTCAGGCCAAATGCCTCTCTAGCTGGTCCTCAGAACTCTTCCTAAAATCCCTGTAGCATTTTTAGAATTGCAACAAGGCTGTGGCAGAAGTTTAACATCCTACTGAAGAGGCAACCCTCTGAGTTTGCTGAAGAGGCAAGCTGTATTTCAGAATGCCCAAGAATCCCCCAGTTAGAGGCAGCATTCTTTCCCAGAGCAATAGCCACACCCTCTTCCACTAGGCAACATCCCCCACCGGCCTTGCTTTGCGCCATCCTTGAATGTTTTAGCCTGGCTGGAAAGTGTCCTTGAACTCTGAGAACACCTCTTGCTTGCCTGGATGGAAGACAAGGAGGGGCATGAGAGGGTGCATAGAACATAGCCTACTGTTACCAAGGCAACATTTACATCTGTTGCTCCAGCCACTTTTGTATTTGGCCACACCCACTACCTGCACATGGCCAGAAGGGAATGTGAACCTCAGGTTGCAAATGTGTCCTCATCCCTGATTTACACTATACTTGCCATTCTAAAGATCTTCTTTGGGGCTTACAATGGTTTGCAAGTACCAAAACAACATCTCATAGAATTGTAGTGCTATAGCATTGAAAAGCATCTCAAGGGTCATCTATTCCAACTCCAGCCAAATGCAGGAAATTCATTGCCACATACCGGTACTCTCTTGTATACACACACACATGCTCCAGAGAAGGAGGGCTGTAGATAGCGTCCTCCCCCACTAAGCACCAAACAGAATGATTTTAATATCTCATCAGGGACGCGGGTGGCGCTGTGGTCTAAACCACTGAGCCTCTTGGGCTTGCTGATCAGAAGGTCGGTGGTTTGAATCCCCGCAATGGGGTGAGCTCCCGTTGCTCTGTCCCAGCTCCTGCCAACCTAGCAGTTCGAAAGCATGCCAGTGCAAGTAGATAAATAGGTACCGCTGTGACAGGAAGGTAAACGGTGTTTCCGTGCACTCTGGCACTTGTCACGGTCCTCTGTGCGCCAGTAGTGGTTTAGTCATGCTGGCCACATGACCCAAAAAACTGTCTATGGACAAATAACGGCTCCCTCAGCCTGAAAGCAAGATGAGCACTACAACCCCATAGTCGCCTTTGACTGGACTTAACCATCCAGGGGTCCTTTACCTTTACCTAATGCCTCATAACTGGGGTCACTTAAAGGCAGGCATCCCCAAACTCAGCCTTCCAGATGTTTTGGGATTACAACTCCCATGATCCTTAGCTAACAGGACCAGTGGTCAGGGATGATGGGCATTGTAGTCCCAAAACATCTGGAGGGCCGAGTTTGGGGGTGCCTGCCTAAAGGCCTCAAAGCAACTATTGACAAGAAGTGCAAAACAAGCAGAGCCACCAAGAAAACACAACAAAACAATGCACAAGCAACAGCACCCAGCCGCCCAGTGGTCCATCATGGCATTAGATATCCCTATTGATTTTTGTCTTCTTATTGCTCTTTTAATTTCTTAGGCTGTATTTCATTGCACCACAATTTAAATTCCGTGGAATGCAAATCGTAATGCGATAAAATGCAATCCAAGAAGTAAAAGGAGCAATAAAAAGGCAATTAAGAATCCTGCAGCATCCAGTACAGCCCATTAGATTTGTTACAACAGGCAGAAAAATAATTAAGCAGGTCCACCAAGACCCTCAGCAATTTTCAAGTGGTCTTTGGGAAACCAGTTTGGGAACCGCTCACCCAAGGCATGTGCAATCGTGCTAACAACAAAATATGGACAGCGTGTCACCTGAGACAGGTACCAGAAATTAAAAGCTTCCCCTTGCCAAACCATCATGCTTTTGTTTTTTAAAAAATAACTCTCTCTTGGGGCTGCACGGGATGTTAAATGTATTTCTGTGCATCTATCATGAGGGTTTCTTTGAATGCAAATTGCATCAGCTGGGGGAACCACTGACTGGTTTGGAGCCGGAATGGCGGGATTTAAATCTTTTCCCCTCTGCAGTTCAGTGGAAGATTCGCTCCCAAAACAAACAACAGATTCAGATGATATATCCACCCCACCCCACCTGAAGCACAGCATAGGAGGAAATGGTCAAATCCCCATTCCATGCCTGCCCTGATCCTGTTAATGATCACCTACGCAGAGAATGTGCGGTTTGCATTTTTTTTAAAAAAAGGTCTGCGCACTAGATGAAAACATGCATTTCATGTCACATCTAATTTGACCCTTATGTCAAGCTCCCAGTTTCCCTCTAGGTTTCTCATCTGCCTTGGGAATTTCCAGGCTCGTCACCTGGCCCCAGTTGATGAGATGCAAAGTCCAGTCAGTGGCCACTAACTGCTGGAACAGAACTTGGGAGGCTTGTATTTGCAAGCCCACATGATGCAGTCTCAGGAGAGTTTCTCTCTAAAACACACACACACACAGCCTCAGTTTTGCCATCTGTAAAATGGGAATAGGGACCTAACTCACAGGCTGTGGAAACAAAGTGAAGATGGTAAAGAAGTGTTCGCATTCTTCATAAATTATTAGGATGAGACCAGCCTGTGTGCTCACTCAGTCAAAAGGATAAAGCAGTCAATGGCTACTAGCCACAATGGCTTTTTTCTATCTCCATAGTTGGTGACAGTATGTCTCTGGGCACCAACTGCTGAGAATTGCAGGTGGGGGAGAGTTGCTGCAGCACTTAGATCCTGCTTGCGGGCTTTCCATGGTTGGTCACTGTGAGAAAAAGGCTGAGAGTGCTGAAAAACAGCAGAGCTTGGGGCAAACAATGTACCACATATGTGCTGAATTAATGATGCATAATCTCCAAAAGTATGTGGACGGGCATGTTGCGTTCATTTCCTTGCTTTTGGTATGCATTCTCACAAAGTTACTAGTCCATGCCATTTTCTAAAATCCTCTTTCTCTATAATACTTCAGATATAGGTTTGTGACAGCCATGGCCATATACCATGTTGTATCCTTAAAATTTTAGGAGGGCTTTTTTCTAGATGTTGCTATTGTATGATTGTTTGTAAACCCCAGTTCTCTGTGTTCTTTCATTTTGTTTTACATAAACTTAATAGAAATTCAGGTGCAGATTTGGAATATGTTGTTCTGCTTTTTCCTAGGCTTCCCAGTTGCTTAAATCAGATATTTTGGCATGGAGCTCTGGAGGTGGAGCCCTCTGGGTCAGGACGAGAGCTCAGAACAAAAGCTGTCTATCACCCTCCCCTCAAAAGTTTTGAGAGGGAGCAAAAATTGATATTCCCTCTTTTTCTTTTTGATAACAGTCTGCAATGAAAGAAAGAAAGTAATATATGTTCAGGGCTACCTACTATAGCAAGGGGAAGGGAGAGGAGCAATGGAAATCACTGTTTCCCACCCAAAGATGAATCAAAGTTGTAAGCATCTCCATTGGTCCTGAGAATCCCTCAAGGAAACGCCCATAAATATCCAAACTATGAGGACTAGAGACTTGCTTCTCAAGACAAACAAGCCAAAGTTCCTGAGATCCTCCAGAATCCTGATTCCTGCACACTGCGCCCAATTTTTCTGCTTGCATGGGAGGCTCATGGCAGGCTAGAATAAACACAGCTGTTCTCCTGACTTCATTTTCAAACATCTCTTGTTTCATAAGAAACAGTCAGTGCCTACCATGCCTGCCAACTTTGCTAGGGTAAACTAATTATTTTATTTCCTCCAGGCGTACCTGTGCTAAGCGTCATGGTTGTTTTCTTTTTACTATGTTTAACTTGTCTTTCTTACAAACAAACAAAAAAAGGGCAAAGTCTGGAAAAGGGCATCGGGACCCAGGATTTGAATGCAAACTTGCCAGCTTCCCTGCCTCTGTTTCCTGGTGTTATTAGGTTGCTCTTCTGTCTGCTTGGCTTGCTTTGCCATCAACAATAACTAAGCCACTTATCCTGGAACCACTTCAGAAGAGGTTTAAGGGCAGTGCCTGCCTTGAATCGCCAAATTGCAGGGCAGTAATCCTGTTTCCTTCTCAGAAGATTAGAGCAGGGATGGGTAACCTGTGGCTTGCCAGAGACTGCTGGACAGCTGTATAAAAACAGCCTGCAGGATCAGGCCAGTGGCCCATCTGGTCCAGCATCCTCTTCTCACAGTGGCCAACCAGATGCTGGTGCGAAACCAGCAAGCTGGACATGAGCACAGCAGCACTCTGCCCTGGTACAGTTCCCAGCAACGGGTACTGAGAGGCACAATGAAGGGAGAACATACTGTGATTTTATGTTTTAACTGCCCTGAGACCTGCAGGTATAAGACAGTACAGTCATACCTCTTGTTACGCTCGGTTCAGGTTACGTCTTTTCAGGTTGCATCCTGCGGCAACCCGGAAGTAACGGAACGGGTTACTTCTGGGTTTCGCCACTCGTGCATGCGCAGACACTCAAAATGATGTCACACGCATGCGCAGAAGTGGCGAATCGTGATCTGTGCATGTGCAGATGTGGGTTGCGTTCTGCTCATGTTGCAAACGGGGCTCCAGAACGGATCCCGTGCGCAACCAGAGGTACCACTGTATATTATTATTATTATTATTAGCCATCGTAGCTAGTAGTTTTTGATAGCCTTGTCTACCATGAATTTATCCAACCCTCTTTTAAAGTTTGGAAGCCATCACTGTCTCCTACGACAGTGAGTTCCATTGTTTAACTATGTGCTGTGTGAAGAAGTATTTTCTTCATGGCGTTATGGCCAAGACCCAAATTCCATTAAGCCATTCTTTCCAAGACAGGAATAATGTAGCTTTCCAATTTTGAGCCAATGACAATTTTGTGGCTGTTAACAGATAGATGGTAAGTTTTCTGTGGTTTTTAACTTGGCTGCCGTTGTTGTGCTGTTTTGATTGTACATCATCTTGAGACCATTGTGCAGAGGGCAATTAGTAAATTAATGCTCATGATAAACTACCCCTCAATTTCCCTAGGATGGGTGGCAATGGAACAAGAACCAATTGCTCTATAACCATAACTTTCTGCTCCTTGGCATAGACTCTCATAATGCTAGACATCTAATGTTGGAAGATTTGGGACAGACTTTTTAAAAGTAACTTTTCACATAAGTGCATGAAATGTGGAACTCACTGCCACAAGAGGCAGTGATAGTCACCAATTTGGATGGCTTTAAAAGAGGATTAGACAAATTCATGGGGGGGGGGTGCTAGAAGTGGCTACTAGCAATGATGGCTGTGCTCTGCCTCAATGGTCAGAGGCAGCAATGCTTTTAAATACCAGTTGCTGGAAACTATGGGAGGGGAGAGTTTTCTTGTACTCAAATCCTGCTTGATGGTTTCCCACAGGCCCCTTAGTGGCCATTGAGACAACAGGAAGCTGGACTAGATGGGCCATTGGTCTGATCCAGCAAGCTCCTCATATGTTTTTAATAATGATATATATATTAATCAAAATTGCCCAGTAGGCAGCAAACCATTTCAGTCCAGAAATACTAAATAGAGATACTGAGAAACCTCCTTGGAGCAGAGACTTGGCTGGCTTTCCAAGATTAAAGCTGCTTTCCTCCCCACCCCCAGCAATCAATTTATGTCCTCCACGGGGATGTCTTTTATTTCCTGTTGATAAGGTTGTGCTCTGAAATCTCAAAAGGTTTCAGAAATTTCATTGGGAAGCCAATGAAAAGAGACTGGCTTTACAATCCGTGGGTGGGTGGGCACGCACGCACGCTCCTTCCAGCTATATAAACCACTGGAATTCAGAAGTAGGAAACTTCTTCGCTTATTTGCTTTAGACCTTCCTATAAAGAGTTTTTACTGTGGCACTCAAAGCAATGTGGAAAATCATGTTTTAGTGTTCCTATCCTCTTACTTTCTCTTTTCTTCCTCTTCCCCTTGGTTTTGAAATGTTTTTCTTTCTTCTGTGCTAAGCCTTGTTTCCTTTTTAACATTTTCCTTTAACAGTATCTTAACAGTACAGTAGAAGGGTGGGCAACCTATGACCCTCCGGATCTTGCTGGACTGCAATTCCCATCGTCCCTGATTATTGGTGGTGGATGATGGGAGTTGTAGTCCAACAATATCCAGAGGGCCACTGGTTTCCTGCTCCCGGTGCAGTGAGTTCTATCACTGTGGCAACAAACCCTCTCCCATATTAGGGCTCTGATGCACTGTGTGTGCCTTTTGCCCTATTTCTTCCCCCTTAATAAGTTCCTGTGTGAGCTGGTTCATTAGAGCAAATGGGGCACTGCCCCTCTTACCTTACTTGCCTGCCCAGGGATGGCACTGCTTGTCAACTTTCTCCTTCTTAGTCTCAGTTTTGTCCTTGTACAGCTGAGCAGGGAAGCAGATGATGGCGACAAAACCAGAATTAGTCTGTTATGCCCATCATTGGCTCTGACTATACCCACTTTGGGGCTCTCTGCCTTACCAGTCCCAATGAGCCACCACTGTTAGCATGGTCACTTAAACAAGATGAGCAGAACACAGAGAGAAAAGTCCTGATAACACATTACTGAGCAAAAACAGTGTGTAATTTGAGGAGAAATGAATGGAGGTTTTGCCTTTCTTAGTTCAAGCCTCATACATGGCAGGGAGACATTCAACCAAATACACAGAGGAAAAACTCCCTTCGGAGCCAATCGGGGCACATGCTACCTCAGCAAACATCATGGCACTTTGTCAAGTTGCTAAGCAACACTTCCACCAACCCGCCTCTTAGCTAGTGGCCTTTAACACTAACAGAATTAACTATTAAGTTACAAACTGAATGATACCTGCTGTTGCACTTCCAACAAGCAGCATGGAAGGAAGAGCCTTAGACATGCCAGGGATCACTTGATGTTCCAGTCAATAAAGCACATATGTGTGAACCAGGCCTGAGCCCATTTTCCACCGTCCCTCCACTTAAATTTCTGCTTAAAATGGTTGTAGACAGTCTCATCTCTTCCTCTTTCTTCACCACCCAATGTTTTATTTGCATTATGTAGCCTGAAGAAGAATCTGAACTGAAGTCAGTGGAAGAAGAGAAAGAGGTTACGGCCCTCTCTCCCAAAGAGGCTTGCAAACGCCATGCAGACGAGCTGGCAAAAATGTTACAGGTAAGAGCCATAAAACCACGACAGAGACTTTTGAGAAACACTTCAGAAGAAAGAGGTGCAGGTTAGAGTCATCTTCTTGTCTCTTGTCTTGACATGTGCTCCTGAAATGATCTAATATTCACAATATTTTCACAATGCTGCCTGCCATTGGAAAAGCTGTGATGAGGTTAGAGAGTGTCGGCAAACATACTTAACTGCTCAGGGTAACTGTGTCAGCAAAAGACTTCTGACAAGCCTTTGCTGTTTCAACTGCATCAGAGCATCCAGACAGGTGACAGTTTCTGCAGGAGTGGGGTTGCATGGGAGTCATTGGCCCCATTTATTTATTTTTACAATTGGCATGAATTAACTAGGAAAAGTCAATGGAGTTGTTGTTGTTATTTACTAGTGGGGAGCACCCAATGCTATCAGGGAATATGTAGAAACCAGCAAATATAGTGTCAGTTGTGATCTTGGACCCAATCACTCCAAAACTGGGCAAAGTCCTGTTGTAGTCTGCCATCTTGATTCAAAATGGCGGCCAGCAGCCAAACGTCAACAATGACTGCCGCCTCCACGTCAGGAACCCTTGTATTGAAATTGGCGACAACATCTTTGAGAGGTGAACAAACCTACAGAGCAGGCAGACGGATATACAGACAGACCACTTTCCAAAATATATAGTAGAATATTACATTTATATCTCACCTGTCCTTCGAGGAGTTCAAGGTGACATTTGTTAGCTCTCTCTTTCTCTACTGGCCACACAATCAAATCCCTAAATGGGTAGATTATGCTGGTATTATGAACCCAGCAACTCCCAGCAGTAAGGGGCTTCCTAGTTATGGAGCAGATGTGTTTGGATATGTCCCTTGTCTCTGAGGGAACCTAAAGAGTGCTGAGGGGTGTGTGTTTGTGTGTGAAACCTTGGAGAGAAAGAGAGAGAAAGTGGTTGGCAGAGGAAGAAAGGAGAAAGAGGGTGCCCCACCCACCGCCATCATGCACTCCCCAACATATTACCTGAGGGGGGACCCCCCCCCCCTGCTTTATGCTGTTTTTTTAAATATGCTGTCATCTTTTCAGGTCGATATACAGAAGGGACTGTCTGAAGTGTCAGTGCTGCACCGAAGGATCAAGCATGGCTGGAATGAATTTGTAATAGATAATACGCAACCAGTGTGGAAGAAATATCTAGACCAGGTAAAGAACGGGAATGCTAGTGGCAAAGGGTTTTGTGGATCATTGGATAGCGGGGTGTATGTACCCTGTCTCTTTCTCCAGGGTTATGTTGAGTAACAATGATCAATTTAAAACAAATATGTACATCTGGCATAGGAGTGGGTGTGTATTACCAGGACGTTTTCCTGCTCAAGCTCCCTTCAAATGGTGCAAAATGCTAATCTAACCAGCCCAGACGTTTGTTTGACACTTTCTTCAAGACCTTCCATGATTAATGTAGCCTGCAGTTCAGTGGAGGCTGGTCCATTAGGGCGCTCTGGACACTGCCCCACCAGCCTTGGCCTGCCTTCAGCCAGCCTCCACCTGCCTGCCTCCTGACTTACAACAAGTCTGGGTTCCTGCCTATTGGACTCCTTCTCCTTAGTCTCAGTATTGCCATGAAAGAACTTAACTGGGAGGAGATGGTGACAAAGCTGGAATTAGTTGGCTCTGCCTGTCTTTGATTCTGGCGCCCCCTACTGCTGGCCTCCCACCCCAGGAGAGTGATGGAGCTTAGCTACACTCCCCATTCACTGAGCTCCACCCTAGCCACCTGCCAGCTGCTGTCTCTTGCATCCCGGCTCTGTCTTCTGATCCACAAGTCAGTGCCCCTCACCTTTGATGCTCTGGGGACATGCCAGTGGTCAGAAAGTGTCTCTAGGGCAGGGACAACAAAGCCTTTTCAGCCTGAGGCCTGCATTCTCTTCCAGGAGCTGCAGAGCAGTGGTGGGCGGAGCCAGAGGCACAAGCGGGTGGAGCAAAAAATGCAAATATTTAACTTTGTACAATAGGCTAGATTCTATTCACAGATATGTATCCCCCTCTATTCTTCATACAGACAAGGAAGAGGCATTATCTGAGTTCAATGGGGTCATTCTAGTCAGTCAAAAGCATTCCAGGAGGGTGCAAAGCTAGTGCAGTGAGGGGTGTGGCCTCTGGAGAGTTCTGAGGGCCAGATAGAGAGAGTGGGAGAGCCCTATTTCACCCCAGGCTTGAGGTTCCTTACTCAAGCATAAAGTAAAACTGCCTGGATCAAGCAGAGATTATTAGTTCTGGGCATGAATTGTGTGACAACTTTACTCCCACTGTGAATGGCAAAAAACAAACAAACCCTACTTCAGTCAAAGGAATGTTTCCTTCTTCTTACCTTTTAGTTTAAGAACCCCCTGATCCTTTTGCTCCTGGCCTCCGCTTTAGTAAGTGTGGTCACTAAAGAATACGAAGATGCCGTGAGTATTGCAATGGTACGTGATTTATTTTCTTTGGAGTCCTCATTCTTGGAGACATCAGAACTAGGGGACTATTTTCAACTGTACTGAATGGGGAGAAGAAAGGGGGGTCAGGCTTCTAGGGGGTAAAGAGAACCACTCATCAACAGATTTCTCTAGGTGAGGGGTGGGGTACCTTTTGGGGGTAAAGGGTCCCGGTGGAAGACTGCGGGGGGCTGCAATCCCCCTCCAAACTTACACCCTTAATAAACACAGTCTCTTTCTCTTAAGCACACACAGAGAGTTATTTCCCTTAAAATCTTAGTAATTCTGCTCATGTTTCACATTTTTATTTGTTTGTTTTCAGTTTGTCTAGTTTCCATGTAAGCCTGAAATAAATATCCAGTCTCCACTGGCATGTGACGTTATACTGTCTTTGTTGATCCACTCCCATTTTTATTTTACTTTTAGGCTGTCGTCATCGTGGTGACTGTGGCCTTCATCCAGGTATAACCTTTTCTGGTAACTTTTTATAATGTTTTTAGAATGTTGCACTATTTTAGTGTTGTTAGCCGCCCTGAGCCCGGCTTCGGCAGGGGAGGGCGGGATATAAATAAAATTTATTATTATTATTATAACTGACCATTTTGGGTTCTCACCCATTCAGACAAAAAACGTGCCCTGACCGCGATGTGCTTCTTTTCTCACAGGAGCACCGCTCTGAGAAATCTCTGGAGGAACTCAACAAGTTAGTCCCGCCAGAGTGTAACTGGTAAGCCTTGTAAAGCATCCACACACTTTAAACCTTTGGTGTAGTGCTAGCCAGATGCCTTCTTCGTGTGTGTATGGAAGCACAAAATGCTTGTGTGCGTTTGAGGGGTGATGGTTACAGTTGGAAGGGTGGCAGGAGAACCCCTACCTCTGCCCTAGTTCCCTGCCCCCCACAAACCTGGAACTGATACTCACACTTCCCATTCACAACTGTGCAGTTTAGCCTTCCCTACAATAGAACAGCCTCCTGCCAACCTAGCAGTTCGAAAGCACGTCAAAGTGCAAGTAGATTACCTTCAGCGGGAAGGTAAACAGCATTTCCGTGTGCTGCTCTGGTTCGCCAGAAGCGGCTTAGTCATGCTGGCCATATGACCTGGAAGCTGTACGCCGGCTCCCTCGGCCAATAAAGCGAGATGAGCGCCGCAACCCCAGAGTCGGTCACGACTGGACCTAATGGTCAGGGGTCCCTTTACCTTTTACTATAGAACAGCAGATCAGGGCTTAAGAGGACTGTGTGTGTGTGTGTGTGTGTGTGTGTGCGCGCGCGCGCGCTTGCGCAGGGTAAACCTGTGTATTTACAAATGATTAAAATATCCTTTATTTACCTACTGGTCACTTATGCTTTATTTTACCGACCTGAACTGTGTGTGTTGAAATGTTCAGTTCTGGGACTGATGTTCATTTCCTTCTTCACCAGAAGGACAAATACCTGCTCCAGCCTTGCCAAAGCAAATATGTAATACCTTTTATGGTTTTAATTATTATGTCCAGAGAGGTGGCCTATTTATCTTTCAAGGTCAGAGAACGCTTTGATCATTTCCCCCACTTCCCCTTGTTCCTTCCACACCCAGGGACACATTGTAGAAAGAAAGGCAAGTGCTTTTGGTATGATGTTGCGTTCCAAGTCACCAAACGTGATTTTGTCACAGTGGCAGGGAAAGCTTTTTCAACCCAGGGGCTGCCTCAGCAAACTTCTTGGGGCCACATGCCATTGGTGGGTGGAGCCAAAAGCAAAAGTGGGTGGAACAACAAATGTTTTAACAGATCCAAACAGTCTGCAACTATATTGGAACTATTTTAAACCATTTTCTTATGTGGAATTGTTTTTAAATGTTTGTGATGATGATGATGATGATGTTAAATAAATTTGTAGACCCGCTTCACAGCCTAAAGCCATCAAAGTGGCCTACTAGATAAAAAACAGAATAAAACACAAAAAGACAAGTTTTAAACACAATGAAATCATTTCAGCAAGCTCTAAAAACAATAGAAACGTATTTGCAAATTCTAAAAACAGTAACGCAATATACTACGTTATCTGTCTCATTGTCCACTATTTTACATAAGTTATGTAACTTGTTGCATTAACATACGTAACTTATATTCATTTCAATGTCGACTCCAAAGCAATGTTTAAAAACATCATTAGTTACATGTTGTTTGTGAACTTAAAAGCAACTTACTTGACTGATTTCCGTTCCTGCCTACAGACAAACATACAAACAGTAGCCATTTCTGCTTCCTCTTCTGTTGCCATTGGAGTGGTCTGACATCCCTGGCCACCACAATGCATCTTCCCCACAACCCTTTTGGCAGCTCTGCTTTGCTCATACGGTGCCATTTCTTTCTATTTATCTCTTTGTGGGGGGATACTAGCATGAGAGAGGGGAAACTGCAGCATCTTCTTGCTCGAGAGCTTGTTCCCGGAGACATTGTGTGCCTTTCTATGGGAGACAGGGTTCCTGCAGACGTCAGACTCGTAGAGGTAAGAGATGGATGATGGAACAGTACCATGTGCACTCCATAACTGGGTGCTCCCGTTTCAAAACTCAGTGTAAAATTCAACAAGCCATCTTGTGATTCAGTTTTTATGCTTCTGAAGACAAGTAAATGGACCCTTGCAAAACCCACCTATTTCCACTCATACCTGCCCGCACACTTTGGGCACCTCCTGAAGCCCTTCTCTGTATGACCCTGTCATTGGAGGTGCGGTGAATGGCAACCAGAGACAGGGCCTTCTTGGTGGTGGGATCCAGATTGCAGAATGCTCTCCCCAGAGAATCTCACCTGGTACTTGCTCTGTGCTAGGCAAAGACCTCCCCCCGCCCCTGCTTAATGATGTTCATTAGGTGTGTTGAGAAAACTCAATGAAAAAGATGCAATTGTGTGTTTGATGACATCAAGACAATTTTTGCTGGGTGTTTTTGTAGTATGGAATGACTGCTTTTGGGGGGCAGCATTCTATTGATGCTTGCATGGGGGGGGGTGGATATGCAAAAATAACTGGAAACCGTGCCAATCTGCACATGCTCCAATTCCAGAATTAACTGTATCAAATCTCCAAGTTAAACCTTAATGAATGAGGAATAGGAGTGTAGCACCAAAACAGGAAAGGGATGGAATTCATGGGAGTCCATTTATCCGCTGTTTTGTCAGGTTACAGATCTCTTAGTGGACGAATCCAGTTTCACGGGGGAAGCAGAGCCCTGCAGCAAGAACGATGGCATCTTAGCAGAAGCTGGAGACCTGATGACCCTCACCAATGTCGCATTCATGGGAACTCTAGTACGATACGGCAAAGGCAAAGTGAGTGGTAAATAACTTCCTTTCACTAGCTGTAAGTAGCCCATCATTAGGCAATTATTCATAATCTTGTTGTATGCACTGGCAGCAGCAAATCTAAACCTGTGTGCTCCTGATTTTTTCCATGCAGTTACAATCCGGCACTTTTTGAATGTCGCTTTGCAAAGGCACACACACAAAAACAACAAATTCAAGACGTGTCCACAACAAAGGAAGCCATGTGACGTGAGAATACTGGCCCACCTGTCAAAGTAGCCCATTAGTGGTTGGCTGTTTGCCTATATGGCTAATATCAGCTTTGCAGAGCTGTTTAAGGCCACATTCATACCATACATTTAAAGCTATATGATACCACTTTAAACAACACAAAGAGGAGCTGCAGTTTGTTAAGGGTGCTGAGAGTTGTTTGGAGTTGTTTATTCCCCACCCCTACAGAACAACAAGCCCTCTTCACAAGGAACTCTGGGAAATAGCAGTTCTGTGAGGGGAATAGGGACTTCCTAACCCAGACTTCCTCTTTAACTATTAAGGAGCTATCATCACTCGAAAGCTACAGATCATCTTCCTGACTTTGCATCTCTTGTAATGCAAAAGAGGGGTGTGTGTGTGTGTGTGTACTAAACCAAGCTTTAACTATGGTTTATTGACCGTAGTTAACATAAATCATGGCTTGGCATTATGTACAAACCAGGTCGTTGTGTCTCCAGCTGTCATTCAGGGGAAAGTTTTTCAACTCTGGGGAATACCATCAAAATCTAAGAAAAAAGGCAACTTATTCTTTGCATTCTTCTGCTTGTTCAGGGCATTGTCATTGGAACAGGTGAAAACTCACAGTTTGGGGAGGTATTCAAAATGATGCAAGAAGAAGAGGTGAGAAGGGGTCCGGGGGAAAGTGGACCAAGTTCTTAGTAGGGGAACATCCATAAGGTTCTATTTCAAGAGGGTTTTTCTTTCTTCCCTTTGCTGTCAATTAATGCATCAAGACCCCCAAGACTCCACTGCAGAAAAACATGGACAAACTGGGGAAACAGCTTACTCTCATTTCATTTGGCATCATTGGTGAGTTTTGCGAAATACTTTATTCCCCACCCCCTTAATGACCTACTGCCTGTTTTAAGAACTAGCTCCTGTTTATCAGAAGGGACCATCATTTTGGGAGAGACTCGCTATGTGTGTAGCAGAGACAGGGAAGAAATTTGGCTCAGATCGGATTTCAAGGCAAAGTTACTTAATCTGTGCAGCATGCAAACTGAAACACAGTTGTCCTTCAAAATCCACAGCTCTCTGAATTTTGCAGTGCAGTTCTCTAGCCAAGTCATGTGTACAAAAATGCAAGTTCAAGGGCAAATTATCCATATGATGGTGAAATAACATGGTTTTTAAATTATTATTTGGGTGAAATTGCTTGCAGAAATACATACCTTAGGCAAATTTGCATTTTAAAATGTGTATGTGAAGAGAGATTTGCGCCACAGTGTTGAGGACTTTAGAAACAAAGAAGCCCCAAACCGGTGCAGAAATGTGGAGAACCAAAATTAAGGCTGAAAAAAATGAGAAAAAACAAAATGGACAGTTTCACCCATCCCTAGAGTATAGATTTGTACAGTAGAAGCCTAGAGTTAGGCTGAGCAAATGTGACTGACCTGAGGTCCCAACAAACTAACCCAGGGTTTCCCAAACTTTGGTCTCCAGCTGTTTTTGGACTACAACTCCCATCTAGCATGACCAGTGGTCAGGGATGATGGGAACTGTAGTCCTAAAACAGCTGGAGACCCAAGTTTGGGAAACCCTGCTCTAACCACTACACCACACTGACTTTAGTTTGTTCCCTCCTCCTTGTGCATACTTTGAGTATTTTCATGTTCACGTACACACCTGACCATGCCTGTGGTGCCATCAAGATAGCTTCTGTTTTCCTCTCCCCTCTCCTGCAAGGTTTACTTATGCTGATTGGCTGGCTGCAGGGGAAGCATCTTCTTGGCATGTTCACCATTGGAGTGAGGTAAGAGCTGGAAGGACATTTTATTGTCACAGTAGAAGAACAGAACAGAATGCAAACATGCTGATCAAAAACATTCCGTGTGCATATTTCCTGCCTATGTCTAGATTGAGCAGGTGTGGGGAACCTTAGGATCTGGGGGCCAATTGTGGCTCTGCAGGCTTCGCTATCTGGCTCAAGGATCCCTCCTTGGCCCTGCTTCACATCCTCCTTGGGAGTTTTTGCCTGGCTGGAATGTGCCCTTGAACTAGGCCTCTTGCTTCTCTGGCTGGAGAATAGAGAGGGATGAGTGTAGAAACTACCCTAGAAATTACATTCATTTCTCCACCTGCATTTCCTTCTGGCCATGCTTGTCCCTTGCATATGGCCCACAGAAACTTGTCCAGAATGGAATTTGGCCCTTCAGCTGAAAAAGGTCCCCCAACTCTGTGAGAGATAGGTAGACGGACAGACAGATAGACACACTATATTTCCTTTTTATTTAAATGACTTTTGATTACGTTGTACAAAGGATAACAGTGGTGGATTCTGGAAAGAGATTAGTTTGTAATCAGAGCCCTCTCCAGGTGTTTAGGAGAACATGTAAGGACTCAAACTGTGGAGGGGGCATTGACCCATTCCCTACCCCTTAAATTCTGCCGCCTGAGGTGGCTGCTTCAATCTGTCACATGGACAGGCCAGCCCTGTAAGACAGCCAAGGAGCCCATCTCCTAGTTGCTCAGGCCTCTGAACAAGGGTGTTGAGGGGCTGTAGCTCAGCAGAAAGGCCCCTGATCTGCATGGAGGAAGCCTCAAACTCTGAACAGCAAATCTCCCCACTGCCCACTGGCAGACAAAAGGGGGGGCAGGGGAGCGCACTGCCCCTAGCACCATCGGGGAGGGGGGTACCATTGCGGCCACACACCCCGGACATGCGCCACACACCCTCCCACCGCGCCGGGCACCAGGCCCCCGCAGGACGCACGCCACGCCCCTGCGGGCAGCGTGCCACACCCCTGGTATACACGTCATGCCCCCACCTGCTCTCCACCCCTGGTGTCGGAGCGTGCAGCTTCACCACTGCCACTGCCCTAAAAGGAAAAAAAATCCATTCCACATAATGCTTTGGAAACTCCCCAACAGGGTGATTAAACTATCAGAATCTGATACAACCATTTTTGTCAGCTGCAGTGGAGAGAGAGCTCTTCAGGCAGGACAAAAGGTAGCACCAGAACCCAAGAGTTTCATACCTGTAGCTGGTGAGCTTCATAAGCACATGTGCTGATGACAGGATGGGTGGACACAGCATCCCCACCCTTCCCCACCAATATACCTGCCACGAAACATTTGCTTCTCTCTGTACAAATATTAACCTTGCTGGCCATATCTCCCTTGTTGTTTAAAGGCTGGCATTGTACATCCTTATAGTTTGCATGGCAGGCCGCCTTCTTATCAAATGACATGTGCCATCTGTTCACGTATCTGGAAAAGGGATCCCTTGGCATCAGAGGATTGTAATGTTCGTATTACTGCCCAGCGGCACGATAAAAGCAATGTGTGACAAAGTCGCTACAGATAAAGAGAAATGGTTGAGGACTTGGAAGGGAAAAGGTTTAGGCTAGGTATAGAAACAAGGCAGGCAACTGTCAATGGAGGGCAGACACTGTTGAATAAAAGTAACACTAAAGTGGGCCAGCTAGAGTTGTCATCTTTTCCTGCACAGTCCCTCTGTCCCTTAAGGGCTATGAATGTTGCCTTTCTCTGTATTCTCTTGTTCAGCGATATTTGCGCCTGAAGCATAGATCAGGGCTTTGTCAGTGGTGGCAAACAGGCTGCAGAGCTCTCCACCAACAGACATCCATCTGGCCCCTACACTTCTGTGTTTTGATGGCAGTCAGAAAAGTATTTTCATACTAGACCAGGGATGGGGAACTTCCAGCTTGTGAGCCAAATCTGACTGGCTAGACCCTGGAATCCAGACCCTGGTGCTTTTTGGAGGTCACGCCTCATTCTCTGCACTGACTGACTGATGTCTCACTTGCTCTGTTCACAATTGCCATAGCAGGCAAAGCAAAGTGTCCTGAGTGAGTGTGAGAGAAAGAGAGAGAGAGGAAGAGAGAGAGAGAGAGAGAGAGAGAGAGAGAGAGAATGGGTTGTGCATGTCCCACTGATATAAAGTTCTGACTATTTTCTCCCAAATGAATGTGGCCCTTGGTGGGGCAGGGGGAAGGTCCCCCACCCCTATGGTGGAAAACCTTTCCTTCCTCTGTTATATATTAAAAAGCTCAGAGTCATACAATACATGGATTGGCCAGAGATTTAGGACAGAAAAAGCGAGAGTACAGTGGTGCCTCGCAAGACGAAATTAATTCGTTCCGCGAGTTTTTTCGTCTAGCAAATTTTTCATCTTGCGAAGCACGAAATCCCATAGGAATGCATTGAAATTCAATTAATGCGTTCCTATGGTCAAAAAAAGTCCAAACAAAGCCAAATTTGGTACAACAAGAGTTTATTAAGTGCTCTTTAAAGTCACACATACTGTAAAGAGCATTTCAAAAACTGAAGGAACAATAAATTAAGTTTCTAAACATGACAGAAAAACATTTAAAAATCAACAAAGTGTACAGTACATTTTCTAAGACTCTGGGGGACAACTCGAAGAAGGTTCCTCTTCCACTCTTTGCTTCTTGCTGAAGAACCCCCTCCTCAACTGTTCCCCCAGCCACCCACCACACAGAAATTCAAATCCAGAATTTTTTTAAAAAAACAGCAGAGTGGCCCAATGGTCACAGAAAATAATAAAAATTCAGAAAAAAACCACACAAGCTTCCAGATTCTTGCAAACCCCTCCTCAACTGTTCCCCCAGCCACCCACCACACAGAAATTAAAACGCAGAATTTTTTAAAAAAAACAACAGCAGAGTGGCCCAATGGTCACAAAAAATCATAAAAATGCAGAAAAAAACACACACAAGCTTCCAGATTCTTGCAAACCCCTCCCCAACACCAAGTCCTTGAATTTCAAACACCCCAACCCAAAATCCAACCCCCCCAAAAAAAGTTTTAAAAGTTTAACTTACCAAATGGCTGCAAAAGAAGTTTTGGAAAAGCTTCAAAAATCACCAAAGTCTTCAAAAACCTCAAAAAAGGCTACCACACCACGTTCTATGAGTTGCTCCTCGAAGTCAAGTCGCAACTGCACCTCTTCAAGCAATGCACCCTGTATTACTGTAACGGTTTTAAGAAAAAGGAAACAAACTTGCAAGACGTTTTCGTCTTGCAAAGCAAGCCCATAGGGAAATTCGTCTTGCGAAGCAGCTCAAAAAACGCAAAACCCTTTCGTCTAGCGAGTTTTTCATCTTGCGAAGCATTCGTCTTGCGGGGCACCACTGTACTTCAGAGTCAAAATACAAAGAAATTGGACCAGTTGGTTAAGCCCAAATGAGGCTTTGCATTCTGCATTCTGCAAAGCTGGCACCAGACTGCAAACAGCCCTGCCTCCGATGGACGTCTGTGAAGCTCCACTAGGCATAGGAACAAAGGAAGCAGCCTTCCACGTAGAGTCAGATGATTGCTCCATTGAGCTCAGTGTACTGTCCACACTGACTGGCAGTGGCTCTCCAGGGTGTCAGACAGGGGCCTCTCCCAGCCTTACTTGGAGATGCCAGGGACTGGACATGGAGCCTTCTGCAGATTCTTTACTGTCCTTCCTGCAACTGAGCCTGAAGCTCAAGTGTTGAAAGAGGCATCCAGGGCCCATGAAAAGGCAGGTCTGAATGTGTTTCAGCATCAGGGCCCTGGAGCAAGTTGATGCTTGCATATACTTCCTTACAGGAGTTAGTGAGGATGGTGGTGTGTAACACCAGTGGTAAATGATTCTGTGTGTGCAGCTTAGCGGTGGCTGCAATCCCAGAGGGCCTCCCCATCGTGGTCACGGTGACCTTAGTCCTGGGCGTCTTGAGGATGGCCAAGAAACGAGTCATTGTGAAGAAGCTGCCAATTGTAGAAACTCTAGGTAAGAGCACCATGCGCATGAAGGCGGGTCATGGGGTGGGTGTTAGCAAAACTGGATTTGCTAACTCTGTGGCTGATTCCACTGTCGTCGTTTCCACCTGTTCATTTAATGTGAGGGAGGCATTTCCTTCACTCTCTCATAACTTTGTGTATTCTAATGAAGCTGAATGTTGGAATATTCAGAGCAGACAAGAGAAAATACTTCTGCACACAGCACATAGTTAAACTGTGGAATTCAGTCCCGTAAAGGGCAGTGGTGGCCATCAGTTTGGATGGCTTTAGAAAAGCATTAGATAATTTCATGGAGGATAAGGCTACCAATGGCTACTAAGCATGGTGGTTCTACCTCCACTGTTGGAAGCAGTATATGCTCTAGATTCCGGTTTTCAGGGAATCATGGGTGCAGGGGGTGTTGTGGCACTCAGACCCTGCTTGCAGGCTTCCCATGGTCATCTGCTGTTGGAGTAGATTGGCCTTTGGTCTAATCCAGCAAGTCTCTTCTTAGGTTCTTATCCAGCACATGTGAATGCTTAGCAGCACGCACACACACATGCCTGTGAGCGCAACCTCTGTTCTGACAAATCCTCTCTTCTCCTCAGGCTGTTGCAATGTTATCTGCTCTGATAAGACCGGGACCTTGACAGCCAATGAAATGACTGTCACTCAGCTCGTCACCTCAGATGGATTCAAGGCAGAGGTACAGTCAGCGGTTTGGGCAAAGTTGTCAGTTGTAATACAAGACAACTCTGAACCTATAAGCCTCCTTGGTTGATAGCACTCTGATCTTGTCATTTTGTAAGATGACAAGGGTAGTGATGTGCTTTTAAATGCTTTCAGTGCTGTTTTAAGTAGGGTTACTTATTTGTTTTTGGTTGCTTTTTTTAAGAAAATACTTTCATTTGTCATGTGTTTTCAGTTGCCTATGATTTATGCTGTGAAATGTCTTGGGTCCTGCATGAGGAGAGAGGCAGAATATAAAATAAATAAAATGAATATTAATCTGATTTATTTGTTGCCTAGTTCAAAACGTCTCTAGTAACTGACATACATAATTTAAAATAACTATCAAGCTTAATAATAAAGCAACAATGCCCCCCCCCCGCCAAAAAAATGTAACACAGAAAGAACAATGAGCATCATAATAATAATCTACTCTCAAATGCTTGAGGGAACAATCATGCCTTAAAATGGCACCCAAAGGATGTTAATGTCAGTACCAGATGGGCCTTGATAAGGAAAGTATTCCATAGATGGAGAGGCCAAAAGTGGAAGAAAAAACCCTTTCCCTTATTATCACTCATAAACCCATAATTTCTCTTCCAGTGGGCTACTGATTCACTTTGCCAATTAACTTCAATCCATAAATGCCAGTATTTCTGCCCGCTTTCCTTAAGATATCAGTGTCTCCAAATGTACCCTCCTCTTTCCGACATTAAATAATGTGAGCTGGCCATAGAGTTGGATCTCCTCTGCAGGTGTCTTCTGTTCTTCCAGGTGAGCGGGGTTGGGTACAACAGAGAAGGAGATGTGTGTCTCTTACCCTCCAGAGAAGTCATCAAAGAATTTTCAAACATCTCTGTGGGGAAGTTAGTGGAGGTAAGTTATTTGCCAGGGTTATTACTATTTCGTAGGAGGAGCAGAGTAGACATGATGGCCTAAACAACCAATGTGATAAGACTTACGGTGTTGATGGAACAGGGGTAGGCAACCTTTTGACTGCTAAGGGCAATCGTGCCTCAGCAATAAATGGGGTGGAAGGGGCATATTGGCAAGCAGTGGAGCTGAACCAGGGGTAGGTGGGAGTCAAACTAGGTAGGACCACCCCTTCTCTCTCTCTCTCTTTCTCTCTCTCTCTTTCTCTCTTTCTCTCTTTCTCTTTCTGACTCCCCTTTCTCTCCCTACCCACTGAGCTGATACGGAACAGACAGATCACTCTTGGCAGATGTCTAACCTGATCACTTGCAGAGGACTTTGGAATTTAAGCCAAGGGTCCAAGATTTCCTACCCCGGCCCAAAAAATGGCACCACAGACTTCAATCCTTGCTTGTGTTGCATGCCACCCCAATCTCTGAGCGATGTGAGATTGTGGGAGTTCCAGATGCTTATCCAGGGTTTGTGGGTTTTTTTGGAATGAGGCATAGTGGAGACCAGGGTGTCTTTATTATATGTGGATTATTTATACATATATACAAGCTGAGTGCATGCTAGAGGGGTTCACAGCATTAACACCCCAAGAGGGCCTTGCTTCCTCCCATAGCCAGTGTCTTAGATTCTAACAGAATCTCTCTTTTCCTCTCTCCAGCTTTTCTTCTAGCTCACATCACTCCAAACTCTCTCCTCTCAACTCTATCTTTGTCTTTCTAACTACCCATGAAAAGGGGGGGGGGGACCCATTACCATCTCACACAGATCCACTTCCTTTGTTCCCTTAATGGCCCATCACCCAGGCAGGCTATCAGCCTGCCTTACAACACTTGCTGGAGCCAGAGGTTAGAAGTGTCTCTGCATGCAGCCTACTCAACCCAGCCCCCCAAACTCATCACACTTGCAGCTGAGCAATCTCTAAGCCCAGGGCTTAAGCATAACAGTCATTTGATTCATTTCCCCAACAAATGTCACAAAGAAGCAAATCTCTTTCAGGCTGGCTGTGTTGCCAACAATGCAATCATCAGGAAGACGACTGTGATGGGGCAGCCGACTGAAGGGGCCCTGATAGCCCTGGCAATGAAGGTAGGGTGGCTGTTGCAAGCCCCAGGTGCTTATTAAGTTTTAGATTTAATCGGCTCTGTTTAATTTGTAATGGCTTAGCAAGGTTGCCAAAAAATGAAGGTAGGATTTAGTCTTCAACTGATCCGGTAAGGTATCTCACCATGGTTGCCAAAAATGAGAGAGAGAATTTAGCATTCAGCTGATCTGCCCATTTATCAACAGCAGAATTGAAGCAGAATTATAGTATTATAAACTCAAGGCAGCCAGAGAGCAACCTGACTTAGTGATCTTGGCAGTGATCCTCAAAACTCAATAAGTATAAGGAAATGTGCCCAGTGGAAATATTTACTGTATTTTTCCGTGTGTAAGACTAGGTTTTTTTCCTAAAAAAATAATGTCAAAAATTAGGGGGCATCTTATACTCTCAGCCATCTCCCCCCATTTTATTCAATCTGAGTCCCCCAAAATAAAAGGTAAAGGGACCCCTGACAGTTACATCTAGTCACGGACGACTCTGGGGTTGCAGCACTCATCTCGCTTTACTGGCCGAGGGAGCCGACGTATGTCCTCAGACAGTTTTTCCGCGTCATGTGGCCAGCATGACTAAGCTGCTTTTGGCGAACCAGAGCAGTGCATGGAAACGCCGTTTACCTTCCTTCTGGAGCGGTACCTATTTACTTGCACTTTGATGTGCTTTCAAACTGCTAGGTTGGCAGGAGCTGGGACCGAGCAATGGGAGCTCACCCCGTCGCGGGGATTCAAATCGCCAACCTTCCGATCGGCAAGCCCTAGGCTCTGTGGTTTAGACCACAGCGCCACCTGCATCCCCCAAAATAGGGGGTGTCTTATACATGGGGCCATCTTATAGACAGAAAAATACAGTATTCTACCCACCTTCTTGGACCATGTCGCACAGTAAAAATGGTTTCCCTTCCTCTCCTTGATATAGGTGTTGCATTGGGCAAGCTGGTATCCTTAGGGACACTCCTTTGTTAAGTGGAAGAGTGACTGATAGCCTGGGATGGTTGGGTGGCGGCAGTGGTGTAGCTAGCTGCTCAGGCGCCTGGGGTGGCGCGCATGCCCTGCACCCAGAGGTGGGGTGAACTGCCCATGGGACGGAGCAAGCCGGAGCAGGATGTGCTGCATGGAGCCTCGCTGCCACCTCCCCCTCAGCTGTAGGGGGCTGAGGGGGAGGCGGCAGGCAGATGCAAACCCCACTCTGCTGTTTCGGGCAGCACAGGGCCTGTAGGCACCCAAGCCACTGCGTCACTCCCAGGACAGACACATGACTCGGGCAACCTGCAGGCCCTGCAGTGTGTGGCGCCCAGTGCCCCCCGCCTCCCCTAGCTACACCTCTGGGTGATGGTTCAGTCAAGGGGATAGGAAATGGTCTCTTGAAAGCTGGAGATCCCTCTAGAGTGTTTTGAAGGAAACAGATGGGGAGGATACCTCCGTCCCATGGGGGAGGTTGCCCCAAGCCTCTCTATCTGGCCCTTGGCTCAGTCTGGGCCAACCAGATTTGTATGGGAAGCCTGCAAGCAGGGACTGATCGCAACAGCAGCTTTCTCCACTTACGATTCCCAGAACCTGGGGTTGATGCCTCCAACAGTGGAAGTAGAACACAGCTGTTGTTGAGGGTCAAATGGTTTGCCATCCCCTGTTCATTTGTAATAAAGCAAATATTGCAAGATCACCAAAAGCTTCCACTGACCCCTCTCTGGAAAGGAAAGGTCATAATGTCCTGAGAACTTCTTACCATGTGGCAAATGGGAAGCATGCAACTGTATTTAAATATTGCCTGAGTCACACTTCAAAAACATCAGAACTTGGAAGCCCAAGATACTGCCTTAAACCAAGTAAAACCATTGCACCCATCTAGCTCAGTATTGTCTGCACTGACTGGCAGCAGCCCTTCAGGGTTTCAACAAGCATTTTGTCATTAACGTTCAGCATATGAAAACCTGTCAGATTTCAAATTGAATGGTAGTCATTCCTTTTGAGCTCTACCGCTCATGTATGTATAGAATTATTAAGTGCTAAAGCCCTGGTCCTCTTTCTCCACGCCCCCCCCCCTTTTTTTAGATGGAACTGAGTGATATAAAAGACATCTATATAAGGAAGAAGGAGATCCCATTTAGCTCAGAGCAGAAATGGATGGCAGTCAAATGTGCTCTGAAAAACCAGGTAAAAGCAAGCAACTTGTTTTTTGTTATCTGTGATTATTTTTAAAAAAAGAAAAAGAATAATGATACGCCACTGGAATCAAGTTGCAATCAGTCAGTACACATTACATTTTTATCCCACTCTCTCTCCCTCATTCACTCACCCCAGTTTTACACTCACAAGAAGCCTGTGAAGGTGCTTAGACTCAGAGAAATCGGAGTACCTGTCCCAGGATTACCCTATGAACATCATAAGGCTGAGAGTGCATTTGAACCTGCGTGTCTCTTCCATCCAAGTCCAGCATTCTAATTACACATGGTGTGGTGTTGATGGTTGGAAATCATCAACCTGTCTGTTTTTCTGTGTGTTATGTCACTCTAAAAAACTCCATAGACATTTTTACAATAGGTGCAACAGACCAGATTCACACCAGGCATTTAAAGCACTATGATACAAAGAATTCTGGGAGTTGTAGCTCATTAAGGGTGCTGAGAGCTGTTAAAATACCCCTCACAGAGCTAAGAATGCCAGAGTTCCTTGTTAAAAGGGATTGATTGTTAAACCACTCGGCAGATTGTAGCTCTGAAAGGGGAATATGTAGATCTAGAAAATGCAGTGGTACCTCGGGTTACATACGCTTCAGGTTACATATGCTTCAGGTTACAGACTCCGCTAACCCAGAAATAGTACCTCGGGTTAAGAACTTTGCTTCAGGATGAGAACAGAAATCGTGCAGCGGTAATGCGGCAGCAGTGGGCGGCCCCATTAGCTAAAGTGGTGCTTCAGGTTAAGAACAGTTTCAGGTTAAGAACGGACCTCTGGAATGAATTAAGTACGTAACCAGAGGTACCACTGTGGTAAAGGTAAAGGGACCCCTGACCATTAGGTCCAGTCGTGACCGACTCTGGGGTTGCGGCACTCATCTCGCTTTATTGGCCAAGGGAGCTGGCGTACAGCTTCTGGGTCATGTGGCCAGCATGACTAAGCCGCTTCTGGTGAGCCAGAGCAGCGCACGTAAACGCCGTTTACCTTCCCTCCGGAGAGGTACCTATTTATCTACTTGCACTTTGATGTGCTTTCGAATTGCTAGATTGGCAAGAGCAGGGACCGAGCAACGGGAGCTCACCCCGTCGTGGGGATTCGAACTGCCGACCTTCTGATAGGCAAGTCCTAGGCTCTGTGGTTTAACCCAACAGCGCCACCCGCATCCCTACCACTGTGGTAGAACTAGGCAAAACACAACACACGGAGATTTGTTGTGATGAGAGATGTTGTGATCTCTCTCTCTCTGTCCCAACCTGAGGGTGCTGATGACTGAACTCAGGACTTTCTGCATGCAAAGAAGATGCTCTACCACTAGGCTATGGCCCTTCCTCAATTGTTCTTTTCCTCGTTTCATAGGGGCAAGAAGAAGTCTACTTCATGAAGGGGGCCTTTGAAGAAGTGATGCAGCATTGCACCATGTATAACAGTGGCGGCATCTCCCTCCCAATGACACCGCAGCAGAAGTCCGTCTATGTTCAGGAAGAGAAGCACATGGGATCACTTGGCCTGAGGGGTCAGTTCATGGCTGTACCTCATCCCACCCCTATGCTTGCTTGAGTCTTGTGTGGGTTGACAAGCTGGGCATCCGGACTGCATCCCTTCCAGCTTGTTATTCCACACACACAAACACCAGGCACCTGAATGCTGAAGGACAGAGGAAGCTGCCGTATGCCATGTCAGACCCTTGGCCCCTCTGGCTCAGAACGGTTGACACTGACCAGCCATGCGTCTTCAAGAGC